>NC_042621.1:42295571-42595571 GCF_901001135.1 Rhinatrema bivittatum
GCACCGTGAATCTGCTTGCGAGGCCCCGCCACACACAGAAACTCTGCCCTGCTACCAGCGCTGCTTGGTATCTGTGTGGCACTACTGGATGCTAGGCACTAGTACTGGATGCTAGGCACGGAAAGCACACTCCCTGCTCCTTTCCTCCCAGGTTTATTGTGTTTTAACCCTGTCCAAGGGCACACACAAGTATCTGTTCCTGAGGCTGCTTCACAGGCATGTTTTCCCTCTTGCCTGTCCCCACAGTGTGGATTCTTTCTATGGGGTGAAGGCAGACCTTCGTGGCCCAAGCAGTGGTGCGATTCTCCCTTATGTGTGTGTGTCTCTTTCTCCCAGTGGTTGTGATGCTGTGCTGCAGAAACAGACAGGCTGGACACCCTTGTGGGTGTTCAAAATAAATGTAGTAATTCTTTTGAAAATCAAATAAATGTCCACGCATCCAAAACCGTGTGAAGTTACAGCTGTAGGTGGGTCTACTTTTGTGTAAGTGTTGCTCAGCTCAGGTTCCCTGGGATTTAGCTTAGCACTCCTGTATTGAGTGCATAAGAGTCCCAGCCGCTGGGGGGGAAAATCCTACTTTATGCGGGGTTCCCCTTAGACTCAGAAAAGTCCTATCTGAGCTTCAATTTTCAGTCTCTGGTCCCCAGCCTGTGTCTGGTCCCCTGAATGAAGATCCTGTAGAGGGTCTCCAAAACTTCTCTCTTCCTGATTCCTCTGTTTTGGACCTCTTGGGTGGAAAGGTCAATGCTTGAAAAATCAGGCCAATATAGCCAACTCTCTTCAATGAGGATAGGTGGAACAAAATTTCCTCACAACCAAATCTGGGTAAAACTCTCACAATGAAAACGTTTCTAAAGGTGATGTGCGGAAGTGACAGATGGATTGTCTCGACCCTGGTTGTTGGATGTGGGGTTTGTCCTTCACTACACGAAACCCAAGTCTCACCTCAGCTAAACTCAGTAATCTGCCCAACAGGAAAAGCAAACATACAGAGAAGGGTGACCAAAATGATAAAGGGGATGGAATAGCTCCCCTATGAGGAAAGACTAAAGAGGTTAGGGTTGTTCGGCTTGGAGAAGAAATGGCTGATGGGGGATATGATAGAGGTCTTTAAGATCATGAGAGGTCTAGAACGGGTAAATGTGATTCGGTTATTTACTCTTTCAGATAATAGAAGGACTAGGGGGCACTCCATGAAGTTAGCATGTAGCACATTTAAAGCTAATCGAAGAAAGTTCTTTCTCATTCAATGCACAATTAAACTCTGGAATTTGTTACCAGAGGATGTGGTTAGTACAGTTAGTGTAGCTGGGTTTTAAAAAGTATTGATAAGTTCTTGGAGAAGTCCATTACCTGCTATTAATTAAGTTGACTTAGAAAATAGCCACAGCTATTACTGGCATCAGTAGCATGGGATAGACTTAGTTTTTGGGTACTTGCAAGGTTCTTATGGCCTGGATTGGCCACTGATTGAAACAGAATGCTGGGCTTGATGGACCCTTGGACTGACCCAGTATGGCAATTTCTCATGTTTTTATGTTCTTAACCAGAGGCAGATCCTAACGAGGCAAGGCTTCCTCTAAAGAATCCTCCATCTGCTGAACCCGGTTCCTTCTCCCTCAAAAGCCAACTGAAAATGACCACACCTGCTCAGTGCTCCTACCCTAACCCACCTCTTCTGGGCAGGGATTGAATCACCGCAGACAAGGGAAGGTGCTGTAGGGAATGGTTTCTCCCATTCCCTACTGTAGCTGTTATCTCAAGGGCAGAGAACTAGGGTCATCTAGTGGGCGACCAGGGGGTCCCGCCAACGTTTTGGGCAATTTTCAAAAATATTTAAGTAGAGATTGAGAAGTTAATCTTACCTAGAGCACACTAACTAAATTTGGGAAAATGAGGGGTCCAGGTCCAGGGATCAAAATCATAAGGACATAAGGCTTGCCATACTGGGTCAGACCAAAGGTTGATCAAGCCCAGTACCTTGTTTCTAACAGTGGCCAAGCCAGGTCACAAGTACCTGGCAGGATCCCAAGGGGTAAATTCCAAGCTGCTTATCCCAAGAATAAGCAGTGGATTTCTGCAACTCTACCTTAGTAATGGATAATGGACATTTCCTCCAGGAGCTTGTCCAAACCTTTTTTAAATGCAGCTATAGTAATATCTTTTATCACATCCTCTGGCAATGAATTCCAGAGCTTAATTATGCATTGAGTAAATAATATTAGTTTTAAATGTATTAACTAGTAACTTCTTTGTGTGTCCCCTGGTCTTTGTACTTTTCAAAAGAGTAAACAACTGAATAACATTTATTCTTTCCATTCCACTCATTATTTTATTGACCTCTATCATATCTCCCCTCAGCCTTCTCTTCTCCAAGCTGAAAAGTCCTAAACTCTTTAGCCTTTCTTCATAGGGGAATCACTCCATTTCCTTTACCATTTTGGTTGCCCTTTTCTGTACCTTTTCTAATTCTGCTATATCTTTTTTGAGATGTGACCAGAACTGCGCACAGTACTCAAGATGATGTCGCACCATGGAGTGTTACAGAGGCATTATGATAATCTCTGTTTTATTCTCCATTCCTTTCCTAATAATCCATAGCATTCTGTTTGCTTTCTTGGCTGCTGCTGCTGCTGCACACTGAGCAGAAGATATCAACATATTTTCAGCGATGACACCTACTAGATCCTTTTCCTGAGGAACCTTGCATTGTGTAGCCATAATTTGAGTTACTCTACTCATAAAGGTGAATTTTAAAAGCCTGGCACATGCATTAATTAGGGGATGAGAGAATAATTCGGGCTCATGCACGCAGAGCTGATTTTCAAAGCCAGCAAGATACATGCGTATTTCCAGCATCGCACACATCTAGAAAGTTTTCAAAAAGGAGTGGGGCATGGACGTGCACTAGGCAAGGTGTGGGCATTTTGAGGCGTGAACTAGAGATGTGCATGTAAATACTTATGCGATTGGCACACACCGAGGCTCCCTGCTGCATAACTTAACTTTTTCCATGGATGACGTGGAAGTTAAAAAATAAAGAAAAATAGGCAGTTCTGCAGGGTTTTAAGGGTCGGGCCTAACTGAGGAAAGTGAAGGCTATCAAACTAGGTGCGGGGAGGGGGGGGGGGGGGAAATGGAGGACCGATCTCTTAACTGGGTGAACTGGGGATGAACTGGTAAAACTGGGAATGGCATTATCATGCACCTCTTTTAAAATTCTCAGATTTACATGGTAGGATTTGTTCACCCATGCGTGTGCCCACTTAAAACTGGGCACACATGTGCGTGCGGCCAGGCTATTTTATAACATGCACGCATATGCCATGTCCCTAGGCGCAGGCCAATGGATGCACACATATGTGTGCCAGCATGCCGGTTTGAAAGTTACCACTCCTATGCATTACTTTGCACTAGTCCACATTAAATTTCATTTGCCATTTGCATGCCCAGTCTCCCAGTTTTGCAATGTCCTCTTACAATTTCTCACATTCCTCTTGTGATTTAACAACTTTGAATAATTTTGTGTCATTGTTTATAAATATACTAGCCGTTAAACCCGTAACAACGGGCTACATTTAAAAAAACATTTTCGGTCCATTTCCTTCCCACTCCCTCCCCTCATTCTCCCTCCCTGCCTCTCACCTCCCCCTCTAGTCTCCCTCCCCCCTCCCCTCACCTCACCCTCTCCTTACTCTCTCCTCCCTCCCCCCAGCTCACTCTCTCCTCAGCTCACTCTCTCCTCCCTCCCCTCACTCCCTCCCCCTCTCTCAATCCCCTCCCCTTTCAGCTCATCCACAACCGGCAGACGGGGGGTGTCCTTCCCTCCCTTGCGCGCGTCGCCGCCGCTGCCGCTACTGCTCCTCCCGCTGCTCCTTGTCGCCACTCCTCCTCCCGCTCCTGCTCGTCGCCTCCGCTGCTCCTGCTCGTTGCCGCCGCCGCTCCTGCTCCTAAGGACCCAGCGCCATTTTTTTTTCGGGCACGCTCTGCTCTGGCCGACGTGCTCGCCCGCACATGCGCGGTAGAGCTGCTCTCTACTGCGCATTTGCGGCACGTCGGTCAGGGCTCCCTTATCTAGTAGATTAAAAAGCAGTGGTCCCAGAATAGATCCCTTGGGCACTCCACTATTAACTTTCTCCATTGGGAAAATGTACTATTTAGCCCTACTCTCGTTTTCTTTGAACCAGTTGGCAATCCATAATAGGACACTGCCCTCTATCCCAAGACACCTTTATCCACATGTTTATTGTTGCCCTCAAAAAAATGTAGCAAATTTGTGAGGCAAGACTTCCCTTGGTTAAATCCATATTGGCTTTGTCCCAACATGGATTTAGCCAAGGGAAGTCTTGTAGGTAGAAATATCTAAGACCCAGTGCAAGAGCAGAAATCCAACACTGAATACAGTTCTTCCAGTTACCAAAAATTACTTTTGCAGACAGTTCTTATGCTGCTTAAATTACTTCTAGTTTCAGACTGGACTCCCCTAGAACTCTCATAAAGACCTCTCCAAGAACATTAGAGAATCCTTTTCAGGTTCCCACAGTTACTTGCTGAGGGCTGGGTTGACCCAGGCAAATCCTCTCATCTTCCTTAAGGTTGGCTCCCCCTGTCAAATCCCAGGCCACTTGCAGGAAAAGGGACATTCCTTCCAATGGATCATTTGGGAACCCTGAGGAGAGTACAGCCCCTCCATTACCCTTCCCCAGACTCCCTCCTAGATCTCTCTCTCACTTTTCCAGATTTGGATTCTACTCCTCCCACTGACGTGATGTCACCTTTTCACTGGCCCACCTTTTGGGGGATGGAGCACCCTGTCACTCCTTGGTGACACTGCTCCCGGGGACTATCCCCAGTTTTGGAACATTTCCCATTCTAAGGAATAGTGAAGCCAGAAAGGCCTGGCATAATCATTTGTACAGTGCATACCAGATGCCCACAGCACTATAGGGATGTGCAGAGGGACGCCATATGTTGCATTCGGGATTCGTATTCATCGGGGGGGCAGATACGTTGCATTCGGCAAAGGGGGCCCCCGATACGTTTATACGTTAATTCTTATTCGTTTCCCAGCTAAAATTAAATTAGCTATAACCCCCCACCCTCCTGACCCCCCAAGACTTACCAAATTCCCTGGTGGTCCAGCGGGGGTCCGGGAGCCATCTCCTGCACTCACACCCTCGGCTGCCGGTATTCAAAATGGCGCCAATAGCCTTTGACCTACTATGTCACAGGGGCTACCGGTGCCATTGGTCAGCCCCTGTCACATGGTAGGAGCAATGGATGGCCAGTGCCATCTTGTGCTCCTACCATGTGACAGGGGCTGACCAATGGCACCGGTAGCCCCTGTGACATAGTAAGGGCAAAGACGATCGGCGCCATTTTGAATACTGGCAGCCGACGGCCCGAGTGCAGGAGGTCGCTCCCGGACCCCTGCTGGACTTTTGGCAAGTCTTGTGGGGGTCAGGAGGGTCCCCCAAGACTTGCCAAAAGTCCCTGGTGGTCCAGCGGGGTTCCGGGAGCGATCTCCTGCACTCGGGCCGTCGGCTGCCAGTAATCAAAATGGTGCCAATAGCCTTTGCCCTTACTATGTCACAGAGGCTACCGGTGCCATTGGTCAGCCCCTGTCACATGGTAGGAGCACAAGATGGTGGTGGCCATCCATTGCTGGTAAGTCTTGGGGGGGGGGGGGCGGGAGGGGGGGGTTTGTTTAAATTGGCTCCTTTAGATGGCCGAATAATTCGGCGAAGATTCGTTGTATTCGTGGGGAATCGCGATACGTTTTGCTTCCCCACGAATTCAACGAATATGGCCCTATACGTTGCAGATTACCAATTCGTAGGGAACGAATGCACACCCTACAGCACTATACAGAGACATGTAATAGACAGACCCTACTCCTTGGGGCTTACAATGAGAGTGGATGAGCTTGCAAGCATGTTTATGTGTGAGAGACAGAGGAAGTGGGGGCAGAGTGTGTGTGTGAGAGAGAGAGAGAGAAGGGACTGGTCATCCCCATCCTAGATTCTTCATCTTTCCCTGTTATGCTCGTCGGTCGCAGATGGCTGCGACCACTACTGCACACCTCCTTCTTTGCTTCCCTGACTCCATGGGGTAGATTGGCAGCCTCCGCTAGCTACCAATGACCTACCTACCGCTCCCAGGCCTCCCGGGTCGGCATGGACGCTGCCGACCACCATCTTGCCATCAGGTCCCTCTAGGTGCGCCCATGCACAGGCCAGTCTTAATCACATCATGGCGGGAACCTCGGGGGCATCTCCTCCAGATGACGTCATTACCTTTGGATATTTAAACCTGCTGGTCCTATCCTAAGATGATTTGGCAAAGAGTCTCATCCTTGCTAATTCCACCTCGCTTCCTGAGGATCCTGCGTTCCAGTTCCTGTTCCGACGTGGGCATCTCATGTACCCGCTCCTCGGGGGCTCTCTCGTCCTGGCTATCCACGCCTCAGAGGGCCTGACACCTGGAACTCTGCCTGCCACGTTCCCTGGGACTTCCCTGGAACCAACACTGCTCTTTTGTGAGTACTCCGCCCTGCGGATCACTTTCTGCTTTACCAGGTGCCTATCTGGTGTACCCCGCGCTGCAGGCCATTACCATCGCTACAGAGGACTCCTTCAGAGGTACCCGCTCTACGGACCATTACTACGGTATTGAGGACCTCACAGGCGCACCCCTCCTTGCAGACTGCTACCAGCCCTACCGAGGACCATCACCGGTGTACCCCGCTCTGCGAGCCATTGCCACCTCCACCTAGGGCCTCGACTGTGCACTTCGCTCTGCGGATCGCTGTCACCTCTACAGAGGACTCCACCTGCAGTGAAGCTCATGGGGCTCCTCCCCATGGGCGGTACCACCTCTCACTTCAGCCCAGGGTTCACATACCGATATTTACAGAATCCTAACATTCCCCTCTTATCTTCCCCAGTTTTCATCTTCCCCATCCCTGGTTCTCTCTCCTTCTCCTTCCTCCATTCCCAGTACCTTCTCGCCTTCTCATCACCCCATTCTGTTCCTCCTCTTTTCCTTCTCACAAGTTCCTGGTGGTCCCTCCTCCCTGTCCACCCTAGTCTTGTCACCCTCTTCCCATCCTCAAAATCTTCCTGTACTGACACTTGAAATCCCTTTCCTCACCCAATAAAAAGAAAATAAGTTATATAGACAGAAGTAAGATTGTAAAACTACTTTTTTTTATAATGTAATATAAAAGATAGAAATGTGCTTCAGAATTTTCTAATTCCTGCCATAAGAACACGTGGGGCTGTGAATTAGACCTTCTACTCCCTGTTGTCCACCCTTAAGGGATGAGGGGAGGGGATGACATCACCAACAGTGCTGAGGGGTGGAAAAACCCTAAATACATCCCTGAGGAGGGATATTCATCAACCTGTCTGTGAACGTAAAATGAGTCACTGGTGTGAGAGGAATGCAGGATTCTTCTGCTTTAACATTTTCATTCCATCGACTCCTTTAATACCAGATGGGGGTGTAATGACTCTTTGGGAATCATTACACGATGCCCCCCGAACTCAGATTACAGAATAATCTCAAAACTTTTAAGAAAAATCTAAAAACATGACTCTTTAAAAAAGCCTTCACTAAAGAGTGTGGAGGGTAGAGAATGAAAGTACAGGGTAATGCAGATGAGAATGAATTTACTCAATCCTACATTTAAGAAGTAATATTTCAAAGCGATAGTAACTCAATAATACACCTGGACATGACCAACATTACTCAAATAATGATTTTATTTATGAAATTGTAACCGAACTTTATTGGCACCTGTTAGAATGTACGATATCCTACATTTACTTACCTTAGTCTATGTGCCTATTTGTAAACCGTTGCGATGGTATATAACTTAGCGACGGTATAGAAAAGTTTTTAAATAAATAAATTAAATAAATAAATAAAATAAATTACAGAATGGCCATAGCTCTAATTCCTTTTGAGGAAGGGATAGTATAGGTGTTGCGAAGCGCGGCTCGCAGGGCCTTCCCACAAACCGCCTCACTTACCTCCCACCCCCCACCCCCCAGATTCTGACAGATCCCTCATGTGGCAGAACACCTTTCCCTGCTGCCAAGGTCACACTTGGCGCAGCGCACCTTTCTCTGCTGCCGTCATCCTGCTTCTTCCAGCTCTCTCTAGGCATACACCTATTTTTAAAGGAGTCATGGCGGAAATCCTGACCTGGGTACCCAGTGAAGACGTCAGTTGCTGCTGGTACTTAAGGCCGTTTCAGATGCCCCCACTGATGCCTCAGCAATGGGTCTCCTACCAGAGCAGTATTGCTTGCATTCGTGGTTCCTCTCTCCTGACTTGCCTCGTTCATCCTTTCCTCATCCAGCCTTGCCTCATCAAGGCTTCCTTGTCCTGTCTTGCCCAGGTTTGCCTTGTCCTGCTGTCTCGTCCAGTCTCTTCTGTAAGTGTTCATCTCCCCTTGACCTGACTCTCCAGATCTTGACTTCTTGCCTGGACCTGACCACGATAGCCTGCCTTCTGGACCTGACCTTTTGCTTGGACCTGACCATCCTTGTTAGCCACCTGCCCCGACCTTGGCCTGTCTCCGATCCTATTAGTCTTCTGTCCTCCTTGACTCTAGCGTGCCATTGGACTTTGTTCACTTTACTGCCGAGGGCCCCACCTAAGTCCTGCCAACCACCAGGGCTCAAACTGAGGGGGGAGGCAGCTGATATAGGTGAAGCTCCAGACTGTCCCGCTACAGGGTACATTTGCCAGCTGCCGGCGAAAGCCTCGTAGGTTTGCCTACGAGGCTTCATCAATTATGACGCAGCACAAAGGGCTCATACCCATGCCGCCTATCACAATAGGGAGGGGTGCACCATTTTGGAACAGCTCCTTCACTGTGATTGCTGGAATGGCGGCCCTCTGCTATTACCTCTGGATTCCAGAAGTTTATTTTGGATTTTTCCTTTTGTTTCTGTCCTGTGAAAGCCCTAGTACCTGAGGCTGGAGGATTTTGGGGAGTCCAGTAGCTAGGTTAGATCAGGAGGTAGGGAAGATTCTGCTGCTCTCCATCCCACAAACCATGGGTTAGATCAGGGGTGACTCACTGCAGGAGAATTCCCAATTTTTCCATTTTCATGAAGATTTTTATCTTGAATTAATGGGAAGTTTGTTGCCTTCCTTCCTACTCTGAGAAAGCTGCTGTATTCCCTATTATCTGGATCTCTCCTAAGATCCTGCTTTATATTCTGAAGAGGAGAACTATGAGTAAGATCTATTGTTACATTCTGAGGATGCCCAATTAGATTATTCACCCTGGGGAAAAGAGGTACAGTTTGGGAGACTGTACAAAGACTAAGAACTTTGAAGTGCCATAAAGAGGAACAGAAATCAAGTAAATAAATACAGCATTTTTTTTCCACCAGTAATTTGGAGGGGGGCTTTTTCCAGCTATCTAGGATACACTTTTCCACCTGGGAAACTTACTTTGCCAAGCCCTGGAGGGTAGGAGTTTTTCCCTTGGCCCATTACTAAGAGACATTTGCACAGATACATTTTGGAGAACTGTGAGTTAAAGCCATCTATGTCAAGAACTGATGTGAACTGTGCCATTTTGCCATTTAAGAAGTTTATGCAGTAAAGAATTATTTTGGACACTTGAACTGAGCCTCCAGAATATTTTCTTAGCACTTACATCCCTTGATGGTAAAATTGAACTGATACCTCGCCAAAACAGTAAACTTGGGAGTCACCTTTGCCACCTTGAGCCTTGGAGGATCTATTTCTTCTCCCTCTCTCACTGGATAAGAACCATGTCACGGGATCCCTGGACTGTGTTGGAGTGGGAAAGAAGTTAAGAACTGGCCCCAGGACCCTCATATATCCCTGCTGTCTTGGCTCATAAACCAGGTACACCTGCTGGTCCTGAGGAAGTTTTTTCCATGGTAATCTTTTAGTTTTGCTCCTTTAGTTGTAGGAGTCGCGGAAGGAACCATTGTCACCTTCCCTTCCTCGTTAGGCTCAAGCACATGGCTGCTGCAGTGCACATGAGCCCTGCTAGCTGCATCATAATGATAGTCTGATCCTGCTAAAAAGAGTCAAGATCCATGGTTTCTTTTTTTTTGTAAATCAAGGTTTATTGTTCAAACAAGAAAATAGACAAACAATACAACAGCAAATGTTGATTCAATAAACAGGTTCAGCGTCCCAAAATGTTTAATGCAATGCATATACCCTTCAAGCTCCCCCTATCCCCCTTGACCTCCCCCCTCCCCCTCCCCTTCAGACATAACAATCAACTCAATTGCTTATCAAATTTACACAGGAAGACTAAGCCAAGTTCAGACTATATGCTTAAAATCAAAACTAACTAGGTAGGAATGTGCTAGTTATATTAATGCTATAACAAAAGCTAAATACATATCCCCAAACCTCGGCAATTACATCTGCAAATCTATAACTGGGACTGTTGCCAACTCTTAAATGGATCCCATATCTTTTCAAATTCCAAAAGATTACAATGTTTTAGGGCAGTCAATTTATTCAAAAAGAATATTTTCTCAAGTCCACACACTACAGCCCCCAATGAGGGCTGTTCCACAGTCTTCCAGCAAAAAGCTATTTCACATCTGGCTGTGATTAGAATCTGATGAACCAAGGGCCAATTAGAAGCCGCATCTTATTCAATAAGAAAATTCAGTAAAGCACTTTTGGGAGAGGCTGCTAACTGTAAACCATAAGTTTCATTGACCAGTGTAAATACTATTACGACTGTGCTGCCCAACGTCTCCACTCCGCCCTCCTTACTCTCTGGCGACTCCTCCTGTGGTTGACGAACGTTTGGCTGCCGCGGCGTCTGCCTGCCGTCCTCTCCGGCGTCCCCGGACCAGCTTGGGCGCTGCCTCCCGCCATGCTGTTCAGCTGCCTTAGGGCGCGCGCGCCGCGTGGCCCTGCTTCAAGTACCTTCAGTGGGCAAACCACAGGGGCGTCCCCCTGTGATGACGTCATGCATCCAGGATACAAAAGGCCTACACGATTGCTAGCTAATCGACAGGTCAATCCAGTAAAGTGCGGCCGCATTTACCCCGCTCCTAACCTGCTTTCTACTCACTTTCCGGCCGCGTTAGCCCTTCCTGCGATCCACAATCCCCTTTAACCTACTCTTACCGCGTCCTTAAATCCCCAGGTAACCCCTTCCGCACGCGGCATGTATATTACATGTAAACGATGGAATTAGCTATTCCCTACCAACCAGTAACCCGCGCCCCGACTATCGCTTTTTTACCCTGCCGTTTTGCCGCGCTTTTAACCTGCTAACTTACCGCCTACCCTTACCCCTGCGTTAGAGGCAGGGGTAAGGGTAGGCGGCAAACTTTCCCCCAGCCCCAGCCCCCGCTCACCTGCCCTGGCCGCGTCCATGGGTACTGGTTTCCGGGGCAGCCCCAGTCCTCTCCCCTCCTCCCGAAGCAACTCGCGAAAAAAACGAAAAAAAGCGAAAAAAAAAAAAAAAGCGAAGTTGCAAGAGAGAGAGAGGAGGGAGGACGGGCAATCCTACTCTCGGGACTGCCAGTCGTCTCTCCCCTCCTCCCGAAGCAAGGCGCGAAAAGCAGCCTTGCTCCGGGAGGAGGGGAGAGAGGACTGGCAGTGTAAAGCGACGAAGCGACTTACTTTTTTTGCAGCCCCCCTCGGAGACGGACATCGGTGAGGACGACCGCGGCTCCCCTGCCTCCAGCTGCCCGCGGAGATGGACGCCTGCACGGGCGAAAGCGGCCCCTGTTCGTGCAATTGGGCGTGACATCACGACGTTTGGCGTCACGGCATGTGAAGTCACGTCTTGAGCGGCCCAATTGCACGCACAGGGGCCACTTTCGCCCGTGCGATGCGTCTATCTTCGCGGGCAGCTGGAGGCAGGGGAGGGAGCTGCGGTCATCCTCGCCGATGTCCGTCTCCGGAGGGGGGCTGCAAAAAAAGTAAGTCGCTTCGTTGCTTTTCACTGCCAGTCCTCTCTCCCCTCCTCCCGGAGCAAGGCTGCTTTTCGCACCTTGCTTCGGGAGGAGGGGAGAGAGGACAGGCAATCCCGAGCATAGGATTGCCCGTCCTCTCTCCCCTCTCTCTTGCTACTTTTTTTTTTTCGCTTTTTCGCTTTTTTCCATTTTCGTTGCTTGTTTTGGGAGGAGGGGAGAGAGGGCTGACAATCCCGAGCGTCGGAGAACCATCCACTTCCTGGTACCTGTCATTTCAAATGTCATTTGAAATGACATTTGAAATGACAGATACCAGCGTGTCCATGAAGCATTAGGCCCGCGCACCCAGGTTACTGTATAGGCGCTGTATAGCGCTCTATACAGTAAAATGGGTTGCATTCACTGACGCTTTCACTGACGCTTTCACTGACGCTCTATACAGTAAAATGGGTTGCATTCACTGACGCTTCTTAGACGCAGCTTGCATTTGCAAGCTATTTACATACAGGATCGAGCGGTAGGTGAGCTGGACTGTGCGTGCGGCAACCGCGGGTGCGCCGGGCACTAACGCAGCTCTTCCTACTACTCGTTACTGGATTGACCTGCAAGTTAGCAAAGGTTTCCTAATGGATGGGATTTCTCCGTACCTTACTACTCTGCCTCCTTTGGACCTACTCTATTTGGGGTACCCGCTCCTCAGGGGCCTCTTTCTCTTTCTTATCTTTCAGGTCGCTGTCTGGAACAGGTACTCGCTCTTCGAGGGCCCATGTTCCTGGATTTGCTACTTGGACTTCATTTCTGCCTGGAAGACACCGCTACCTATAACATCTGTGAGTTGCCATCTCTATCTCTCAGAGCTATTCCCTGGAACCAGGTACTCGCTCCTCGAGGGCCTGCCTTTACTCTAGCTCCTGTGCTCCACACTGAAAGACCGCTGCATGAGTACATTACCAACGAGGCTCTATTCCTGAACTCTGCATATCCTGCTACTACTCACAATATCAGTACTCTCTATTACAGCACAGATATTGTGGGATCGCTGTTCCAAAGCCTGAGGGACTACAAGCCCAACAGGGCTACTTTCCAGCTCACTACTGCCACCTCTGGTGGTTCACCAATCCTGTATAATAAAAGAACTAAGTGTGTGTGTGTCTCCTACGCTGAGCCTGACCTGTGGCCCCTCACGGGACTTCCCCCCGTGGGCGTGATCATCTGCCACAGGTCCAGGGATCCACCAAAAACCTTACAAATAATAACAAATACCTTGCTCCAGAATACCTTGATGAAAGGACAGATCCACCACATATGATAAAACGTGCCTATTTCTATACAGCCCCTCCAACATAATCCCCCCAAAACTGGAAAAGTTTTATGAAGATGTTCCGGGGAAAAATACCATCTTATTAGGACCTTATAGCCATTTTCTGTTACAATTGCCAACATAGAAATTTTCTTAGCGTAAACATAGGTTAAATCCCATTCAGATTCTGATAACTCATATCCAAGGTCATGCTCCCACGTCCTCCTATAAGAAGGTTTAACAATTGTCTCTTTATTTAGGTAACTATATATATTGGAAATCTTTTCTGTCTTCTATCAGCATTATCACACCACAATTCAAATAGCATTTTACCTAAAAGTAAAATAGCATTTTACCTAAAAGTAAATCATATCGCACATAATGTCTAAGTTGCAAATAAGAAAATGTGAGCGATTTATCTAAAGAATATGTATCACACAGGTCTGAAAAGGATATAATGCAACCATCTGCCCACAAATTGCCCAACCTGGAAATTCTTGTATCCAATCAATCCCATGGAAAGTGAACTTCCAAGCCTGGTTTGAAATCAGAGTTATGATTAATAGAGGAGCTAAGAAAATATTGTCAATTACCCATAAGCTTGGTGTTGCACTTGGAGGTGGACCCTTGTCCTAGAGCAGTGTAGAGCGGCTCCCTGGTCGGACTCAGGAAGCACCTGCCACCAGGTGGCGGAGCATAGAAGGAGACAGAGGCTAGCTGGAGCTTCACCACTGGAAACCCACGGTCCCCCCGGGTGAAGCCCTTGGGGACCCGGGCCGCTTGAACTTAGGTGGGCCTCGCAGGGTCTTCCAGATGGGAAGTATAGAGGTGTGCCCACCAGGATCAAGGGTGCACGGTCGATGTCTTGTCTAGAGGCCTGAGGGATCAAGGAAGGCCAGTTCAGTGTCTGCAATGACAAGGCTAGGAGCAGGGCCAGAATCAAGGAGGCGTGCTCAATAATAGCAGAGGTCAAGTTCCAAGGATCAGTCTGTGAGTAGTCAGCCAAAGCAGAGGTCAAGTTCTAAGGATCAGTCCGAGAGTAGTCAGCCAAAGCAGGGGTCAGGTTCCAGAAGTCAGACGTGGTCAAGGAGGCAGGCAAAGGTCAGAATCCAGGCTGCAATCAGCGTGGTCAAGGAGACAGGCAAAGGTCAGAATCCGGGCAATGATCAACGTGGCCAAGAAGCAGGCAGAGGTCAGTACCAGAGAGTCAGCCCAAGAGGTACTACCTGGGGTAAAGCAGGAACAGACGGATGCTGGAACAGGAAGACCCTGGAACAGGAGGACACTGGAACAGGACTGGAACAAGACTGGAACAAGACTGGAACAGGCAATGAGACACGGAGGAAAACTAGTACACACACAGTGTCAACCCGATTGTCAAGGCAAAGTAGTACGTTCAATCAGGGCGCGCCGCGGAGTATGGATCCACCCCTGGCTTTATAAGGGACCGGGCGGTCCGCGCACGCGCGCCTAGGGGCAGGGCCGACGCCACGGAGGACGCCAAGCCCCGCCCTGTGGCCTGGTGTGCTGAGGAAGGCCCAGCGACCGCCGCCGTGGGACGCCAAGGCCTGGAGGAGCTTGCAGCTACTGCTGGAGAGGCTGACCTGGGACCTGCAGTGGAGTTGTAAAGGTGAGCAGGCCCATGCATGGGCCGAGCACGGACAGGGTGCACAAAACTTGGTTAGCCATTGCTTCCATTCTCTCAAAGTAGTATCAGTTAATCGGTCGCCAAGTGATTGTGGTTGCCAAATCATTACCTATAATGGCATCTGACCCACCAGAGACTGTTCCAGCTGTACCCTCTGTTTATGTTCACTTTTTCTATTCTGATTATGATGGCTTTAAGTAGAGCAGCTGCATAATACCACTCTCATGGGAAACCCCCAACCCCTCACTGATTTTAGGTCTACACATAACATTTCTAACCACCCTCAGTGGTTTCCATTTCCAAATGAATGCAAACATTCTCTTTTGCCACCTTTCAAGCATTACATTGGAAATACAGATCGGTAAGGTTTGGAAAAGGTAACCCAGTCTTGGCAAAACATTCATTTTTATTAGGGATGTGAATCGGGCTTTGGACGATTGAAAATATCGGACGATATTTTCAAAATCGTCAGAAATCGGGGGCTCCCCCAAAACGATAGGAAAACCCCACGATATTGATCGTGGGGGTTCTCTTATCATTTTGGGGGAGGGCGGGAAAATCGGCACACAAAAATAACTCCTAAACCCACCCCGACCCTTTAAAACTAATCCTTTAGCTTCCCCCACCCTCCCGACCCCCCAAAAAACGTTTTACAGGTACCTGGTGGTCCAGTGGGGGTCCCTGGAGCAATCTCCCGCTCCCGGGCCGTTGGCTGCCACTAATCAAAATGGCACCGATGGCCCTTTGCCCTTGCCATGTGACAGGGTATCCGTGCCATTGGCCGGACCCTGTCACATGGTAGGAGCACTGGATGGCCGGCGCCATCTTGTGCTCCTACCATGTGACAGGGGCTGACCAATGGCACTGGTAGCCCTGTGACATAGTAAGGGCAAAGGCTATCGGCGCCATTTTGAATACTGGCAGCCAACGGTCCGAGTGCAGGAGGTCGCTCCCGGACCCCGTTGGACTTTTGGCAAGTCTTGTGGGGGTCAGGAGGGTCCCCCAAGACTTGCCAAAAGCCCCTGGGGTCCAGCGAGGGTCCGGGAGTGATCTCCTGCACTCAGGCCATCAGCTGCCAGTAATCAAAATGGCGCCGATAGCCTTTGCCCTTACTATGTCACAGGGGCTACTGGTGCCATTGGTCAGCCCCTGTCACATGGCAGGAGCACAAGATGGCGCCGGCCATCAAGTGCTCTTACCATGTGACAGGATCCGGCCAATGGCACGGTTACCCTGTCACATGGTAAGGGCAAAGGGCCATCGGCGCCATTTTGATTAGTGGCAGCCGACTGCCCGGGAGCGGGAGGACGTCCTGGAGTGGGAGATCGCGGGAGATCACTCTCGGGACCCCCACTGGACCACCAGGTACCTGTAAAAAGTTTGTGGGGGGGGTCGGGAGGGTGGGGGAAGCTAAGGGGTTACTTTTAAAGGGTCGGGGTGGGGGTTTAGGGGTTATTTTTGTGTGCCGTTTTTCCCACCCTCCCCCAAAACGATAAGGGAAACCCCACGATCAATATCGTGGGGTTTTCCTATCGTTTTGGGGGAGCCCCCGATTTCTGACGATTTTGAAAATATCGACGATATTTTCAATCGTCCGAAGCCCGATTCACATCCCTATTAATGATAATATTCAATAACATTAACCTAAATATCAATGATCTGCATGATCTCAAAAGCACAAACCTCAATGAAATCTGAGATCACAAAATAAAGGTCTCCTCTCAGTGCCGATCTTACAAACCTCTCACTTATTGCAAACGAGAAAGAGTGCTGTCTATAGTGGGTCCTGAACTATGGAATTCTATGCCTGAAGACTTAAGAACTACAATAGACAAAAAGAAATTCAAACAGGACCTGAAAACATGGCTGTTCCAAAACACATATAACATAAACTGTCTGATTACATAATCTCATATTAATATAAACTGTCCAATTTCTCAGATCCATAATATCTAAATAACAAACTCTAATAAAATGATTCCCATGAAAATTATAGCTATGAAACCGATTGCAAGAGAGACTTTACCATCTCCTACACTTATTGCAATTAGCATTCAAGATTTGTTTTTTTCCCTTTGTCTGGTCACTTTTAATTGTGAACCTTTACACTGTAAACTGTTGTGATCTAGTGATTCTCTCTTGGAATGACGATATATAAAACCTCTAAATAAATAAATAAATAAATAATATAAATAATGAGTTGCTTGAAAAGACCTTATCCATTCATTAGCCCACTTATTCTGCATGTCTTCCTAAATTTCAAATTATATATCTAAATAATCTAACTATAGAACTTGATTTAGTAGAATATTTAATGACCTTTCTTATCCTCACAATGTAGGATTCCACATTAGGAATTAAGAACATAAGGCTTGCCATACTAGGTTTCCAACAGTGGCCAAGCCAGGTCACAAGTATCTGACAGGATCCCAAGGGATAGATAGATTCCAAGCTGCTTATCCAAAGAATAAGCAATGGATTTCTGCAACTCTACCTTAATAATTGTTAATGGACTTTTCCTCCAGGAACTTGTGCACACCTTTTTTAAACGCAGCAATACTAATAGCTTTCACCATATCCTCTGGCAACGAGTTCCAGAGCTTAATTATGCACCGAGTAAAAAATTTTTTATCTTATTAGTTTTAAATGTATTACCCAGTAACTTCATTGTGTGTTCCCTGGTCTTTGTACTTTTCGAAAGAGTAAACAATTGATTAGTGTTTACTTGTTCCATTCCACTCATTATTTTATAGACCTCTATCATATCTCCCCTCAGCTGTCTCTTCTCCAATGTGAAGAGTCCTAACCTCTTTAACCTTTCTTTCATAGGGGAATCGTTCCATCCCTTTATCATCTTGGTCGCCCTTCTCTGTTACCTTTTCTAATTCTGCTATTAAATTTCCATCTAGGAGAAGGACCTTGAGTCCTTGAGGACATATGTTGAAATCCTCAGCTCGGTGCTTGGTGCATTCAAAAAAGGCAATTAGAATGTTAGGAATAATCTAAAAAGGAATGAAGAATAATATGGAAAATATATTGCCTCTGTTCAGAGCCATGGTGCAACTGCACCCTGTGTTGCGGGTACCGGTTGCGCTCCTCGCGACCGGCCCCTTACCTGGCTCACGGTCCCGGGGGTCGGCGCAGCTCTCCGATCGCCCCGCTCCTGCTCCCAGCCTAGTTCGTGGCGCTCCCACGAGGGAGACGCCTTCGGAAGCTGTCGGCCCCGCCCCTAGGGCTCGCGGCGCGCAGAGGGAACCCTTTTAAAGGGGCCTCTGCGGCGAAGAGCCGGATCTGCCCCCGGAGTGACGTCAGACCGCGAGGGGATTTAACTCGGTGTCTGACTCCCTTTCAGGGTGCCTGGAACGCGGTCACTCCTGGGAGTAAAGAGTTGCTGATCCTGCCAGGCCCTGTTCCTGTGTTCCCTGATCCTGCCAGCTTGTTCCAGTGTTCCAGATCCTGCCAGCCCGTTCCGGTAATCCTGATCCTGGTCTGTCTCATCGTCTCCGACTTCTGCTGCCTGCCCTATCTGCGTCCGTTCATCGTCTACGATTCTGCTGCCTGCCCTGATCCTGGTCCGTCTCTTCGTCTGCGGCCTTCGCCATTCCACGGTCAGCCTCCTAAGTCCCAGCGGCCCGGGCCCTACAGGCTCCTCCTGGGGGGATCCCAGGCTTCCCAGGGCGAAGCACACCTCCTAGTCCCAGCGGTCCGGGCCCCCCAAGCTCCTCTGGAGGGGTCACGGATTCCAGGGTGAAGACCTCGCTTCTCCTGCCGTGGTCTGCCTTCCGGACCGGCTCTCTCTGCACGGGACACGTCCTCAACCGGCTGGGACTAAGGATCACCTCCCGACTACAAACCTTGAGTATTGTGTAGTAGTTTTGGTCACCCCATCTCAAGAAAAGACATAGCAGAACTAGAAAAGGTGCAGAGGAGGGTGATAACAATGTTAAAGGGGAGGGAACAGCTGTCCTATTATGAGAGGCTACGCAGGTTAGGGATCTTTAACTTGGAAAAGAGATGGCTGAGAAGAGAACCTAATAGAAGTTTATAAAATCATTGAGGGGATGGAACAGATAAATAAAGGACAGTTATTTACCCTTTCGAATAATACTAAAACAAGGGACGACTCCATGAAATTAACAACCAGCAGATTCAAAACAATCATAGAAGTACTTTTTTCATTTAGCACACCTATCACATTTTTTGCCAGGGATGTGATCAAGCAAACTAGTATAGCACGGTTTTAATTAAAAGAGATTTGGACAAGTCTAGAGGAAAAGTCATAGTACATCTATTAGCCAGGTGGACTTAAAGCAAGCTATCTGCTTAGCTATTGCTACTAGGGAGTGAGTTACAGGAATTAGATCTAGTGTATGAATCTGACCCAGCATGGTACTTCTTATATTTTATAAGCTCACCAGTTTAAAGAAGCAACAAGAAACTTAATGCCATTTTCTTACTATGAAGCTGAACTGTAAACATTTCAGCTAAGGAAAGCTAAATACTGTACAAGTCAGATAATTTTGGTTAATAATTTAGGTACTATAAATGATTAATAACATACAGAAATCTCTTGTGTAATTAACATTGTCTGCTCTGACATTACTCTCCTGCTATTCCCCAAACATCAATCAGAAAGAAGACCACCAAAGGCCATGGGCCTTTATTAACAACTGCATTTTATTTTCATCTGTGACCCACAGTGCCCTTCCACAGGATTCCTAACCTAAAGTGACAAAGCAGCCTGAGCCCCTGCTAGTGGCATGGTGAGGGAGGGATGGGGGAGGGTCAAAGCCCCCAGGCCGTGGACTGTAGGGGGCTCGCGGGGCCTCTTTTTGAATTTTCTTTCAGCCGCTCACAGGTAGAAGGCGAAAAGAGGTTGTTATTTGAATGTTTGCTGTGGCTGGACCTAAAGCTTTTCTACAGAAGTATGGTGGGGGGGGGGGGGGGGGCAGCGCAGGGGAGGCAACACAAACGTATTGGCCACTGGGCACCAGAGACCCTTGCTACATCACTTCCTCCAGAAACTTATTCGTCTAACAAATTTCCTCATTTTATCATAGTCTCTATTTTTATAGATAAATTGCTATTGCAGTAGTAGTCCTTAATAGAGATTGTGAATGTGTCCTCGATCGTCTTAACGATCGATTTCGGCTGGGAGGGGGAGGGAATCGTATTGTTGCCGTTTGGGTGTTAAACTATCGTGAAAATCGTTAAAATCGTGAGCCGGCCACACTAAAACGCCCCTAAAACCCCACCCCGACCCTTTAAATTAAATCCCCCCACCCTCCCGAACCCCCCCCCAAATGCTTTAAATTACCTGGGGATCCGGCGGTGGTCCCGAACGGCGGCGGTCCGGAACGGTCCCCCTCAATAGAATTGTGTTGGTCTTCAGCGGCGCCATTTTTCAAAATGGCCGCCGCAAAATGGCAGCGGCCATAGACAAAAACGATTCGACGGAGGAGGTCGTTCGGACCCCCGCTGGACTTTTGGCAAGTCTTGTGGGGGTCAGGAGGCCCCCCCAAGCTGGCCAAAAGTTTCCTTGGAGTCCAGCGGGGTTCCGGGAGCGATTCTTTCCGCGAATCGTTTCTGTACGGAAAATGGCGCCGGCAGGAGATCGACTGCAGGAGGTCGTTCAGCGGGGGTTCCGGACCGCCGCTGAATGACCGCCTGCACTCGATCTCCTGCCGGCGCCATTTTCCGTACGAAAACGATTCGCGGCAAGAAATCGCTCCCGGAACCCCGCTGGACTCCCAGGAAACTTTTGGCCAGCTTGGGGGGGCCTCCTGACCCCCACAAGACTTGCCAAAAGTCCAGCGGGGGTCCGGAACGACCTCCTCCGTCGAAATCGTTTTTGGTCTATGGCCGCCGCCATTTTGCGGCGGCCATTTTGAAAAATGGCGCCGGCTGAGACAACATGATTCTATGAAGGGGCCGTTCCGGACCGCTGCGTTCTGGACACCGCCGGATCCCCAAGGTAATTCTAAAGCATTGGGGGGGGGGTTCGGGAGGGTGGGGGGGATTTAATTTTAAAGGGTAGGGGGTGGGTTTTAGGGGGTTTTAGTGTGCCGGTTTTCCTGCCCTCCCCTTCCCCCTTCCCCCGATTACGATTTTTTAACGATAATCGGGGGAATTGGTATTGTATCGTGGCCCTAACGATTTTTGACGATTTAAAATATATCGGACGATATTTTTAAATCGTCAAAAACGATTCACATCCCTAGTCCTTAATATTCACCCTTCAGTGATTATGTTAAATTTAATTAAATTATGATCACTGTTGCCAAATAGAAGCATAGAAACATGCTGGCAGAAAAAATACCATATGGCTCATCTAGTCTGCCCATCCACCCAATTCATTTATCTTTAAAATTCCTACCACTTCATTAGAGATCCCCTGTATTTATCCCATGCCTCTTGAATCCAGATTCTGTTTTTGTTTTCTACCAAGTCCACTGGAGGATGTTCTATCATTCCACAACCTTCTCTATAAAGAAATATTTCACTAAGATTACTCCAGAGTCTACCCCCTTTCACCTTCATCCCATGACCTCTCATTTTAGAGCCTCCATTTCACAGAAAGATGAGGACAGGGAAATATGACAGAGACATTTAAATACCTCCAAGGTTTCCATGCACAGGGGGCAGGCCTCTTTCAAAGGACAGTCTTCAGAATGTTAGGAATTGTTGGGAGGAGAATAGGTTAACGAGAAGGAGAGTGTCATAGTACCTCTGTATCGCTCCATGGTTGAGACCGCACCTTGAATGCTGTGTACAATTCTGGTCGCCGCATCTCAAAGAGGATAAGCTGTGATGGAGAGGGTACAGAGAGGGGCGGCCAGAATGGTGGGGGGGATGGAGCAGCTCCCCTGTGCGGAAAGGCTGAAGAGGTTAGGGCTGTTCAGCTTGGAGAAGAGAAGGCTGAGGGGAGATATGATAGAGGTCTTTAAAATAATGAGAGGTCTTGAACAAGTAGATGTTAATCAGTTATTTACACTTTTGGATAATAGAAGGACTAGGCACTCCATGAAGTAGCAAGTAGCATATTTAAGATTAATTGGAGAAAATCTTTTTCACTCAATGCACAATTAAGCTCTGGAATTTTGGCAGAGGATGTGGTTAGTGAAGTAGTGTAGCTGGGTTCAATAAAGGTTTGGATAAGTTCTTGGAGGAGAAGTCCATTAACTGCTATTAATCAAGTTGACTTAGGGAATGGCCTTTGCTATTATGGGAATCAGTAGCATGGGATCTTCTAGTGTTTGGGTAATTGTCAGATTCTTGTGGCCTGGTTGGCCTCTGTTGGAAACAGGATGCTGGGCTTGATGGACCCTTGGTCTGACCCAGCATGGCAATTTCTTATGTTCTTATGGTAAGCCTGCCAATATGGGAATGAAGAGTAGAGCCATGAGGGTGGCTTGCTGGAATGTTAACTACTGCTTGGTGATTACTACCCTTACTCAAAAAAATCCCTTGCACGTTTAATACAACCCCAACATTGCTCTCTCCTTCAACAGCAAAGGGAAATGTGGAAAAGAGGATTTGCATTCAGATAACAACCAAAAAGGACTGAACTTCATAATCTGGGTAAACAAATAAATATGGGGCTAGCTTGCTTATTACGATGGTTACTACCCTAAACCAATTAAGCCTGATATATCACTTTGAATGCATACACAGCGTTGCTCTCTGCTTCTACAGCCAGGGGGTAATGTGGAAAAGAGATTAGCATTCAGACAACAACCAACAAGGACTGAATTTCATAATCTGGGTAACAAATAAGCATGGGGGTAGCTTGTTTATTACGGCGATAACTACCACTAAAACCAATTAAGTCCTGATACATCACTTTGAAGCACATACAGCATTGCTATCTGCTTCAACGGTAGGGGGAAGTGAGGAAAACAGGATTTACATTCAGACAATCATCCAACAAGGTATCGATCTGTGCAATCTGGGTAAACAAGCATCGGGGGTAACTTGCTTGATGCGGCAGTTACAACCCTTAACCATAAGCCTTATGCTCACCTTTGATGCAACTCCAACATTACTCTCTCCATCAATGACAGGGGATGGCAGGACATTTGAATCAAACAGAGCCCTGAAGTTGGTGGTTGGTGAAACAGATATAGTATGGGAAAATAAGTGTGGAAGCTTTGCTGGGCAGACTAGATGGTGCCGATTGGTCTTTTTCATGCCGTCATTTCTATATTTCTGTGTTTCTATGTAACAGACACCTTATCTCGTTGTTGCATGACTTGAAATCAATCACAGCTTGATGCAACCGACTCATGACTGTGAACAAGGACATTAGATACTCTGGCTAACGCATTCAATCAGCTAAGTTATCGACTGAATGCTGCATTCTGTCTAACAAGCCTCTTCACCTGTGGACCTGTAAGGACTTTCTGTGCCCTTGCCTGCACCCACTCATTTTACAGGTGATCCTCTATTATGTCAGAGGTTCCCTGAACCGTGCTGTATGCACTTCTCCTTACAGCCTACCTACTTCCCAGAAGTAGTGTCCAAAACTACGTACATTCTGTCTCTTTTAGACGGAAAGCCCTGGCCTGGGCTTCTCCTATCTGGGAGCGTAATGATCCAATCCTCAGTGATTTGACGGGTTTCCTGATTCTTTTTCGTTCTGTGTTTGACCGACCCCGCTCGTAAGACCGTCGCTGGATCTGCACTCCTACGCCTCCAACAAGGTACTAAAACTCTGACTGACTATTTTATTGAGTTAAAAACCTTGGCTTCCGAGTTACTTTGGACCCTGGGTTGTCTGTGAACTATTTTCTGGAAGGTCTTACTTTCTCATCAAAGACGAATTAGCAGCCCGTGAACTCCATGATACCTTGGACTCCCTCATTGATCTTGCGGGACGAATTGATCATCATCTGCGTGAGCGGGTCGCAAGAGGTAAAGGGTCCTAAGAAGATGACAACAGAAGTTGCTCACTTTCGCCCAGCACCGGTTATGCAGACCACCTCCGTACCCAGTATTGAGGAGGAAGAACCCATGCAATTAGGCCGCAGCCACCTAACAGCCAAGAGAGATGTTATCGTTGAAGATTAGGCCTCTGCATGTACTGTGGGCAACCTGGCCATGCAGTCCCCTCCTATTCTATCTGTCCGGGAAACTCGCAAACCTAGGATCTGCCGGAGGACTCCTCCTAGGTCTAACTTCATCTCCTCCACTGACTCTTCCAGTCTCCATCAATTCGAATACTCTCGAATTCCACACATTACCTCTAGTGGACTCCGGTGCCGGGGGAAACTTCATGCTCAAACAACTCGTAGAGCACCTATGAATCCCCATTGTCCGGACACCTACACCACTGCTGCTATCATCCATACATGGCGAGCCATTTCCTGGTGAGGTCTCTTATTCTACTCAACCTATTCATCTCCGCACAGGGTCGCTCCACTCGGAGACCATCTCCTTCCTGGTCTTGGATAAAGCTATACACCCGGTAGTACTTGGAATACCATGGTTACAGATGCACTTACCCCAGTTTGATTGGAACACTTTGGAACTATCCCAATAGGGAAGAGATTGCCATGGAAAATGCCTGCAAGTGGTCACTCCCATGCCGTGCCTAACCACTATAACCTCCCTTCCGAGCCTAACTCAGCAATATTCATCCTATTAAGACGTGTTCTCTAAGAAGGCAGCAGATACTCTGCCCCCTCACCGATCATTTGACTGCGCCATCACCTAGTCCCTAATTCTGAACCTCCCAGAGGAAGGGTGTACCCACTTTCTCTGTCTGAGACCCAGGCTATGTCAGCCTATATTCAAGAGAACTTGGCGAAGGGTTTCATTCGGCCTTCTAAATCTCCAGCCGGAGCCGGATTCTTTTTTGTGGGTAAGAAGGATGGATCCCTTCGCCCATGTATAGACTACCACGGCTTAAATGAGATCACCATGAAGGACCGCTATCCATTGCCATTGATCTCCAAACTCTTTGATTGGCTCCAAGGGGCCAAATATTCACAAAGTTGGTCCTCAGAGGGTCATATAACTTGGTCCAAATACGTCAGGGCGATGAATGGAAGACAGCATTTAATACCCGAGACGACCATTTTGAATATTTAGTCATGCCCTTCGGCCTTTGCAATGCCTCAGCTGCATTTCAAAACATGATGAATGAAATCTTCAGGGATATGTTGTACAGCTGTGTAGTAGTATATCTCGACAACATACTGGTTTTCTCTCAAAACCTACAGAGCCATCAAGTAGACGTTGCCAATGTCCTCCAAAGACTTAGGGATAACCACCTATATGCCAAATTAGAGAAGTGTTCTTTCCATCAGGAATCTGCTCAATTTCTAGGCTATATGGTATCCAGCCAGGGATTCCAAATGGACCCACATAAAATCGAAAGCATCCGGGACTGGCCCCAACCTACTGGTCTTAAGGCTTTGCGAAGATTTCTCGGATTCACAAATTACTACAGGTACTTCATTCATCACTATTCCACCTTGACCGCACCTCTTACAGCCATGACGCGGACGGGAGCCAATCCTTCTCAATGGTTTACAGAAGCCGTTGACGCCTTTCAGAAACTTAAAGAGGCGTTTGTTCAAGAACCATGTCTACGCCATCCAAATCCCCGATGACCATTCATTGTCGAAGTGAATGCTTTGGACGTCAGGGTTGGTGCTGTCCTTAGTAAACACAGTGACATCCACACTTTACATCCCTGCTCCTTCTTCTCTCTGCGTTTCTCTCCTGCCGAGCAGAATTATGGGATAGGAGACAAGGAGCTACTTGCCATCAAATTGGCATTTGAAGATTGGCGCCCATGGCTCGAGGGTGCACAACACCAGATAACGGTTTACACCGACCACAAGAATCTTGAATACCTACGTTATGCGCAATGCTTGAACCATAGTCAAGTTCGCTGGTCCCTATTGTTTAATCGATTTGATTTCATATTGAAGTATCGTCCAGCAGACAAGAATACCAGGGCAGATGCTCTCTCCCGTTCCTTCGTTTCAAAGGACGTCCCGGACACACCACGACATATCATTGACCCGACCAGGGTACCTCTCTCAGCCACACACACGGTTCCAGCCAGAAAGAGAATGGTGCCTCAATCTCTCAGGAAGAGGATCCTCAGATGGGCCTATGACTCTCTGCTTGCAGGCCACCCCGATCAATCCGACACTCATCATTTTACAAAGATACTACTGGTGGCCCTCTATGAAAGAAGATGTACGGGCCTACGTGGAGTCAAGTCCTACCTGTGCAAGACAGAAACCTCTGACCGGCTGTCCCTGGGGACTCCTCCAACCACTGTCCGCTCCTAGTGAACCGTGGACACACATTGCCACGGACTTTTATCGTTGATTTGCCTTTGTCCAACGGCAATAATACCATCTGGATCACCATTGACTGCTTTTCTAAAATGGCTCATTTTGTGGCACTACCTGGCTTACCATCTGCCCTGGAATTAGCAAGATTATTCATCCATCACATCTTCCATCTACATGGCATGCCAAAGCACATCCTCTCGAACAGAGGGGTTCAGTTTACGGCGAGGTTTTGGAGATCTCTGTGCAAGAAATTTGACATCTCATTGGATCTTACATTAGCTTACCACCCGCAAGCCAACGGACAGATGGAGAGAACTAACCGCACACTAAAGCAGTTTGTCTGGGCTTATGTTAATTCCAGACAAAGCGACTGGTCCGACCTGCTCCCCTGGGCTGAATTCACACTGAATTCTCATCAGTCTGCTTCAACTGGGTCGTCATTTTTTCAACTAGTTTATGGACGTCAGCTACTACCTCCGCTACCAATACCATTATCAGTAGCTTCATCGACGCAAGAATTACATAGGTTGTGGGAACACACAAAATGACTTCTCCAGAAGGCTGGACAGTAGGCCAAGAAGTTCTATGATGCCCATCACAGAGCCACTCCACAGTTCCAACCCTGAGTCAAGGTATGACTTAGTACCCGCTTCATCCACCTTAAACTGTGCCAAGGTACAGTTCTCTGCCACCTGGGTCTAGTCACGTACAGTTTGAAGCTACCACCGGCACTCAGAATACAGAACGCCTTCCACATCTCTCTTCTGAAGAGACTCATCTTGTTGGAATTTTCCAGGAAGACTCCAGAAACCCCAACCTCTTGCTGCCGAAGAAGAGATCACTTACCAGGTGGAGGACATCCTGGATATAAGGAAACATGGCAGACGGTGGGAGCATCTTATTTCCTGGGAAGGATTTGGTCCTGAGGAGAATAGTTGGGAGCCTGCATGCAACATCCTCGACAAGGAGTTGATCCAACATCCTAGGAAGTCGAAACCCAGGGAGGGGCTCTAAGAAGGGGGTACTGTTACGCCTGTCGGCTGCGACCTCTCATGCTCACCTCTTTTCTCCCTGCACCGTCAAGTCTGGGAAGAATGGCGGTCTCTGCTAATCCCCGCCGACCTCTCCGGTGTTCCCGGGACAACATGGGCGCTGCCGACCGCCATCTTGGATGGCGCAAGGGCCTCCTTTGTACACGTCATGGCGGGAACCTCAGGGGCGTCCCCTCCCGATGACATCAACCCGCTATTGTATTTAACCTGACCGGCCCTTGCCTTCTACGAGTTAGCAAGGAGTGCCGTCTTGCTGAATCCACCTCATTCAAGAACTTCCTGTTCCTGACTATGGTCTTGGCATCCAACACTCTGAGTACCCGCTCCTCGGGGGCTCCCTTGCATTCCAGGCTATCCGCTCCTCGGAGGGCCTACCTGTCTGACTTCTAGCAGATCTTCCTCTCAGGTCTCTCTCTCTCTCCTGGAACCATCTCTTGTGAGTACCTCTACTGACTTCTACTATATTGAGGATTTCCCGCGGTGTACCCCAAGCCTCAGGTCACTACCGCCTTTCCTTCAGTAGAAGCTATTCAGCATTCCCTGCACTGCAGAGTAGCGACACTCCAACTACGGGAGCCAGTTCCGGGTTCCGGCATCTCTACCAGTTCTTCAACATCTACTGTACAGACATCCTCAGCATACCTCGCTCCACAGGCCACTATCGGATCTGTATTCCTGAGGTGCCTACACTCGTCAGAGAGGACCCCCGGCATACCCCGCTCCGCGGGTCATTACCGGATCTTCTCATCTGTGGCCTCACTCTGGGTATTCGCCATTGCTCAGGACTGTACTATTACATCTCCAGCTCTGTGGCTATTACCTTTTCTTCCCTTCATAATAATGTCTCTACTTCTAGCTGTGTCCCATGCCACTGAGACTACACCTGCTGAAGGTGAGGCTCACAGGGCTCCTCCCTGTGGGCGGAGACACCTCTCATCTCAGCCCAGGGTTCACATTCTTACAAAAACATAACAGCCATTTACTCAGAAAATAATCTACAAATATGCCTTGTGTTTCCACATGCACATCTGTGGCAACCCCTGCCCCAGGTTGGCCACCAGATGTCACTATCTCTGTATAGAACACGCTATTAAGGAGCCATCCATTCTGCTCAGTCCCTTCCGCCTGGAGGGCTATGGTTAGATGCCTCAACCCTATTCAGCCCAGCTATTTTAGAACTCATTGGGATCAATTTGAGACAGCGTTGGAAGGCTAAAGATGTCTACATTTTACATTCTGGTGTTGCCTCCCAGCTTCACCCAGAACTGACACCTCACCATGCACTTTCTGCCAGAGGGGGCTTCTACTAATTTACAGAAGAGAGAGAATTTTATGCCTAATACACTTTTGGGGTGAAAGGGCTCTCACCAGAGGACCAAAGATCTGAGAGTGCACTCTAAACCTTAGGTGGGCAAGGACCAGTGATGTATCCTGCTGCAAGAGACAGTGAGGGCAGAAGATGTATCTAGTTTTAAACTTAGAAGTATTTTTTGAACCTGAACAGCATGGGGAGGTTCTGCTGAGGTAACCTAATTCCACTTGACTTTTCCCCATGAGACGTCCCCAGTAGTATCATCTAAGGATGAAAGAACGAGATCAGGAGACCCCAACCGGATCTCCACACTATGGGACCAGGACGGACTGGGTGTCTCAGGAGAAGATGGCTTAAAGTAGGACTTTTGCTGTGAAGTTGGGGACCTCTCCACTAGGATTCCTGGATAGCTGCTGAGTGAGCTATGTATCATTAAAATCACCATGGGATCATGGCTTCCAAAACCCCTTTCTGATCTTGGAACATCAGCTTTGGGATGGCCCCCACTGATCCAGCCTACAGTTCCAGCACTTCCCTCACTGCAGGCCCCCCTTACCTTGGCTGTGTAAGTAAGAAGAGTCTACCTACCTAATCAGCCCACAAGGAGGAGAAGCCATGGGTGAGAAGCATGTTGTCTGCTTTGGCAGTAAGGTAATGGCTAAGACAAAGAGGAGGCCATGGTCCTGGGTCTGATGGGATGCCGTCCAGCGACCACGTGGCTTCAGGGGCTTTGAATGGCATGGTGTGTCCCACTTTGACTTTGGGGCCCAGTGGGAAGCTGGGCTCAGCAGTGCCAGTGGGCCTAAGACCATGAGCAGGGCTTTGGATCCTCCATGGTCAAAAAGTGCACTTAACGCAAGCAGGGTCAGGGTGATTTCAAAGCCGTGCCGGTACTGCTGGGTCATCCGAAGGCTCCTGCTATTTCACGCAGCATTTGTGGGCCTTAGCATAAGCCAATGTTGGTGCTTTTCAAACCACGCTGCTATCGTTTGTCCTTGCTGAGAACTCCTTTCCATGTCCGCGCTACGTGCAGTGCGTCAGGTATGTGGCATGGCATGTGGCGGCTCCGTGCTGTCTCAGTCACCAGAGCCATGCGCTGAAATAATGTTAGGGGAGAGGCCTTGCTGTTCCGCTTTTCCAATACCAATCCAGTCCTTCCCATATGAATGACAGGGAGCCATGAGGTATCCCAACTGATGGCCATTCAATTTCTTCCTTTCACCGTGAGACACAATATTTGAGGCCTCATTGGCTGGTGGTCTGATCAAAAGCAGCAGCCAAGGTCCTATTTAAGTTCAGGGCTGCGCTGACTTTGAATAGGTCAAGAACTCCGGCAGGAAGCAGATGGTACATTGAGGGCTTAATAGCCATTTTAGTGTAGCAGGTCTGCTGGCATATGGGGACTTTTACTAGTTGCAGGCTGAAAAAGAGTATAAGGCATTCCAGCCAATTTACAAGCTATTGGAGCAATAAAATTATGCACACATGCCTCGTATGTATATTTATGTGGCTTATCAGCTATAGGCTCTGTCGAGTCATTATATATAGAGCTCCGACATGTGGCAGACATCTGAGACCGACGGACGCAACAATACCCCCCTTCAAAGGGCCTCCTCCAGACCCCCTACCTGGTCTTGGTTTCTGAGGATGTGAACGATGGTACTGGTTCAGCCTCTCTTTGTCCAGAATGTTAGACATCGGTTCCCACGAGTTATTTTCTGGTCCAAAGATCTCCCATGACAGGAAGTATTCCCATACTCTGCCTCTCTTCCGTACATCTAGTATAGCATCTACTTTGTACTCGAGGTCCTCTTCTGTATCAACAGGAGGGGGATCTGGTGTCTTGGTGCTGAATTTGTTGAGTATGAGCGGTTTCAGTAATGAGACATGAAACGCGTTATGGATCTTCATTGCTGGAGGAAGTTTGAGACTGTAGGAGAGATTGCCCAGACGTCAGAGGATGGAGGATGGAGAATGTTCCGACATAGCATGGAGTGATGCGAGCAGATGGCAACTTCAATCTAAGGTGCTTCATAGACAACCATACCTTATCACCAGGCTTAAGTTCAGGAGCCTTGCCGTGATGCATGTCATAGTCTCGTTTTGCTTGAATTCCAGCTTTGATGAGCATCTCCTTTGTCTTCTTCCAAAGATGTTGAATTTCATCGGCAGTGGCTTGAGCTGCCGGGGACAACTCTGAAAGTGGAAATGGCAAAGGTGGTGAAGGTAGTCGTCCATATACCACTTCGAATGGTGTTGATCCAGTAGATGTTGCTGGATGAGAGTTGATGGAAAACTCTGCCCTCGGTAGAAGTTCAGCCCAGTCATTCTGGCGTGAAGAGTGTTCATTTATCTGAGCTATGCAGCTCCAGATAAATGAACATAAGACATAGGCTCTGAGGAACTGTTTGAGGGTACGGTTCATCCTCTCAGTTTGGCCGTTGGATTGCGGATGGTAAGATGAAGTGACGTCAAGAGTGATATCGAACTTCTTGCAATGAGCCTTCCAGAATGTTGCTGTGAATTGTTCGCCTCTGTCTGAGACTATGTGCTTTGGTATTCCATGCAGGCGGAATATGTGGCTGATGAAGAGCTTTGCAAGTTCGCTGGCAGATGGTAAGCTAGGAAGCACCACAAAGTGAGCCATTTTTGAGAATCTGTCCAACGTTACCCAGATAGTGTTGTGGCCCCCGGAGAGGGGTAAGTCCACCACGAAGTCCGTGGCGATGTGAGTCCAGGGTTCATCTGGTATGGGTAAAGGTTGTAATTGGCCCCAAGGACGAACGGGCGGAGGCTTTTGTCTGGCACAGTTGGTACAGGCCGCTACATAGGCGAAGGCGTCTTCTCTCATTGACGGCCACCAGTAGAATTTTTGCGGCTTTGCCAGGGTTCTCCATTGACCGGGATGTCCAGCCAATTTAGAGTCATGAGCCCATGCGAGTTCTTTCTTCCGGAGGTTGGCAGGCACAACCGTCTTACCCACTGGTACTGGGTGAGTGGCTGAAAGGATGACTCTCTCAGGTTCAATGATGTGTTGCGGAGTGTCAGGCACATCTTCAGATAGGAATGAGTGAGATAGGGCATCCGCTCTGATGTTTTTATCTCCAGGTCGGTACTTTAAGATGAAATCAAACCTGTTAAAGAACAGGGACCACCTCGCTTGTCTATGGTTGAGGTGCTGGGCATGACGAAGGTATTCTAGGTTTTTATGGTCAGTAAAAACCATAATCTGGTGTTGAGCACCCTCGAGCCAGGGTCTCCACTCTTCAAACACCATCTTTATCACCAACAATTTTTTATCTCCGATTCCATAGTTCCTCTCAGCCGGTGTGAATCGTCTGGAGAAGAAGGAACATGGCTGCAGGATCTTGGAGTCACTGGTTTGACTTAGGGGCTCTAAGCCGACATCAGAGGCATCCACCTCAACAATAAAGGGGTGTGTAGGATCCAGGTGATGGAGACATGGCTTGCTAGAGAAAGCATCTTTCAGCTTTTGGAAAGCGGTGACAGCCTCCATAGACCAATTGGCAACATTTGCACCTTTCTTTGTCAGAGCTGTTAAAGACACAGTTAGTGAGGAGTAGTTTTTAATGAAGGTTCTATAGTAGTTTGTGAATCCCAGAAAACTTCTGAGAACCTTTAGGCCAGTAGGTTGGGACCATTTCTGAATGCTCTCCAGCTTTTGTGGGTCCATCTGGAACCCCTTGTTAGACACAATGTACCCTAGGAATGGTACAGACTCCTGGAATTCGCATTTGGACAGCTTAGCGTATAGACGGTTCTCCCGCAGTCTTTGTAACACTGTCTTGACATCCGAGATGTGGATATTCAGATCTTGAGAGAAAATCAGGATATCGTCCAAATAGACAACAACACATTGGTAGAGTAGGTCACGCAGGATGTCGTTCATCATGTTTTGGAAGACAGCTGGGGTGTTGCATAAGCCGAAGGGCATCACCAAATACTCAAAGTGTCCATCCCTGGTGTTAAAAGCTGTCTTCCATTCATCCCCTGAACGAATGCGGACAAGGTTATACGCTTCTTTAAGATCCAGCTTGGAGAAGATCTTAGCCCCTTGAAGGCGGTCTTCCCCACAAAGAAAAACCCTGCTCTTGCAGGAGACTTGGATGGCCTTATGAAACCTTTTTGTAGATTCTCTTGGATGTATTCCGACATCGCTTTATTTTCCACCACCGAGAGGGGGGTAAACTCTTCCTTTCGGTGGTTCGGTATTCGGTTTCAAGTTGATCGCACAGTCATAAGATCTGTGTGTAGGAAGGATATCAGTAGCTTCTTTAGAGAACACATCTTGAAACAATGCATAATGAGGTGATAACCCAGGCATCAACGGAGTTGTGGGCATACAAGGTAGTGGTGAAACTTCCTTCAGGCATTTGCCATGACAATATGGGCCCCAGCTTGAAAACTCCAGTGTAGCCCAGTTGAATTGAGGCATGTGCTTTTGTAGCCATGTGCTTTTGTAACCTGAGTACTAAGGGGTGTATAGCCTTTTCGAGCACGAAGAAGGAAATGGATTCTGTATGAAGAGCTCCAGTCCTTAGACTGACTAGTTCCGTTTGTAAGTTTACTTCACCCAGTAAGGGCTCCCCATGGATAGAGGATAACAGAAGCGGAGGCTTCATAGTCATAGTGGGAATTCTCAGATGTTCCACTAGACGTCTCAGTATAAAATTCCCTCCTGCTCCGGAGTCCACTAGGGCAAGAGTCTGGAATTCAAGTGGTCCGTTTATCAAGGAGACTGGCAGAGAGAGTGGAGGAGAAGGAGCAGTTAGACCTAAGAAGAGTCCTCCCACAGGACTTAAGTCTGCCCGTTTCCTGGATAGATAGGGCATGTTTGTACTGCATGGCCTGTTTGACCACAATACATGCAGAGGCCTAATCTTCTCTGCATTCTTCTCTTCTTAGATGTCAGATGATTACGGCCCAATTGCATAGGTTCTTCTTCGCCAGCAACCGCTTTAGACTGAATAGGCTTAGGTAAAGTCTTAACCCAGATTTCTCCCTGACTAGGCCTCTTGGAACCTTTAACCTCTTGAACCTTATCCCGAAGTCATTGGTCAATTCTTGTGGCTAACTTCATCAGGTCCTCCAAGGTCTCAGGCATTTCTTGAGCCGCCAATTCATCTTTCAGTAAGGATCTTCAGGCATCTCAAGTCCCAGTTCAACTCTGAAGCCAAAGTCTTAAACTCTATGGCGAAGTCTGGTAAAGGTTTATTACCTTCTTGTAGATGAACCAATGTGGATCCTGTGATTGTGTACCTGGCAGGGTCATCAAATACGGATTTAAACAGTTCCAAAAACCCAGCAAGGTCCTTCAAGATGGGGTCATTGCACTCCCACAGTGGAGAAGCCCAAGTTAGTGCTCTTCCGTCCAGATAAGACAGGATATACGTAGTCTTGGCATAGGCTGTGGGAAAATTGTTAGGTTGAAGTGCAAAATGCATCAGCATTGGTTGAGGAATCCCCTGCATCTCCAAGCTTCTCCAGAGAAACGAATAGGAGCAGAGAGGGGTATGGCTGTTTTAACTGTCACTTCTGGTGGTGTTTCTTCTTTACCTGAGGTAGTAGAAGCGTTCATCTGTGAGTGCAGTAGATTAAAGGCCACAGAGCTCTGACATGTGGCAGATGGCTGTGCCTTTGGGCCTAGAAACCATTGTAATTTGACATGGTGAAGTAGTGTGGCTGGTGCAAGTTCGCAGGCCCTACGCAGAGGGGCAGTAAAGATTCAAGGGCTGTTGCGTAGGAGGTGGATCCTTGGGCTGAGGTGGGGTTGACGCAACCCATAGGGAGGTTCACCTATACCAGCCCACGTTCCCCTAGGGTTGAGCCTTCAGGTGCTGGGGCTGGCAGGACTTAGGCTGGCCTCGAGGTTGGGTATTAGTAGTAGCTGGTTCAGCCCAGAGACAGCACCCAGCAGGTGGCATGATCCTATCCTGGACAGGATTCGGAACGGAAACCCAAGCACCAGGTGCTTTGATATCAAGGTGTTTGGTGGATTCTCAGGGGCAACATTGATGGTATCTCCTATGGGGAGGAGTCCCGTAGGGAACTGAAGCACCGGGTTAGACTCAAGTGCACCAACACAGAGATTCTATCTTTTATTATACAGCTAATGTGGTCCACCAGAGATGGCAGTAGAGAGTAGCTTAGGTAGCGGTAGTCTGTCATCCTTGGTGTAGGAGACCCGTCCCATAATGGTGGTGTAAGGCCCCGATGCAGATGTCCAGTAAGGCACTGTAGGAAAGACAGACTGGCAGATGTTATAACACACTCCCTGGTAGCTGAGTAGATAGAGTTTTCAATGAGCAGTAGAGAGAGGATAGGTATTAGCAGTCTGTAATCCTCGGCAAAGGAGACCTGTTCCACAATGGTGGTGTAGGGCCCAATGCAGATGAGCAGCGAGGAGCTGTAGATGAACAGACTGGGAGAAGTTGTACTCACTATCTGTAGCTGATAGGTAGTGTTTCAGCAGGTTGAAGAATTGGTAGCAGGCACCAGGATAGACACACAGGCCCTCGAGGAGCGAGTACCTGTATAGGCACCTGGAAATAAGCAAAACCCTGGAGGGTGAAGGTGGCTTCCAGCAGTGTAGAAGTGGCAGAGCAGCTTCAGACCGGAACGAATCCAATCTGTTGCTAACTCGGCGAGAGTTAGCAAATGGGCAACCTTTTAAATATGAAAGCAGTGACATCACTCGAGGGGGACGTCCCCGAGGTTCGCACCAACACTGCTACAAGACGTGAGGCATGCACGCATGCGCGTCCTAGGAGAGCTCAGGTCAACATGGCAGGACACTGCGCCAGAGCCGCTCCGGGGAAGCCGGAGGGAGCGGCAAGGAGATGCTACGGACGCCATTCTCCCGAGGCTGATGGAGAAGGCTGAAATAGAGGTGAGGTATGTCAGGCAAAGCCATCTGAGACCGACGGATGCAACACCAGGGAACAGGAGGATACTGAAGGTGCCTAAGCAAAGGAAGGCCGAAGCCTTAATAGTCCGTGTCCAGAGGATAGGAGCAGAGGTGTTACTGTCAAACTTGAGTAGAAGCAGGTGGCACTTGGAAGGTATAGCAAGCAACGTGGAACTCTGGACTCAAGAGAGTCTGAGGTGAAGTCGTACGTAGCAAAGTTCAAGGCACAGAGAAAACAAGCATGGTCAGACGTAGCAATGGTCAAGGCACGGAGAAGGCAGGCGTGGTCAGATGTAGCAATGGTCAAGGCAGGCGTGGTCAGGCATAGCAGAGGTCAGGCTTGGAGAAGGCAGGTAGGCGAAGTCAGGCGAAGCAGTGGTCGGGCTTTGAGAAGGCAGGTAAGCGAAGTCAGGCAAAGCAGTGGTCAAATCCAGGAAGTCAATCAAACACAAGACGAGACGAAAAGCAGAACAGGAACCAGTAACTGGGAACTTGGAGAATCAGGAACATGAACAAACAAGTACTGCAGCAACGAGCACTCAGAAACCAGGAACAGGAGACCAAGGAGACCTGTTGCAAAGGTGACGCTGATGAGTGTGTGCTAAGTATTTATGTGCTGAAAGATCTGACGTCAGCATCCGGGTCCATGGCCAGATTCCCGCCGCGAGCCCTTTAAATCATTCACTGATGCGCGTGCGCCTAGGGAGGGGCATGGCGCTGCCAGCAGCATCTCTCTGCGAGGCCCGCAGAGAGGCCCGAGGAGTGGAGGCATCCTGGCTGGAGGTCCCAGGAAGCGGAGCAGGGCCGGAGGTGCTGGCAGGAGTCCAAGGTCGAGACTGGTGGCCCATTGCCGCCAGCGACAAGGAGCTGGAGCCTGAAGCTTGTGCAGAAAGGTTAGAGGACCACACTGCGGGGTTGCTGTGGGCAGCAAGCGTAACAGTACCCTCTACTTTATGCCCCCCTCCTGGAGGTTGGGGTTTGCCCAGATGGGCACAATGGAAGCTTGAGAGGAGGGTCTTGTCCAAGATGTTACGTGCAGGCTCCCATGAATTCTCCTCGGGTCCATAACCCTCCCAAGAAAGGAGGTACTCCCATCAGCGGCCTCTGCGGCGGATGTCCAGAACTTTGTGGACCTTATACGTGGTATCAGTCTCTGCTACCAATGCAGGTGGCTCAGTCACCTTCTGAGTAGGCCAGGACAACACTACTGGCTTAAGTAAGGAAACGTGGAAGGTATTATGTATACCCAAGGAAGGAGGCAACCGGAGCTGGTAAGTCACCGATCCGATGCGTCGAGTAATCAGGAATGGTCCAATGAATCTCAGAGCGAATCCCTGTGAAGGGAATCCCTGTGAAGGGATTCGCAGTCTAATATACTTGGTTCTCAACCAGACTTTCTGGCCAGGAAGGAATTCAGGAGCTGCACGGCGATAACTGTCAGCAGTCTTCTTGGCCCGGGAAGCGGTCTGGCACAGGCGAAGATTTGTCTGTTCCCATAATGTCTTAAGGGTATCCGCAGTAGCCTGTGCCACAGGAGACGGCACGGAGAGAGGTATGAGTAAAGGTGGTCGAGGTTGTTTCCCATAGACTATAGAATATGGCGATGTTCCAGTAGCTGTGGCAATGTGAGAGTTGTGGGAAAACTCTGCTCAGGATAAGAGGTCCGACCAGTTGTCTTGTTGGTCATTGATATAGGCCCACAGGAACGCCTTCAGAGAGCGAGTCATTCTTTCTGCTTGTCTGTAGGCGGTCGTGAGGCTGAAATTAATTCCAAATTTTCGGCAAAGGGAGCACCATTATCTGGCAATGAATTGAGGATCTTGATTGGAAACAATATCCACTGGTAGGCCATGCAGTCTAAAAATGTGATGAAAAAAGAGACGTACTAGCTCTGGTGCAGATTGTAGGCCTGGAAGAGGTACAAAATGGGCCATTTTAGAAAAATGGTCTATGGTGACCCATAACACAGTATTTCCCTTAGAAGGAGGCAGATATACGATGAAATCCATAGATAAGTGAGTCTACGGTTCTTCAGGTTCTGGAAGTGGTTTAAAAGTCCTCAAGGTCGCCTGACCGGGGGTTTTTGTTGTGCGCACACATTACAGGAATCGACGTATGCCTTAGCATCGGAGACCAGAGTAGGCCACCAGAAAAACCTCTGGAGCAGTGCCACGGTTCGCGCACGTCCTGGGTGACCGGCAAATTTGGAGTCATGTGCCCAGTGAAGGACTCTTTCCCGGAGTCGTCGGGGTGCCATGTTTTTTCCAGGAGGGATCGGATGGATAGCAGACAAGGAAATACAGCCTGGGTTGATGATGTGAGTTGGCTCTTCAGGGATATCCTCAGGTTCAAAAGACCAGGATAAGACGTCTGCCCGGAGATTCTTATCCGCAGGGCGGTAACGGAGCTCAAAGTTGAACCTTGAGAAAAATAAGGCCCATCGAGCTTGACGGGCATTGTGGTGCTGGGAGTGGCTTAGATGTTCTAAGTTTTTGTGAGCAGTGAACACTGTGAATTTATGTTGTGCACCCTCAAGACATGGGCGCCACTCTTCAAGAGCCAATTTAATAGCGAGTAGCTCGCGGTCCCCAATACTATAGTTCTGCTCTGCTGAAGAAAATTTTCGAGAATAGAATGAGCATGGGACGGTGGTGCCAGTAGCAGTACGCTGACTCAGAACAGTTTGAGCCCCAGTGGCAGAAGCGTCTACCTTGACTAAAACTGGATGAGTCAGATCAGAATGACGTAAGCAGGATCCCTTCTGGAAGGCTTCCTTCAAACAATGAAAATCAGTAACGGCCTCAGGCAGCCAATTCCATGTATTTTGGCCTTTCCAGGTCAGGACCGTCAAAGGAGCAGCCAGTGTGGAGTAATGCAGGATAAAGTGGCGATAATAATTAATGAATCCCAAGAAGCGCTGGAGCGCTTTAAGTCCCACTGGTTGTGGCCAATCCCGGATTGCCTTCAATTTGTCTGGATCCATGGAGAAGCCTTGAGGAAAGATTATGTAGCCAAGAAACAGTAAACCGGACTTCTCAAACAAACACTTGTCCAATTTTGCAAACAAGTGGTTTTCTCGTAGGTGTTGTAGCACCATTCGTACATCGGTCCGATGGGTGTCAAGGTCCTTCGAAAATATGAGGATATCGTCCAGATAGACCACGACCTTAATATATAGCAGATCTCTGAAAATTTCATTCATCATCCGCTGGAAAATAGCTGGTGCATTGGAAAGGTCAAAAGGCATCACCAAGTATTCATAGTGGCCGTCTCTAGTATTAAAAGCGGTTTTCCAGATGTCATCAGAGTGGATTCTCACCAAGTTATACGCCCCACATAAATCCAGTTTCGTGAAGATGGTAGCACCTTGGAGACGATCAAATAGTTCAGAAATCAACGGCAAGGGGTACTTATCCTTACAGGTGATAACATTTAGACAACGGTAATCGATGCACGGTCTGAGTGATCCGTCTTTCTTGGTCACAAAGAAAAATCCCGCACCGGCGGGTACGTGGATGGACGGATAAACCCTTTTGCCAGATTCTCCCGAATGTATTCGGTCATAGTCTTCATCTCAGGTAATGTCAAAGGATAGGTGCGTCCACGAGGAGGCGTAGTTCCAGGAAGGAGGTCGATTGGACAATCGAACCGACGGAGAGGCAGAAGATCGGCCTTTTGCTTAGAAAATACATCCTCATAGGCGGTATATGGAGACGGTATGCCAGAAGAGGTGGTAACCAAAGGAATCGTTGAAGATGGAGTCACCTTCTGCAGACAAGATTGGTGACAGGCTAGACCCCACTCTACCAGTTGTAGCGAAGTCCAATTAAACTGCGGGGAGTGTTTCTGTAACCAAGGAAGTCCAAGCACAATGGGATGGATTGACTTATCCAACACCAGGTAACTCGAGTTCCTCAAGGTGTAAGGCCCCTGTACATAACTGGACAGATTCGGTGGTCAAAGTGATATGACCTGGGAGTGGTTCTCCGTAGATAGAGGCGATGCATAAGGAAGGGTTAAACGAAGGGGTTTTAATATCCAGGAGTTGTACAAGATCTTTGAGGATAAAATTGCCTTTTGCTCCGGAATCTACCAGAGCGAGGCACCGAAAGGACCAAGAGTCCCAAATTAGTGTGACTGGAACTGAGAGTTGAGGGGGCGGGAGAAGTTGCACCCAAGTTCAAGGCCCCTACGGAACTTGGGCTCTGGAGTTTCCCAGACGGATGGAACAATTTTGTAGATGGTGGCCTGGGGCTCCATAATACAGACACAAGCCGACTTGCCTTTGCCGGAGGCGTTCTTCCGGTGTCAGCCGCCCTCGACCCAATTGCATGGGTTCTTCCACCTTGACCACTCTGCTGTCACTAGATGTGGGGTTAGTAATGGGTGGTGAGGGGGAGTGAACCTGCATGGGCCTCTTGGGCATCTGCCTCTCCCGGTGACGCTCTTGTAGACAGTGGTCAATACAGCCTGTCAAATCTATAAGGTCCTCCAAGGAGGAGGGGAGCTCCCGAGCAGCCAGCTCATCTTTTAAGTGCGAGGAGAGACCATCCAAGTAGATAGCTCAAAGGCAGTCCTCCTGCCAAGCGAGCTTAGTAGCCAAAGTCCGAAACTCTATTGTATAATCAAAAAGACTTCATTGTCCTTGACACAGATGAGGTAGACTGGTGCTTGCTACAGCATGCCACCCTGGATCATCAAAGGTCCATTTGAATATAGCCACAAATCGAACCAGTTCTCTTAGCAAGGAATACGAGCGTTCCCACAGGGGGGAAGCCCAGGCCAGGGCCTTCCCTTTAAGGCGGGTCAAGATAAATGTGACCTTAGTTAGGTTGTCCTGGAAGACAGAGGGCTGCAGAGCAAATTGCATATAGCACTGGTTTATGAACCCTCTGCAGAGCTTGGAGTCGCCATTAAAACGTGGAGGCGCTGGAAGTGCCAGTAAAGCTCATGGTACCAACGGGGGTGACTGTAAAGGAGGAGATGCCGAGTCATTGACGAAAGCGTCGACACGGGCATGAAGACGATCCATGGATGAGGCCAATGCCTCGAGGAACTGCTGCTGTTCTTGCACCTTTGAAGCCAGGCCTGGGATGACCTGGAGGGCACGCGGCTCCACCGAATCCATGGCCTTTTCATCCTAGGAGGTGGGTAGGAGGTGGATCCTTAGGCTGAGGTGCGGTTGACGCAACCCGTAGGCTAGGGCCTACGGGTCCCCACCATCAGCAGGTGGAGTGGGCTGAAGCTGGAAGCCACTGGAGCTTCACCTATACCAGCCCACCTTCCCTTAGGGTTCAGCAGGACTTAGGCGGGCCTCAAGGTTGGGTATCAGTAGTAGCTGGTTCAGCCCAGAGACAGCAGCCAGCAGGTGACGTGATCCTATTCCAGACAGGATGCGGAACGGAAATCCAAGCACCAGGGAACAGGAGGATACTGAAGGTACCTGAGCAAAGGAAGGCCGAAGCCTTAATAGTCCATGTCCAGAGGATAGGGACAGAGGCATCACTGTCAAACTTGACTAGAAGCGGGCGGCACTTGGAAGGTATAAGAAGCAACGTGGAACTCTGGACTCAAGAGAGTCTGAGGCAAAGTAGTACGTAGCAAAGTTCAAGGCATGGAGAAAACAAGCATGGTCAGATGTAGCAATGGTCAAGGCACGGAGAAGGCAGGCGTGGTCAGATGTAGCAATGGTCAAGGCACGGAGAAGGCAGGCATGGTCAGGCGTAGCAGAGGTCAGGCTTGGAGAAGGCCAGCGTGGTCAGGCGTAGCAGAGGTCAGGCTTGAAGAAGACAGGAAGGCGAAGTCAGGCAAAGCAGTGGTCGGGCTTGGAGAAGGCAGGTAGGCGAAGTCAGGCGAAGCAGTAGTCAGGCTTAGAGATGGCAGGTAGGCAAAGTCAGGCGAAGCAGTAGTCAAATCCAGGAAGTCAAACACAAGACAAGTCGAACAGCGGAAGAGGAACCAGGAACTTGGAGAATCAGGAACACGAACAAACAATTACTGCAGCAACGAGCACTCGGATACCAGGAACAGGAGACCAAGGAGAACTGTTGCAAAGGCGATGATGAGGAGCGAGGTCTAAGTATTTATGTGCTGAAGGATCTGACTCAGCATCTGGGTCCACGGCAAGGTTCCCATCACGGGCCCTTTAAATCATTCACCGATACACGTGCGCTCGCCTAGGTAGGGGGTGCGGCGCTGCAGGTGGCGTCTCTCCGCGAGGCCCTCGGAGAGGCCTGAGGAGTGGAGGCATCCTGGTTGGAGGTCCCAGGAAGCAGAGCAGGGCCGGAGGTGCTGGCGGGAGTCCGAGGTTGAGACTGGCGGCCCACTGGGGCCAGCGACGAGGAGCTGGAGCCTGAAGCTTGTGCAGAGAGGTGAGAGGACCGCACCACGGGGCTGCCGCGGGTGGTGAACGTAAAAGGGCATCCCACCTAGTTAGGAGATTAGGAGCGCTAAAACCGTGTGTGTATGTGTGGCTTGGTTCTACGTCCAAAAAAATCCCAAACAAGGGGCTGGAATCGTCTTCTGTACTGCCATTCCAGCGGGCATGTGCACAATATGGGCTTCTTGGCTGCACATTCAGTGCTGTGTAGCATGTGATAGGGATAATAACAACTTACACAGGTCGCCTGCTGCCTATGCCAAAAATAAAAAAAAAGTTTGGAGGGGAAGCGCCCTCTCCCATTATTGCAATTCAGGTTGTCGTATATGTTAGCAGCATATTAATTTTAATACTTTCATTTTAAAACATTTATTGCCTGCCCTTCCTACATTCAGGGCAGGGTACAGCAAAACCAACAAAATATAACAAATAAACATAAAACAGATAATAACAATATAATCAAGTATAAAACAATATAATCAAATATATAGAACAGGATGGAAATGCAATGTCAAGATGATACCTTGCCGCTAGACTGATTCAGATATGCCTTCTGAAAGAGATGCGTTTTAAGGGCTTTTTAGAACAATTCATGAATTTGAAATTCTTTTAATTTCTTTCAGTAGAGTGTTCTAGAGGAGAGGGCCGGCAGAGAAAAAGGCATGCTCTTTGGTTTCCTCAAGACGGGCTGCCTTTGGCTAGGGAATTTCTGGAAATCCTTGTTAGAGTTCAGGCGCATGCACTCCCACTATGAACAAGCCTTGCTTGCCTATGCTTCCACTTGCCTGTGAGCACCTGTGGCCTGATACCATTTTGCACACTATAATAAGTGCCCTTCTGGTACCTGTGTTGTGTTGGACTGAGGTGAGTTTGGTTCTACCTGCAGGGAGGAGCCCTGCAGGTTCTCACTGCCAGCAGGCAAATCCAGACAAAGCAGTCAGGAGATTCACCTTTACCTGCCCTTGTTCCCCTCGGGTTGAGCCTTTGGGTGCTGGGGCCAGCAGGACTTAGGTGAAATCATGGTCCAGGGCAGGCTATGCCACCTCCCATTTTCTTTGCCCTGCTGATTGCATTTGCCCGTGGTTAGGTTGGATGTTTAATAATTGTTCTATTTTCTCTCTGTTAGTTTCTTTTAGCATTGTTTTCTCCAGCACAAAATGTCTCCAAAGAGGCAGGCAGCTGAAACCCAGTGACTGAAGTCACAGAAGGCTACAACCCGAAAATGCAAAACAGCTCGAAAATCCCACTGCAACCTCCCACAGGATCAGAAGATGCGGTGCCCCCATCACCCCCTCAAGCAAGCAGCAAGAGGTGAGGACTTGATGCTAGAACTTCAGCAGCAAGCACGGGCCCATGGTACTGAATGGCTGTGTCATCGTGCTCTAGATAGCCACCTCTCTTCCCCAGCAAGCAGTTCCATCATTGGACGAGATCTCCTAGCGAAGTCATGCTCCAGCTCCGGTACCAATCGTACAATGCCTAATACCAACACATAGATGCATGGCGAGGAGGCCTTTGGTAAGTCTCCCGCTTGTTCCATAGCACAGACTGCCATTTCATCTAATGCTGACACAATAGTAGATGATAACAGTACCTACAGTATCTGAATGTAATACGCTTTGAAATGCTGAACAGTGTAAAAGAAATCAAATAAATTAAATATAAATAAATAGCAATGATGAGATTGCCCTTGCTAGCATTATGCAAACACAATAAAAGCTTTCAAAAAAAAGAGAGCAGCCAACAAGGTCAACTCTCCAGGGAATGTCTGGTAAACATACGCAGGTCCACAATAGCCACGGGTGTTTCTCCATTTGTTGTTAAGCAAAACGCTGGGTCGAATGAGGAGGTACTGTCTACTGTGCGACATTTCTTACTTTGCATGGGGTGTCCCCAAAAAGCTTAAAACGAAAATCTGGAAGCATGAATTATTTTCTCTCCTGTTCCAAGATCATGAGGGAGAAAATGGTAAATCAAAAGAAAAGGAGGTAACAAAGACAAAAAAACAAAAAAATATTTAAGAATATCCACAACTGGGTATCCGCTTTCCATATATTCATGAGCATTGTCATGGATTGGAAGCCTGAGCTAGCCCATATTGGGTCTGATATTTAGATACCATTATGAGGACTCACAAGTGATTCGATGTAGCACAAGTACCACTAAATGGTGCACTGGACCTGTATTTTTATGAGGCTACATGTTTACATGTGTACATTCTGTATAGTGTGTTTGAAAGTTTAAACGTGTAACAGTGAAGGGAAGGTTGTGGTCTGGACAACCTAGGCAATGGGTGTTGGTGGGAGGACACTTTGGGGGTAACCTTCCTCTAATTCTATGTCAGACCCATTGCTGATTGCCAGGGGTACACAAGATACAAGTTGTACAGAAGACCATCCTTTATGCATATTAACGAGGGTGGTCCAGACAATACCAGCTATATGTTTCATTGCTATGCCTGTACCTAACAATCTGGCTGAGTTTATTTCAGGGACAAGTCTGGCAGTGTACTTCTTTTGGATCATCATACCCTCTTTCATTCTCTGAGAAAAAAATTATGCCTCTAGGGGAATAGTTGGGAATGTCATCCTATCGCATCTCTCTAATCTCGATGGGACTTCGATGGATGAGGTGGGACCATTTGATGCCCCTCATGTTGTATATGTCAATATTCCATATTTATTCACAAAACATATATTTCTTAAAAGATCCTATCTAGACAATAATTACTCTCTAGCACACTCATCCTTTCTCCCACGTATCATGCACACACATAAAACCAACATATTATACCGTGAATTCCATCCCCATAAATATAGTTACAATTCAAATAACAATGTAACATAGATTTTCCAATATTGTATAAATTTGATATAATATATATTATGTAGCATTGCATTGATTTACAATATCTCTGTTTTCATTTACTTATGTCACCACATCTAGGCTTTTCTTTGAGTTCTCTCAATCACAGCGACATCGTCCATGGGACCTATCCGACAAGGTCTCCTTGTTTCGCCCACTCATCTGGGCTTCATCAGGGATTTTATCGTCACCAATGCCTCTAATTCATTCTGTGTTAAATAAAGCCTCATGTAAATATCACCAAAAACCCATATTTATGTATATATATTAACTATATGATGTGAACCACTTAAAACTAACCCCTATATCCCCTCCTTAAAACATAGAATGGATCTACCTCTGCACAACATGGAATCATTATTCATCACTTAACAGACATTAGTCTCCGTAACTATATTCAAGTATACTTTCATCCGTAAGATTTCCAAAACGTAAGTCAACGCAACTTCACAAGTATAACTTCGCTAAATCTGGAAGCGAACCCTGCAACCAAAAAAAATAGCGAAACATAACATCTAATAACAGTTTCAAAACCACAGCTTCACAAACCTGAACAGGGCGCTCGATCAACTACCCACATACTCACATTTTCCTCCGGAACTGTATGTGGGTAGTTGATCGAGCGCCCTGTTCAGGTTTGTGAAGCTGTGGTTTTGAAACTGTTATTAGATGTTATGTTTCGCTATTTTTTTTGGTTGCAGGGTTCGCTTCCAGATTTAGCGAAGTTATACTTGTGAAGTTGCGTTGACTTACGTTTTGGAAATCTTACGGATGAAAGTATACTTGAATATAGTTACGGAGACTAATGTCTGTTAAGTGATGAATAATGATTCCATGTTGTGCAGAGGTAGATCCATTCTATGTTTTAAGGAGGGGATATAGGGGTTAGTTTTAAGTGGTTCACATCATATAGTTAATATATATACATAAATATGGGTTTTTGGTGATATTTACATGAGGCTTTATTTAACACAGAATGAATTAGAGGCATTGGTGACGATAAAATCCCTGATGAAGCCCAGATGAGTGGGCGAAACAAGGAGACCTTGTCGGATAGGTCCCATGGACGATGTCGCTGTGATTGAGAGAACTCAAAGAAAAGCCTAGATGTGGTGACATAAGTAAATGAAAACAGAGATATTGTAAATCAATGCAATGCTACATAATATATATTATATCAAATTTATACAATATTGGAAAATCTATGTTACATTGTTATTTGAATTGTAACTATATTTATGGGGATGGAATTCACGGTATAATATGTTGGTTTTATGTGTGTGCATGATACGTGGGAGAAAGGATGAGTGTGCTAGAGAGTAATTATTGTCTAGATAGGATCTTTTAAGAAATATATGTTTTGTGAATAAATATGGAATATTGACACATTGACATAATTTGAGAAAGTTTCTGAGTTCTCTTATTTGTGATGTAACTACTTGGTTAAGAGAACTGGTAGTTTAATAGTGCCCTCGTTGTAGTGTACCTCATGTTGTATATGCACAGGGCACAATCTCATCCCTAGGCGATAATTCTTCACTGTGGTAGCAATGATTGAGCCACCATGCACAGTGTGAAGCTTATCTAGAAGATGCAAAAAGACTGTATCCATATTTCAAATTTATCCCCGAGGCACACAACATCTTGTCTCATATGTTCCCCAAAAGGGTTTGGTGCAGTAAGAGTTACGAGGTGAATTTTAAGACCCACGTGCATGCGCACAAGTGCACGCGTATGCCGGCCCACACATATGGGCACGGGGCGGTTTTATAACATACGCGCACATATGCGCATATGTTCTAAAATCGGCTGTACAAACGTACATGAGCGCTCAATTCTATATAGACGTGCTCATGTGCGCGCAAATGCCGCATCTACCGCGTAAGTGGGGGGGATTTTATAAGGGGTGCGCTCCGAGACTACTTACCCTTTCCCCAGTTTGTTCCCAATTCGCCCAGTGTAGGGATAGGACTTCCTAAACTCCACAATTTTAAAAGCTCTCTTCTCTCCTGTTAGACCTGATCCTTAAAACCTCGCTGACTAGCCCTGATTTTTTTATTTTTGGACTTACACATCAGCAACAGCAGAAGTATAGTTACGTGGTAAGGATCCCTGGCACGCACTTGTGCGTGTAAGTATTTATGTGCACATCTCTCGGTTTTTCCCCTGACATGCCCATGCCCCACCCCCTTTTTAACTTTTGGATTTGTGCGCGACCCAGGAGATACGTGCAGATACAGGCACTTCTTAAAATTCGTGCAGCCTGAGACATGCGAATATCTCCAGGCTTTGGCGCACGTCGGGCTTTTAAAATCCACCAGTATGTGCATATTTGTGGCATACGTTTTGTGGGATATTTGAGAATTATTCTCTATGGGGGTAGTTTCGAATCATCTGTGTTGTTGCAAGGTTCCCCACTTTAGTATGCGCGCACCTTGCAGTCAGTTTGAAAGGGAATCTACCCTTAAGCGCACACATTCCTCTCAACAATGCGAGCTCCAGAATACTTCCACCTTAATGTTGATTTATTTTGTGTATGCTGAGGAACCTCACCCTGATCATGCATAAACCCAGTATCAGCCAAATAAGGATTTCACGACAGTTAACACATAAATTTAAGATATCTGGAGTCCAGAAGCAGATACTCTTCTGTTGTCAACAAAAATGAGACATGTTTTTAAAGGGAATGCTCCTTTCCTTCTAGTGTGCCAGAAATCTAAGCATAGGTACCAGCTCCGTGGGTGCTTGGGCAAACTCCTTCACTGTGTCCAAGGATTGGAGGCCAATGAAGAACAGGAAATTAATTTGGCCTCCAGATTTTATCAGGGTGATACTGATATTGTTATGCCCAGGAGGGTCGTGAACCCTTGGACCGACGGGAGGTTGTTATGACCTTTAGGAGATGGCTCCTGAGGTTCCCCTGTCGGGTGGTGAGGCAGAAGAGAAGTTGGGACTGGCTGGATCTTCGCAGGTGAAGACTCAGATGGGCCCCCGAGAGGGCAAAGAGGCGTGGAGGTGGAGCAAGGACCAACTGGATCTTCACCACCGGAAGTCCGTGGCCCTCCCGGGAGGAGCCCATAGGGACCCGGACCACTGGGACTTAGGTAGGCCCTTGAAGACAGATAGTCCGGAAGAAGTTCGAAGTTGAGTACCAGAGGGTCGTCACTTGCCAGTCCGAGGTCACACACCGAGGGATCACCGCTTGCCAGTCCGAGTCACACGCCGAGAAATCACCGCTTGCCAGTCCGAAGTCACACACCGAAGAATCACCGCTTGCCAGTCCAAAGTCACACACTGAGGAATCATCTGAGAAGAAGCAGGAACCAGGAACCTGAGGCACCAGGAGACTCACCGAAGCGAGCAGACTCATTGCCAAGTCGAGGAGTGAATGGAGGAAGCCTGCTTATATACTTCCCTGTGCCTGGCCCATCAGGCACAGGTGAAGTCAATTTGGTGAACAAGGCCCCTTTAAATTCTATGAGGAGGCGCGGCCTCACGCCTAAGGGAAGGGCGGCCATCTTGGATCCCTAAAGCAGAGTAGAGCGGCCTGATGCCGCAAGGGGAGACCTGGAGCGCTTCCCCCGCTGGCATCCCCCGGGGGGGCCGGCGCCAAGGTGCGAAGGTGAATGGAGCCGGGCTCCGGTGACCTCCCTGATGCTGCAGCGGTGGCCACGACACCGTGAATCAGGTAGGGGGTCGCGGCCGCGGCACAACAGATATGAAGCTCAAAGGAGATGGATGGAGGAGTAACATTAGGAGATAAACCTTCAGTGCTCCCCATTTTGTAAATTGCTCCTTAAAATCTAAAAGGGCAATTCTAAAATCTACTCCCATAGATGGAAAATCCACAGGTAGATCTGTATCGTGTCTTTGCATCAATTTTAAAACATGCAGACTTTCCCTCTGAAAATTTCCTGAGGGGAAAAGTCCTTCCAGTGATTTGCATCTGTTTTTTTATGTGAGTCCTTTTTTCATAGAAAGCAAGGTGCAGAGATTTGAAAATGTCGCCTGCTTATATTATTCCCTCCCCATGGCACACCCCACACAGTCTTTCCTGGCTAAAAATACTAGCGACGTTCATCCCTGCTCACACTTGTACCAGGTATGAGCAGAGCAATTTCCAGACAGTTACTCTACCCGGGTAAAATGGCTTCTGAAAATTGCCCTGCCCATGTGTAGAATATGGAGGCAAAGAAGACACTTCAGGCAGCTTTCATCGCAGGCAGGAAAAGGGACTGACCACACCTCAGAGCCCTCTTTTATTGTACATTCATACAAAGGCAGATGATGTGTCATTACATGATTGGCTACTTTCCCCATAGCAACAGACGAGTCATTACACCATTGGCTTGGTTCAGGGGGTGTATACGGATCATTTCATTGGCTGCTGAATTCTATACCTCCTGACTTTGTCCTGCCTCTGTCTAGGGAACACCCAGCCCCTCCCCCAGGAATGCAGGGCCAAGCACAAGCCAGAGAAATACATGATAGTCAGGTATCCTTTCCTAGGCAGAGAGGCTTAAGCACAAGTGATGTTTTTATTCAGGCAAAGGTCAGGGAGAAGGGAAGTTAGTGTTTAAACCCTGATGAAATGGCTTGCTGGCAAAGCTTATAATTCCCACATCTCACCCTTTCTGTTTTTGTTTAGGCAGCTCAATAAAGCTTTAGACCCCTACGGAATTATGTTATGTCTTGGTATGGGGTTGGAAATAGGAAAAGGGGGATATGGAGGGAAAAAAGCTGATTCGGCATGGTGTGCCAGCTGCCGATGAGCTCCTGAATCTCCATATCACCCAGAGCTGGTGCAGCATGGTGTGCCAACCACTGCAGGGCTCAGGATTCCCTATTAGTCATCTTACAAGACATCTTTGTATCTGGGCTGAGAGCAAGGTTTCAATATGGATATGAGGTTGGGTATGCACTGAATACAGCATCACAGGCAGATAATTAAGACAATTATGGTCATTATAATAGAAATCACCCTTTTGAGACCAGAAATATCAGGGAGCCAGGACCCTAGCCAGTCCCATGGAGAAGCTGGTATTCTGTCTGAAAGTGGTGCATCAGCAACCATGGTTTCTATCTGCTCTATGGTATGTGTGAGGTTTGCTTTATAGTCTGATATGTACACACAGCAATGAGATCCAATTAATGCACCAACACCACCCTTAAAGCTAAAATGGTGTCTTAAGGCATAGCGGTTCTGTAATGCTACTTCTCTAATCTGAGAGACTTCTGTTGTAAGTAGTTTTAATGCATGGACTGTCTGATTAAATAGGGCAGACGTCCAGTTAGCTAGGATGTGTAAGTCTCTGTAATTCATATCATTTGGGTTATATAACTACAAAAGGTAGATCCCTCGTCCCCTCTATACTCTCTGCACCTGCTTGGGTCTCCCACTGCACATCCTGAAATCTGCCAATTGCACATATATGTGTGGTAAAGCTATGCAAGTATTCTGTGATTTTTTCTTGGAATTCAGGGTATGCTGTTACATTAGAGTACGACCTGATCATGACTTCTTCTAATACAATGGTTCGGCTACAACATGGATATTTCCCACCTGAATCCCCTTCCCATCCCCTGTATCAATAGTCCCAACAAAGAGCGGCAGTCTCTTGAATAAGGCTACCAATGTGTAGTATGGTATTATTAACTGGAGAGTTAATGAAAACACCTCTCTGTAAAGGATAATTAGTCCATACTGTAAGGTTAAATGGTACAGCATGTATCAGTCGATTCAACAGGTGTGAAAAGTTCTGTGCATCGAGGATGTACATGTTGTCCTGTCAGAGTCCTTGTTCTGAAATCGCCATAGCTGGAGAAATAAGGCAAAGGAGGAGGGTGCAGAACACAATTGTTAATGAGTTGGCATTCAGGCAAGAAAAGGCGGCTAATAAGTTCTCTGGAGTTTTCTCAAGGCCTTGCTGTTCTAAGAGTTGTGCAGATTGGTTGGATAGGGCCTTGATTTGTCCCCAGGTCATGTGGTGCTGCTTTTTTGCAAGGAGTCCGGTCTCTGTCCTTCTGAGGGCTGTGGAGGCTCAGGGAGAAGTTTGGGATCGGGTCCTGTAGACCTGGACACCTTTCCATCTCTCCACGGCTTGATATAACTGTGGAAGCAAGTAGAGAAACATATCCTCGTTTCCCATTTTAAGGGAACGGGACCGTACCAGGCATTAAATATTCTATACAAAACTGATGGCTGTGGGTGACTAACCCTAGTCCCATAATGATTACTCATGGCTGTGGTCTTATTTGAATTTGATATGTTTGGATGATTTAAACAATACTTTGTTCAGCCAGTCCTTCTTAGTGGGAAGTCCAGGGGCAATCCCTCCTTTTTGTTTTTGTTTTGTCAAGAGCTCTTAAGGGTATGATTGGCTCTCTCCACAATGGCTTGCCCTGTGGTGTTGTAGGGGATGCCAAATAAGTATTTAATGTTCAATTATTGACGAAATTCATGTAAAGGAATGGCTGCAGTAAGTAGAGCCATTATCAGTTTTCAGAACAGAGGGTAACCCCATTATCAAGAAAGTTTTTATGCAGTGATCAATTTTCATTCAGTAAATTAGCATAAATGTAAATTAATCGTTTAAAGGAAAAGTCATTTGTAGTAAGCTGAATCACAAATGACAAGTATGTCAGACATTATATTAAACATATGTTACACAAGACTGACACATATTCATATTCATTCATCCTGCACATTTTCATTTATAGTCTTCTTGACATCAAGACAGACAACAGATAACACATAATATGAGCTAAAAATCTTATCAAAAAGTTATCAAAAACAAAATTAGATCAAGGATCAAAAATCAAAAGTCAAAAGGTGTTAGAAAAATGTTTGAAAATGTTAAAATAAGCTGCAAAGTGTTCATCTTCACATCTCTCATGGCAGGAAGGCTGTCAGTCTGGAAAATATTAAAAACTGGCATACAGCAAAAAATTTACTAAGGTAAGGATTAAAGTGAGATTCTTACTTTTTTAACCTTGGATAAATCAATTCCATCATTCAATGTAATAAAATCAATTTGGATTTGCAAGAAAAGGCTTGGGAGGGATTGCTTTAGATGTAGCAACCTCTATCAGTAAAAATTTTAAGGTTCAGAATTCTGTATAAAATTTGTGAAAAAGAAAATAAAACTGAAGTTTCTGTAAGACATGAGGACCGCAGATCTGAAAAATAAAAACTATTATACAACAGAATTATTAAAATAATAATATAATATAACTGGTAGAATAGCATAGCGCCTCCTAGTGGAGACACCATCATTACTTTATAGATTGCAATTATTGTTCCAGGTTGCAATCAATAATACTCTGAGCTTACTTTCAATGTGGAATATCAGAATAGAAATTCTTCATATAATTATTAGAATAGGAAATTAAACACGCTGTTCGCTCAGCTCTGTCTGCTGCACGCTAAAGTGACTGTAACTACTATTAAATGTCCTTGTCAGTAACCTCAGAAAGAAGTTTGAAAGTATTAAAAGATTAACAGAAAGAGAGTGAAACGAGGAAGGGCTAGTGCAGGAATGCATTGAAGGTTGAGGGAAAAGATTTGGATCAGCAGGAGATCTGATCTGTCTGAGTTATAACATATAGAAACTAGGGAGAGAAACTGCAGGACTAAGTCCAGTTTTTTTCTTTTCAAAAGTTCTCCCTCCCTCCCCCATGAGTGGCAAGCAAGAGTTAACAGAAAGACAGTAAAGGGGGGGAGGAGCAGTGTTTCTCAAAAGAAAAGAACTGCACCCAACGAATTAATCCTTCAGTCAATAGGAACTGAAAGATAGCATTGTTTAACAATCTAGATTGCATCATCCAGAGACAATGGCTGGCAAGGATTTGCTGATTTCTTGCAGACAGATTCTATTTTAATTTACTTTTGTCCTGAAAGGGAGAATCACAGTAAAAATACAAGTTCTGTATGCTAGCAATTCAAACAATTGCTATAAACTTAAATCTCAGAGAAATGGAGTCATTTTAAATGTGAGCCAAATTAACTTTGCAAAAAGTGAACATTTCACATGAAATTTTCACAGTATATTATTCAAATTTCAGTACAGTTTTAACATAAGGCTCTGCATTCACTTTCTGTGGGGGAAATACTCTCAGAGTATGCAGATTTTCTGTAACTGAATTCAAAGAGAAACTACTCCTTAAGCATGCAGTCCCTCTGCAACTGAACATCAAAGACCAAGAGAAACAATTTTTTCCAAATCTGTACTGTCTGTTCAATTACTCTGTTTAATCTGGTCTTCAATAGGTCATTGAAGTGTATAATTAAATCATTTTTTTCATAGTGATTTTTTCTTTGCTTGTAACGCAGGAGTCTAATTAAATCATTTTTTTCATATTGATATTTTCTTTGCTTGTAACGCAGGAGTGCAGCTGCCTGGCCCAAGGTCTTATACGCTGATTTCTTTGAAGACCTGGGGGCATAGCCACTGCTCATGGCACTCCGGGCGGCACTCAACTCTATTGCTGCCACACCTGGTTCTTTAATCCCTTTTGTAATAGGAGAGGCTTGAATCCCTTCCAATAATTTCTCCCTTGTGAGATTTCCATGTTCTAGGTGAAATCCCATGCTGACCGCGGCACATAAATTGTTACCGGGAGCAGCGGTTTGAGATGGTAATTTACCTGGACAAATTGGTGTTGCAGAATCAATGACTGTCTCAGGCAATGGCAAATGGGGGTACAGGGAGTCGGTGATTGGTGGGGGAAGGGCTTGCAGGCAAGATGGAAGGAGGCTAGTTTTTCTGACCTCAGTGTTTTCAGTTTCCTGGGGCCTTTTCTCTGAGGTGGACGCAGAGGAAGCCACAGGAGCCATGGTAGGGGACGGTGCCTTGTGAGTGTGTGTCCCCAGATGCTCTATTTCATATTCTGTCCCCCCTAGTTCATGGGTCTTTTCTGTGATGGGAAAGGCTCGAAGTCCTTCTAATAATTCTTCTCCTGTAAAGTTTTCTTTCTGCTGTTTCTGCTGACATTCAATGCTAATCACCCCACCCAGGCCAGGTTGTGGTTCAATTGTGCTCAAGGGCTGCTTTTCTGAAGAGGTGTGAATGGGCTTGGGTGTGGGTATGGAGAGCTGATACAAAGAATTTGCTGTCTCTGAGGGAGTCTGAGCATAAGATGGGGGATGGGTATTCTGATTGAGCCTACCTGCTTCTAAAAGCACATGGTTTGGAAATGCTGCCTTGAAACTTTTTTTTCCTATGTGTTCTATGGCCTCTCTACATTTTTGCCAAATTAATAATTGCTTTATGGGAGCTCTGGGGACCATATGAAGACTATTGCCTATTAAAATCCAGTCCTGGATATTCAGAGTTCCCGCCTCCGAATACCAGGGGCAACGGCAAGCTATTTCACTTATTAATTTTTCTAAGTCCCCCAGGCTGACTTGTGCTTTTTCTTTTCTTCTGGTGATGAAATAATGATTCTTGATGATTTTCTGCAGCTCTCTGGCATGTAGCCTTTGCTGTACAGATAAATCACTTCCCATGCTCACGAATGTGGGGAACAAACTTGCTAAAAAATACTTAAATATACTAAAAAGTACTTTAAATATACTTACGATTTGCAAATCTGTTGAACGGTGCGCACCTAAGCTATGTCCAGCCGAATGAGCAGAGAGTATCACGTGCGGGATCACCAGATGTAGAATATGGATGCAAAGAAGACACTTCAGGCAGCTTTCATCGCGGGCAGGAAAAGGGACTGACCACACCTCAGAGCCCTCTTTTATTGTACATTCATACAAAGGCAGATGATGTGTCATTACATGATTGGCTACTTTCCCCATAGCAACAGACGAGTCATTACTTGGTTCAGGGGGTGTATACGGATCATTTCATTGGCTGCTGAATTCTATACCTCCTGACTTTGTCCTGCCTCTGTCTAGGGAATAGGGATGTGAATCGTGTCCTCGATCGTCTTAACGATCGATTTCGGCTGGGAGGGGGAGGGAATCGTATTGTTGCCGTTTGGGGGGGTAAAATATCGTGAAAAATCGTGAAAAATCAAAAAAACGTAAAATCGCAAAACCGGCACATTAAAACCCCCTAAAACCCACCCCCGACCCTTTAAATTAAATCCCCCACCCTCCCGAACCCCCCCCCCAAATGACTTAAATAACCTGCGGGTCCAGCGGCGGTCCGGAACGGCAGCGGTCCGGAACGGGCTCCTGCTACTGAATCTTGTTGTCTTCAGCCGGCGCCATTTTCCAAAATGGCGCCGAAAAATGGCGGCGGCCATAGACGAACACGATTGGACGGCAGGAGGTCCTTCCGGACCCCCGCTGGACTTTTGGCAAGTCTTGTGGGGGTCAGGAGGCCCCCCCCAAGCTGGCCAAAAGTTCCTGGAGGTCCAGCGGGGGTCAGGGAGCGATTTCCCGCCGCGAATCGTTTTCGTACGGAAAATGGCGCCGGCAGGAGATCGACTGCAGGAGGTCGTTCAGCGAGGCGCCGGAACCCTCGCTGAACGACCTCCTGCAGTCGATCTCCTGCCGGCGCCATTTTCCGTACGAAAACGATTCGCGGCGGGAAATCGCTCCCTGACCCCCGCTGGACCTCCAGGAACTTTTGGCCAGCTTGGGGGGGGCCTCCTGACCCCCACAAGACTTGCCAAAAGTCCAGCGGGGGTCCGGAAGGACCTCCTGCCGTCCAATCGTGTTCGTCTATGGCCGCCGCCATTTTTCGGCGCCATTTTGGAAAATGGCGCCGGCTGAAGACAACAAGATTCAGTAGCAGGAGCCCGTTCCGGACCGCTGCCGTTCCGGACCGCCGCTGGACCCGCAGGTTATTTAAGTCATTGGGGGGGGGTTCGGGAGGGTGGGGGATTTAATTTAAAGGGTCGGGGGTGGGTTTTAGGGGGTTTTAGTGTGCCGGCTCACGATTCTAACGATTTATAACGATAAATCGTTAGAATCTCTATTGTATTGTGTTCCATAACGGTTTAAGACGATATTAAAATTATCGGACGATAATTTTAATCGTCCTAAAACGATTCACATCCCTACTAGGGAACACCCAGCCCCTCCCCCAGGAATTCAGGGCCAAGCACAAGCCAGAGAAATACATGATAGTCAGGTATCCTTTCCTAGGCAGAGAGGCTTAAGCACAAGTGATGTTTTTATTCAGGCAAAGGTCAGGGAGAAGGGAAGTTAGTGTTTAAACCCTGATGAAATGGCTTGCTGGCAAAGCTTATAATTCCCACACCCATGGGCACAAAAGGATCCTTCTGGGAAATGTGAGGATGAGGCAGTTTCAGAAATGGTGTGCCAGTCGATCCCAAAGGAAGAGGTGAGGTTTATGAAGATTAATAGAATGCATCTCACATACCTGTGAAAGGAGAAATGTGTGTGCTGATGAAATCACAGGCAGCCCATAGTATTAAAAATGAGTAACATGAAACCAATACTAAGGAGTCACTGTAAAGGAAAAGGGGCATAAGCTCTACCCGTCTTATTGCACTAAACACAGGAATATCAGAGGCATGCAACCACAAGATTTCTGATTTAAGTAAGGCCTTTGACATGGCTCTGCATAGGCAACTTATAAATAAACTGAGAGCCCTTGGTATGGGCTCTAAGGTGACTGAATATGCATGAGAAAGATTTGCATGCACTGCCTCATGCATATTCATTGTGGATATCCTGAAAACCTGGCCTGTTTGTGGCACTTGAGGATTGAAGTTCGCCATCACTGGTCTAGAGTCTGGCAGCTAAGATTTAATGCTAAAAAAATGCAGTCATGCATTTAGACTGAAAAAACCCCCCAAAAGAGTAGTACAGCATAGGGGTTGAAATTCTTCTAAGCATGAAAGAAAAGCAGGATCTGGGGGTGATTGTATCTGATGACCTTAATGTGACTAAACAGGTGGATAAAGCGATGGAAAAAGCCAGAACGATGCTTGGCTGCATAAGGAGAGGAATGGCCAGCAGAAAAAGGTGATATTGCTCCTGTAAAAGTCCCTGGTGAGACCTCATTTGCAATACTGTGTACAGTTCTAGAGACCAAACCTTAAGAACATAAGACATACCATACTGTGCCAGACCAAAGGTCCATCAAGCACAGTATCCTGCTTCCAACAGTGGCCAAGCCAGGTCACAAGTACCTGGCAGGATCCCAAGGCTAAGATTCCAAGCTATCTTAAAAAGGATGGAGCTGTAGCAGAGAGTGGCTACTAAAATGGTCAGTCTTGTTCGTTGTAAAGCATATGGGAATAGACTTAAAGATCTAAACATGTATAACCAAAAGAAAAGGTGGAATGGGGAGATATGATAGAGGCATTTTAATATTTCCAAGGTATGAATGCACAAGAGGCAAGCCCCTTTTAATGGAAAGGAGACTTTGAAAGAGGGGTCATGGGATGAGGATGAAAGTGGATAGACTTAGGAATAATCTAAGGAAATATTGCTTTACAGAGAGGGTAGTAGATGCATGGAACAACCTCCCAGTGGAGGTAGTGGAAACAAAGACAGTATCTGAATTCAACAAAGCATTGGACAAACACAGGGAGGGAGTGGTAGGGTTTGTAGAGCTGACTGAGCAGTTAGTGTGGATGGGCAGGCTAGATAAGGTCATTTTCTGCCATCACATTTCCATGCTTCTAAGACAAACCACCAGCTAAAAGCCAACAAAACTGCCATGGAGCTAACTTTTTCTTCTGAATTCCTGTCTGTGATTCTGTTTTAGTTTGCTCAGTTGTGCTATGAGGGAAAATTAACAATTATCTGAACACCAAAGTTAAGAGAAACCTAAAGTATTAATTGGCCTTTTGCTTTTCCAATCCCAGCCAGGCTGACTGTATTCCAACATTTCATCATTTGCAAGAGCAATCATTTGGAAAGAAACAGAAAACAAAGGCTCTTTACAACAAAGCCGTGGAGTTTCATGCTATTTCTGTCTCTATAAAACCTGGAGCAATTTGTTTGTGACTACCAGATCCAATAATAGTGTGCAGATGCAGCCCCACTTATCTTAATGCTGCCTTCCTTTCTCTAATATGAGATTCTGAATAAAATTAAGCAAATAGTCTGTTTTGAAATTATAGAAGTTGTGAACTTGTTGAAAGAAAAACCTTCAGATGCTTTTCCCTATCAGTCACACTATTTTTTTAGTTAATACCTTAAGTATCTTACTATTGAAATTACAACCTTCTTGTGACACAAATTTACAACAAAATTCATTCCATAAATTATTCAATTCAGCAACTGTAGCCGAAGAGAGAAATATCCCTACGAGCAGGTGATTAGCATGTGAAAAGAAGCGCATCTCCGTCCTAAACGATCACTGTCACCTGCAGCAGGGAGTTTGCTAAAAAAAAATTACCATTAGCAACACACATTTAGGGCTTTGTAGGTCCCATAAAAGCATTAAGTGTTTGATATACATTAGAGGCATTTGTTCTTTCTTCCTCTGTCTCCGTTTCCTGCAAACTGTATCTGTTTCAATACATTCTTGTTCAATCAAATGTGCATTAAAGCAACAAAAAAAAAATTAACTAAAGTAAAAGTGATGAATCAAAGACAGGAGTTAACTTTTGCTATCCCCGCCCACTTTTTGTTTCATGTGTATAGAAAGTGAAAGTTGTCAGCCACAGTGGAGAAACGCTTCAGAGATTCACAACGAGCTCTGGTAGGGAAGCTACTGAGGAGGAAGTTACTGAGCTGAGCTATCCAGTGGGTTCAGAGAAAAGTGTGTGTACTTGAGCTTTATTCATGAATCTGCTGACCCATCGTGGTCATTTGGATGTAGGTTGTGCTTGCTTTATAGCATAAGATGGGCTTAGGGGTTCTTGTCCATGGGTGGGGGGGGGGGGCAGAATAGTCTCCAGGGCCCTCCATTGGGAGACTGCACTCACTAGGGGTGTGCAGAGGAAAGAGTTTCATTTCGGTTCGTTCATTCATTTTGTAGGGCACCTCCATTTGGTTCATTAGTTTCAAGGGGAAATATTCTTTTTGTTTGTTCTGTCCCCAGCAGTGGGTACATGTTTGTATCTGTATATACTGTAGTTTAACCATGTTTAGTGCAGTCCTTCCTTCTGAGGATTCTTGATATTGAAACACTTTTTGTAACCCATGATTAAAGTCTATGAGCCTTTCCCTTTAAGAGGAACCTTTGCCCTTAAGAGAAGCTCCCTCCCCTCTCCACTTTCTCTCACTATCGGAAGAGCTTGAATGCCCCTCAATCTAACTTTAGTCCTCCTAGGTACCTTATAGGCTCAAAGGACTGCCCTTCATGCTCCCCCTGTGTCACAGGGTTCTTAGGCTCGCTGCCATTGGACCTTGCTCCCCTGCCCCCAGCTTGTAGAGGCGTTTTCTTTAGCAGCTCTCAACGAGAGCTCAGTTTTGCCCAAGCGGGCTTCAGAGCTAGCAGCGCTCTGTAAAACTCCCTGAAACAATCGAGTTTTTACCTTCTTTTTTACTGCCTTCTTCTGAAGATTAAATCAGCCTCATATCCCTCAAGCTCCCTACCTCTACCATAAACTAACTCCTGCAACTCAAGAGACCTCCTTCTCCCTCCTGCTACCTTGTCTCCAGTTACCAAAGATCTTTGCCTTGGGTCTTACATTTGAGATGCAACAATTGTAAGTAGAAATCTACCTGTACAATAAATAATTTCAAACTTAGAGAATCTTTGTCTTGAGGACTGATTAGAAAGAAAGTTTATCTGCCTGGATGGCAAACCGGATGTCAGTCTGATCCAGAACAGTAAAAACTCGTATCAAACAGTGAAAAGCCAGTGAACTGAAAGCATTTTTAAAAGAACTGTATGTAGTGCAATGAAATAGGAACCCTATCCCCAAAGCACACTGTGGCAGGGAAGTCTGCATTGAGCAGAAATCGTTAAAGACCTGAATAAGCCTTCCACACCTTCAGCTGTGGTGAGAGGCCAGGGAATCAAATAAAAAAAACCCTAAGATTGTGAAGATTTATACTTTCGGAACTGACTTTGAGCCTGCAAATATTAAAGAAGCGAACACAGATGTAATGTTGTGTTCCGCGGCCGCTGACAACCACGGCCGGGGTCCCCTACCCGACTGTGACAGCATGCCTCTGCAGCAACATCGGGCAAAGCTGCAGGAGACCAGTGCCCATCGCACCCAGGCATGGGCCTCCGGGGTACTCGCTGGGCTGGGAGCGTCCCTGCTCCTCCCTCGCAGCGTCGGGCATCTTTTTTCCTCCGCGGCCGAAATCCAAGATGGCCGCCACAATCTTAGGCACGAGGCCGCACCTCCTCACTAGATTTAAAGGGACCTCATCCCTTTAAGTGCCTGCACCGGTGTTCAATGAGCCAGAGCAGAGGAAGTATATAAGGAGACTTCCTCTGCTCATTCCTTGACTTGGCAACGTCTCCTTATATACTTCCTCTGCTCAGTTTCATTGAACACAGGTGCAGGCACTTAAAGGGACGAGGTCCCTTTAAATCTAGTGAGGAGGCGCGGCCTCGCGCCTAAGATTGTGGTGGCCATCTTAGATTTCGGCCGCGGAGGAAAAGATGCCCGACGCCGCGAGGGAGGAGCAGGGACGGCTTCCAGCCCGGCATCTACCCCGGAGGCCCGTGCCCGGGTGCGGGGGGCGATGGGCACTGGTCTCCTGCAGCTTTGCCCGATGTTGCTGCGGTGGGATGCCGTCGTGGCCGGGTAGGGGACCGCGGCCATGGTTGTCCGCGGAACACAACATTACATCTGCATTTGCTTCTTTAATGTTTGCAGACTCAAAGTCAGTTCCGAAAGTATAAATTTTCACAATCTTAGGGTTTTTATATTTGATTCCCTGGCCTCTCACCATAGCTGAAGGTGTGGAAGGCTTATTTAGGTCTTTAACGATTTCTGCTCAATGCAGACTTCCCTGCCACACTGTGCTTTGGAGATAAGGTTCCTGTTTCATTGCACTGCATACAGTTCTTTTAAAAATGCTTTCAGTTCACTGGCTTTTCACTGTTTGATACGAGGCAGGCTGTGGTCAATGGCAGGCAGAGTCTGCTTGCTTCGGTGAGTCTTCTTGTGCTTTGGATCCTTGCTTCATGGTTCCTGTCTCGTCTTAGTGATTCCTGGTTCCTGACTTCGGATTGGCAAGCGGTGATTCCTGGTGTGTGACTTCGGACTGGCAAGCGGTGATTCCTGGTGTGTGACTTCGGACTGGCAAGCGGCGATCCCTTGGTATGTGACCTTGGCCTGGTAAGCAACGACCCTCTGGCACTTGACTTCGGACTTCCTCTGGACCATCGTCTCCAAGGGCCCACCTAAGTCCCAGCAGTCCGGGTCCCTACGGGCTCCTCCTGGGGGGACAGCGGGCTTCCAGGGGCGAAGACTCAGTTGTCTCCTCGACATCTCGACTCCTCGTCTGCTTCCACAGCCACCTCAGTCTCCAGTGCCAAGGGTCAGCTGGTCAGATCTTCTATTCTGCCTCGCCAACCGACGGGAGAACCTACGGATCCACCTCCCAAGGTATACCATCCTCCCATTGGTCCAAGGGTTCACAAGCCTGAGCATAACAGGTTGCCAAGTCCATGGACCCGGCGGAGGCATCTGCCCACCAGGCCATTCCTGGAATGGCCCAGCATCTGAAGGCCCAGCAGAAGACCCTGGATGCCCTTGTCTCTGCAGTGGAGGGCCTGAACCAACGCTTTGAGGCATTAGGGCCCATGAAACCCACTCTGCCGTCCATGCCTGTAGCTCCAGAGGGCCGCTCTACTCGTCAGGGCCCCGTGCAGGTCACTGTGGGTGATCTTGGGCAGGTAATCCCCATGCAACTCCCGGTGCCCTCTCGATATGCCGGAGACGTGAAGTTGTGTCGAGGATTCCTTAGCCAGTGCCAGGTCCATTTTTCCTTGTTGCCTACTCAATTCCCTAACGACCTGGTCAAGACTAGTTATATTATGTCCCTGCTCGATGGGAGGCCCTTGATCTGGGCCTCTCACTTATGGGAGAGAAGAGACCCGGTGTTTGGAAATCTGGACCAGTTTCTGTCCAACCTTTCGACAGATTTTTGATGAGCCTGTCCGTAAACCCACTGCTGTTTCAGAACTACTCCAGTTGCGACAGGGTACTCGGACAGTGGCCGAATACGTGACAGAATTCCATACCTTGGCCGCAGAGCTAAACTGGAGGGAGAATTGCCTCCATGGAATCTTCCTGGAGGGGCTAGCCCCGCGCCTTCAGGATGGACTAGCAGAGAGGGAACCCCCAGATGATCTCGATGGCCTGATAGACTTGGCCAATCGACTGGATCATCGCATGCGGTTTCGTCTTCCCGAAGGGAAGGCAGGAAGGAGGTCCTCGCCATCTCCCAGGAATGAATCGGGAGCCTTCCGAACCCCGGTTGTAAAGCCTATGGAATTGGGCCGAGGGAAACTTTCCACACAAGAGCGCCGGCGGCGAATAAAGGAGGGGCTTTGTTTCTACTGTGGCACTGCGGGCCATCAAGTAGCCATATGCCTGGCATGACCGGGAAACTCCTGGGCCTAGGACCTGAAGGAGGTCTCTTCCTGGGCCTAACCTCACCTGCACCTCCACTAACTCTACCAGTGGTGCTAACATCTGCGGCCGGGGAGTTCCACACGTTAGCTCTGGTAGACTCTGGCGCCGGTGGCAATTTCATTATGAAGAGCCTGGTGGAGCACTTAAAGATTCCACAGGTCCGTGTTCCAGCTCCATTGATCATCTCTTCGATCCAAGGTAAACCCCTCCCGGGATGTGTGACACACATCACGGAACCCGTCCAGTTGAGGGTTAGACTCCTTCATCATGAGCAGATGGCCTTCCATATCTTGGGGCATTCCATACATCCGGTCGTCCTGGGACTCCCCTGGCTCCAGGAATATGGTCCCCAGTTCATCTGGAAGACCTTGCAACTATCCCACTGGGAGCCGAATTGTCACGACAATTGCCTCCAATCAGTGATTCCAGTCTCATGCTCCACCGCTCTCACCAGTCTTCAAGGCCTGCCGGCCTCCTATGCCTTGTACACGGATGTCTTCTCCAAACAAAAGGCCGAGATCCTTCCGCCTCATCGGTCATTCGATTGTGCCATCAACCTCCTCCCTGGCACTGAGCCTCCTCGGGGGCGCACCTATGCCCTTTCGCCTGCGGAGACACAATCCATGACGCAGTACATCCAAGAGAATCTGGAGAGGGGCTTCATTTGTAAGTCAACGTCCCCAGCGGGAGCTGGGTTCTTCTTCGTTAGGAAGAAGGACGGAACCCTTCATCCTTGCATCGACTACTGGGGCCTGAAAGCTATAACGGTCGAGGACCGGTACCCCTTGCCCCTCATCTCTGAGCTCTTCGACCATCTGCAAGGTGCAAAGGTCTTCACCAAGTTGGATCTCGGAGGGGGCCTATAATCTGATTCGCATTAAGGAGGGTGACGAATGGAAAACGGCCTTAAACACCCGAGACGGCCACTATGAGAATTTAGTCATGCCGTTCGGGCTCTGTAATGCCCCTGTGGTGTTTCAGAACACCATGAACGAGATACTCCGCGATCTCCTGTATCGGTGTGTGGTTGTGTACCTGGACGACATTTTTATTTTCACAGATTCCCTGACCACACACTTCCAGCACGTCGTCCAAGTATTGCAACGTCTAAGGGAAAATAGACTGTATGCGAAACTTGAAAAGTGCCTTTTTGAGCGGGAGTCCCTTCCCTTCCTAGGGTATATCGTCTCCAGTGAGGGAATCCGTATGGACCCCCAGAAGCTAAAAGCCATTTGGGAATGGCCGCAACCGTCCGGACTGAAGGCACTCCAACGGTTCTTGGGTTTCGCCAACTATTACCGGTCCTTTATTCCCCACTATGCATCCATTGTTGGCCCTATGACAGCCTTGACCCAGAAAGGTGCGGATCCCAAGAACTGGCCTCCGGGAGCGGAGGCCGCCTTCCTCTGACTCAAAGAGGCGTTCCTGCAACAGCCGTGCCTACGCCATCTGGATCCACAATGGCCTTTCGTCATCAAAGTGGATGCATCCTCAGAAGGCGTGGGGGCCATTCTGAGCCAGACTTCAAAGAATCACAAGCTACGCCCGTGTGCCTTCCTCTCTCGTCAGTTCTCTCTGGCCAAGCAGAACTACGCCATTGGCAACAAGGAGCTCCTAGCCTTTAAAGTGGCCCTAGAAGAATGGCGCCCTTGGTTAGAGGGAGCACAGCACCAGTTTACGGTCTACAAGGACCATAAAAACCTTGAGTACCTGCATCGATCGCAGCGACTCAACCCTCGACAGGCACGTTGGGCATTATTTTTCACCCATTTCAACTTTGTCCTACGCTATCGACCTGCCGGGAAGATTCTCAGGGCCGATGCCTTGTCACATGTCTTCGAGACCACAGAGACTTCTAATGACCCTTAGTTTATCATCGAACCATCACGTGTCCTACTGTCTGCCATCACGACCATCCCTCCCGGGAAAACTCTGGTTCCGCCGCACCTGCGGAAACAAGTCCTGGCGTGGGCTCATGACTCCTGTTGCTCCGGTCATCCGGGACAATACCGGACCTTACAGACCCATCGCCGATACTATTGGTGGCCTAAATTCAACAAAGATGTCCGGTCCTATGTAGAGTCCTACCAGTCATGTGCTCGTCATAAGCGGATTCCAGGTTCAACCCCAGGCTTGCTTCAGCCTTTACCAGCTCCCTCGGAACCATGGACCCATCTTGTGATGCACTTCGTGGTCGATCTGCCATCATCCAGTGGGAACATTGTCATATGGGTTGTCATTGACCGGTTTAGCAAAATGGCACATTTTGTGCTCCTCCCAGGGTTGCCGTCTGCACCACAGTTGGCCCAGCTGTTCGTCTAGCACATTTTTAGACTGCATGGTTTGCCAAGGAGCATTCTCTCGGACCAAGGTCCTCAATTCACTGCCAGATTCTGGAGGGCCCTCTGCCAGAAGTTCGACGTCACTCTGGACTACACTTCTGCTTACCACCCGCAGACCAACGGTCTAGCGGAGAGAACAAATCAAACCCTAAAGCAGTTCCTCCGCATCTACGTAAATGAGAAATAGGACGACTGGGCAAGTCTGCTGCCATGGGCAGAATTTGCACTCAATTCTCATCTTTCCACGGCTACCGGATCCTTGCCATTTTAGATAGTCTATGGGAAGCAGCCACGCCCGCCGCTGCCAGTTCCCATTTCAGTCATATCCCCGGTAGCCCAACTCTCTGCAGACGAGCTGCACCGCCTGTGGATTTCCATACGGCATGCATTGATCAAAGCCAGTCATGTGGCAAAAAGGTATGGCGATCAGCGACGAAGACCATACCGCCTCTGAGGCCGGGTCAGAAGGTATGGATGAGCACCCAGTTCATCCGCCTGAAGCTGCCATCAGCGCAATTGGCCCCACGATTTATTGGGCCATTTCCCATCATTCAACAGGTTGGTGCAGTATCATATCAGCTTCGTCTACCGCCTTCACTCAAGATACACAACACGTTCCATGCCTCCCTTTTGAAGCCCCTGGTGTTATCTTGGCCCTCCAGTACGCCTCTGACTCCCCAACCAATTACCTCCAAAGACGACCTCACCTATCAAGTCCGGGAGGTGTTGGACGTGCGGAAGCATAGAAAGAAATGGGAGTATCTGTTAGCTTGGAAGGGGTTCGGCCCCGAGAAAACACCTGGGAGCCGTTGGCCAACATCTTAGACCGGTCTTGCTTGAACAGTTTCACAGAGACCATCCGTCTAAACCCAGGCCTCCTGGGAGACGCCCTAAAGAGGGGGGTACTGTTGTGTTCCGCGGCCGCGGACAACCATGGCCACGGTCCCCTACCCGACCGCGATGGCGTCCTGCCACGGCAACATCGGGCAAAGCTGCAGGAGACCGGTGCCCGTCGCCCCCGCACCTGGGCACGGGCCTCCGGGGTAGACGCCGGGATGGGAGCCGTCCCTGCTCCTCCCTTGCGGCATTGGGCAGCTTTTCTTCCGCGGCCGAAATCCAAGATGGCTGCCGCCATCTTAGGCGTGAGGCCGCGCCTCCTCACTAGATTTAAAGGGACCTCGTCCCTTTAAGTGCCTGCACCTGTGCTCAATGAGCCAGAGCAGAGGAAGTATATAAGGAGACTTCCTCTGTACAGATAAAAAACTCAATATCAGACAAAATCACACTAGAGACAGGAGTCCCCCCAGGGTTCAGCACTCTCAGCAACTCTATTTAACATTTACATGCTCCCCTTCTGCCTGGGCTAGGTATCATACACTACATATATGCTGACGACATTCAATTGATTCTACCGGTTGAAGAATCAATTGAAAAAACACTAAACTTTGCAATGTTATACCTAGACATAATTAAACAACTATTAAACCAAATGGAACTAGTAATCAACATTGAAAAAACAGAATTTATACATCTTGAACGGAAAAACATTGAAAAAATTCAAAATCCCATTCGACTTAAAAATGACAAATCAATAGAATTAACTGATAAAGCTAGAAACTTAGGAGTAATTAAAGACACGGAACTGAGCCTTAAGCAACACATATCAATAAAAGCAAGAGAAGGCTACGCCAAACTAATGGTCCTTAGAAGACTAAAACCCTTATTAAATCAGGAACACTTTCGTACAGTACTACAAGCATTAATATTTGCCAGCACGGACTACTGTAATTCACTTTTCTTAGGATTACCATACACCACTATCAGACCACTGCAAATACTACAAAACTCGGCTGCCAGAATACTTACTGGTAAAGGCAGAAGAGATCATTTCACCCAAACACTTGCAGATTTACACTGGCTCCCAATAAAACAGAGAGTTCAATTTAAAACATTATGCACAGTTCATAAGCTAATAAATGACGAAAATTCTGACTGACTAAACACCGCATTACGATTACATGTCCCTCAAAGAAATCTCAGATCGGCCAATAAAGCTCTGCTAACCATACCCTCAGTCAAAACAGCAAAATTGACCCAAGTTAGAGAGAGAGCACTATCTTTGGCAGGACCATTACTATGGAGCACATTACCACTGGAATTAAGACTAATGAAGGAATTAAAACTCTTCAAAAAAGGCTTAAAAACATGGCTCTTCAAAAAAGCATTTCACAATGAGGCAGCGGAATAACAACACAAACACAAAGCAGAAAGTCACCAAGAAAAAGCAGAACTGCTTATTTTTTATCTCCTCACAATTAAGTATTAAATGAGAGACAGTTAATCGTAAATGGTAACCACACCCATTCCCCAATTAGAGTATATTATTGAACTATGTAACCGTATAATAATGGCACCCCATGGATAATTTAGAAACCACATATTTGTGCCTAACTGTAAACTGTTGTGATGGTGCACTACTAAACGACGGTATAGAAAAGCTTTAAATACATAAATAGAATTCCTTGACTTGGCAACGTCTCCTGGTAGCGTTGTTTGAGTCTGCTTGCTTCGGTGAGTCTTCTTGTGCTTTGGATCCTTGCTTCGTGGTTCCTGTCTCGTCTTAGTGATTCCTGGTTCCTGACTTCGGATTGGCAAGCGGTGATTCCTGGTGTGACTTTGGACTGGCAAGCGGTGATTCCTGGTGTATGACTTCAGACTGGCAAGCAGGGATCCCTTGGTATGTCACCTCGGCCTGGTAAGCGACGACCCTTTGGCACTTGACTTCGGACTTCCTCTGGACCATCGTCTCCAAGGGCCCACCTAAGTCCCAGTGGTCCGGGTCCCTACAGGCTCCTCCCGGGGGGACTGTGGGCTTCCAGGGGTGAAGCTCCAGTTAGCCCTTGCACCGACCTCACAACTCCTTGACCTCTCAAAGGTCCACCTAAGTCCCAGCGGCCCGGGTCCCTACAGGCTCCTCCCGGGGGGACCACGGGCTTCCAGTGGCAAAGACTCAGTTGTCTCCTCGACGTCTCGACTCCTCGTCTGCCTCCACAGCTACCTCAGTCTCCAGTGCCGAGGGTCATCTGGTCGGATCTTCTGTTCTGCCTTGCCACCCGACGGGAGAACCTACGGATCCACCTCCAAGGTATACCATCCTCCCGTCGGTCCAAGGGTTCACAAGCCTGAGCATAACATGTAATATCAGCCTATGCTGCAAGCAAGATACACAAAGAGCAAGCCCGCCAGAGTTCGAACACTAGACAAAAGACTTAACGACAGTCGTTAAGCCCATTCAAGCTTCCCTCTTGCCGAGCAAGGAATTTCTCACCTGTGAGCAGCTCCCCCCTCCCTTTGCCACTACTAGAAGCAGAAAGCAATTAGTTGCCATAGATACCATATCTGCTGACTCTACAGACAGGGCAGCGAGAAGACTGGAAGAACAGTGATTGCGAAAGCTGCTCTGCCCCTCCCCCATCTCTCTGTCACACATTTGCCACCGAAGGTTGCTATAGATACCAGATTTCTGCTGACTCCAAGGAAAGGGAGCAGAAAGCCTGAGGCAAACATCCCTGAAGTGTTAGCTAGCCTTGCCCCTCTGCTTCTAAAGCAATTCAAAGTTTATTCCCTTTAACTCAGTGGCTGAAAAAAAAAAGTATTTGCTGTTGACATGGCTGAACCAGCAATACAGGAAGACAAAGGCACCTTGAAAAAGCCAGCTGAAGCCATTGAATTAAGAGATGACACAGAGCAAAAAGGAAGAGATGCTGAAGGAGGGGATGAAAGCAATAATTTGAAGAGATTATCTAAGCCAATAGACAAAGCTACGCAGAGATATGAGGCAAGAAGACAGAGGCATGAACACAGAATAGAAAGAGAGTGGCATAACCTGGAGCAGGAAAGGGAGAAGGTCACAGAGAACCCCACCAACCTTAAGTACCATATAGAACAGCTGCAACTTCATTCCCAAACCTATCAGCTCATCACAGAAGAGTATCTCGAGTTATTAACAAGAACTAACACTGCAGAAAGCCTTGAAGAAAAAGGCCGACAACAGAATTTACACCAAATACGCCAGAGAATGGTAATGGATACCATTAACAGTGTAGAAGCAAGAGATTCAATAAGCGAGATCGGCTCTCAGCACTCTTGCATCTCTAAGTATACAACGAGGTCCGTAAGGTCACATGGGTCAAGAGGCTCAAACCATTCGCAGCTCAGCTCAGTCAACCTCCAAAAGAAAGCAGAGTCTCAAGCAGCCATAGCACACATTCAGTATACTGAGCAAGAAGCAGCCCTTAAAAGAGAAGGGCTCAGAATTGAAGAAGAACAACAGAAGACCGTTGCCGCCACAGCTGCCACCGAGGCGCACAGAAAGTCTGAACTAGATATCACCCTGGACTTGTTGCGGCAGAAAGGAGAAGGGAGAAGCAGTGGCCCTTGAAGCCGAAATTAAGGTATATGATGCGGCCCTGGACCAAGACGATGGGGGGACCCACTCAGCTCCATGGTCCAGCAGGACACGGCCCAGCTGACGTTTGAGTATGTCACAGCTCACCCTCCAACTCACGCCAGCGCCAAAACACAGCCTCCCTCAGAGCAACCTTCGCATCATGGGAGAACAGACTTTCCCTCACAAATGGCTGGCTTGACCAAAGAAATCAGACCTGAAACGCAAAATGCCATGAATACTGAATGCCATGGCAGTGATCCACCAGCTCTAAATCACACGGATGCATGGCAGTTAACGCATGCGCCAAGCACACGCCCCAAGGAAAACACTTCCATGCAACCATGGATCCCAGCGTCCTGTGGGGATTGGGAACGAGAAAGAGCTAGGCAACTACACCCAAGAAGGGCTCCAATTGAGTACCCTGTGCCAAAACAGGAGACAATTGATCAACCACGGCCCGTGCCAATGTACAACAAGAGTGACGTGCACAGTCAACCACAAGACACCCGCCCTTTGAGACCTACTACCTTTCGGAATGAGTCTTCAGAAAGAGAAGACTTAGCAAGATACATGACTGTTACGACTGTCGCTGCCCGACGTCTCCACTCCGCCCTCCTTACCTCTTTGGCGACTCCTCCCACGGTTGATGGATGTCTGGCTGCCGCAGTGGCTGCCTGCCATTCTCTCCGGCGTCCCCGGTCCAGCTTGGGCGCTGCATCCCACCATGTTGTTCAGCTGCCATAGGGTGTACGCACCACGCAGCCCTGCTTTTTATTTCTTTTTTGGCGCGAACCTCATGGGTGTCCCCCTGTGATGATGTCACGCATCCTGGATATAAAAGCCTACTCTGTTTGCTAGCTAATCGAGTTAGCAAGGGACTCCTTATGGATGGGATTCGCTCTCTGTACCTAGCTACTCTGCCTCTCCTTTATTGGACTTCCTCTATTTGGGGTACCCGCTCCTCGGGGGCCTCTCTCTTTTCTTTCAGATTGCTGTCTGGAACCGGTACGCGCTCCTCGAGGGCCCATGTTCCCGGACTTGCTGCCTGAGCTCACTTCTGCTTGGAAGAAACCGCTGCCTACACCATCAGTGTGTTACCATCTATATTCTCTCAGAGCTGTTCCCTGAAACCAGGTACTCGCTCCTCGAGGGCCTGCCTCTATTCCAGCTTCTGTGTTACCTTCTGGGAGAAACCGTTGTGTGAGTAATCAACAATGAGGCTCTATACCAGAACCCTGTGTATACTCCACTGTACTCACTATCTCAGTTTGTCTCCACTACAGCACAGCTATTGAGGGATCGCTGTTCCAGTGTCCTGAGGGACTACAAGCCCAGCCGGGCTTCATCTCTATTTATTTATTTTATTTATTTAAGTTTTTTTATATACCAACATTCAAGACAGAAGTCCCATCATGCTGGTTCACAAGGAACAGGGGTGCACAATATAATAAACTTTACAATTTGAACAATAGTGCAGAAAAGCAGTTACATGTAACAGGAAAACAATAACTTGGATTTTCAACTCTGTTTAATAAAAGATAATTCTGTGTTGTGTGTCCTAAAGCTGAGCCTTACTGTGGCCCCTCACGGGACTTCCCCCCGTGGGTGTGGTCATCTGCCACAGTGTCCAAGGATCCACCCAAATCTTACAAACAATAGCAATGACCTGCTGAGAATTCATAACCGCAGGGCTTTACGAGTTCAACGACCGCCCTGAAAGTTACAGGGCATGGAAATCTGACTTCCTAGATGCTGTGAAGGATATGAGATTGGCTCCGAAGGAAGAGATAAACCTGATGGTAAAATGGTTGGGACGTGAATCGGTCAAACACGTGAAAGGATTAAAAAACGTCTACCCATGTGACCCTTCTACAGCACTAAAAGAGGTATGGGAGAGACTTGAGCGGTATTAGGGGGACCCAGTTGCCATAGAGAATGCGTTATTTGAGAAAATGGAAGACTTTCCAGAAATATCCAGTACGGAAAACCGAAAGTTGCAAGAATTGGGAGATCTCCTCCAAAAGGTGGAGACAGCTAAGGCTGAACTCATTTATCCGCGTCTCAACCTTCTGGACACACCACGTGGCATGAACACCATCATAAGCAAACTTCCACATGATATACAAGATAAATGGGCATCTCATGGTGCATGGTACAAAGAAGACCACAAAAGGTACCCACCTTTCCACGTCTTCACAAAGTTCATATGAGATTTAGCAAAGCATAGGAACAATCCTAGCTTCTCATTCAGTACACATGAAATACGCAGAATCAGCCACCGAGTAGGCAAGAGGCCGACCAATGAGCATAGCAGCAACAGGAAGCCCATTTCTGTGCACAACAAGGAAGTGTCACCCGGAGCACCTACAGCAGATCAACTTCCTAGTATGTATAGAACAGAAGATCCAGACCGACAGTGTCCAATACACAAGAAACCTCACCCACTCAAAGTGTCGAGGATTCAAAGGGAAACCTCTGAAAGAGCACAAAGAACTGTTAAAAAAGTACAGAATTTGTTACCGGTGCTGTTCTTCATTTAACCACATGGCTAAAGACTGTAAAGTAGACATTAAGTGTTCAGAGTGCAGGAGTGACCAACATGATAGCGCCCTGCACCCTGACAGAGTAAATTTTCATCCTTCGGGAACCTCACACCTTAGTTCAAACCACGGCGGGGAGGAAAGGGCAGAACAAATGCCAGAACCTGAAGTGATCCCCAAATGCAAACAAGTGTGCGGGAGAAATAGCAATGGGAAATCCTGCACAAAAATATGCTTGGCTAGAGTGTATCCCGAAGAGCAACCTGAGAAGGCAGTCAAAATGTATGTCATCATAGATGAGCAGAGCAACAGATCCCTGGCAAGGCCAGAATTCTTTGACTTGTTTGATATCCATCACCACTACTCTCCGTACAACCTCAAAACCTGCTCAGGGGTTACCCAAGTGACAGGGAGGAGAGCAAGCGGATATGTAATAGAGGCGATAGACGGCATCAACAAGTCAAACTTGCCCACGCTCATCGAGTGCAACCAGATGCCTGACAATAGAGATGAGATTCCTACACCAGAAGCCGCTCATTACCATTCTCATCTAAAGTCCATAATGCATCAGCTCCCACCACTAGATCCGGAAACAGTAATCCTGCTGTTATTGGGCAGAGACACACCAGCACTGATCAAGGTCCTGGAGATACGTGATGGCCCACCAACCTCTCCCTATGCTTACCAACTCGCTTTGGGATGGGTGATATTTGGTGATGTCTGCTTGAATCGAACAAGGAGACCAAGCGTTCACGCATACGCTATGAATGTCTTAGAAAATGGACATCCTACTCTAATTGAACCATGTCCTAACCATCTAAGCACCAAGGATATTTTAAGCTGCGAGGAACTGAATCTCAATTCAGCTACCAATCACATCACCTCCCCATCAGATGTAGAAGAACATCTGGGGGACTCAGTGTTTCAAGTCACCAAGGATAACGACAAACCTACTCTCTCTGTAGAAGACAGAGAATTCTTAAGAATTATGAATAAAGAGTTCTTTATAGATGAATCAAATAGCTGGGTGGCTCCTCTACCATTCCGGACACCCAGACCTCGACTCCCTAACAACAGAGAACAGCACTCTCACAACTTATGTCACTGCGGAGAACTCTGGAAAGGAAACCGGAGATGGAACAACACTTCATTAACTTCATGAATGACATGTTGGACAATAGCCATGCAGAGCTAGCTCCACCCTTAAGGGATAATGAAGAGTGTTGGTACTTGCCTGCCTTTGGTGTGTACCATCAGCAGAAACCGGGCCAGATCTGGATCATCTTCGATTCCAGTGCGCAGTTTCACGGAGTCTCACTCAACAATGTGCTCTTCACGGGACCTGATATGATCAATAACTTGTTAGGAGTAGTGATACGCTTCAGAAAAGAAGCAGTCGCTGTGAAAGCCGACATCCAACAAATGTTCTACTGCTTTGTCGTGCACCAAGGCTACAGAAATTACCTGATTTATTTATTTATTTATTTAGCATTTTTATATACCGACTTTCCAATAACAGAGTTACTGATCAATTCGGTTTACGTTTTAACAGTAACATTGACAAGTAAATGTCTTACAATGAACAGGTCGATATAACTTGGATAAGTATATAAGGGGTTAATAACATTTTAAAAGATACATTGCCTAATGTAGGCATAAGTAAGGGATACAGTGCCTAATGTAGGTTAAATAAACAGTTGGTAATTATAAGACTGGGATATGATCTTTGACTGGCAAAGTTTACGTGAGCTCTATAGATGATCTGAATAGCTCATAATAGCTCTCAAGTGGGTTTCCACCGAAAGGATCATTGGCAGGGATGCTCCGCAGGTTGCTGCTATGGGAATGCTTGGTTGAATAACCAAGTTTTGAGTCTTTTTTTAAATGTATAGGAGCATTGCACTGATCTGAGTTCTGGTGGGAGAGTGTTCCAGATTTTAGGGCCCGCTGTGGAGAAGGCTCTTTTGCTTAGTGCTGACTTCATCGGTGGTATATAAAGGTTGTTTTTATAGGCTTGTCTCACTGGTCTGGTAGAGGTGTGGAATTGGAGAGGGATTTTGAGCTCGAGTGGTGCCAAGTTGTGTAGTGCCTTGTGGGTAACTGAGAGCACTTTGAAAAGTATTCTGAATTTGACGGGGAGCCAGTGTAGGCTTTTTAAGATGGGTGATATGTGGTTTCTTTTGTTGGACTTGGTTAAGATCCTTGCTGCAGCGTTTTGCAGCATCTGTAGTGGTTTTATGGCGTTAGCAGGGAGGCCTAGTAAAAGTGAGTTGCAATAATCTATTTTCGTGAGAATGATTGCTTGTAGAACTAGACGGAAGTCTTGAAAATGGAGGAGAGGTCTCAGCCTTTTCAAAACTTGTAATTTGAAGAATCCATCCTTTACGATATTGTTTATGAGAGATCTGTAATTCATTTGATTGTCAAGGATAACACCTAGATTTCTGACTTGTGTGGACATTGTTAATTGAGTGGACAGGATGGTACTGGGATGTGAGTAGGTTCCATCTTGGGAGATAAGGAGGTATTCTGTTTTGCTTTGATTTAGAATCAGATTGAGGCTAGAGAGCAAGTTGTTGATGGCTTGTTGGCAAGAGTTCCAGACGTCCAGAGCTTTTTGGAGAGATTCAGTAATAGGCATCAGTATCTGTACATCGTCTGCGTATAAATAGTTATGAGATTTAGGTTGATGAGGAGCTGACAGAGTGGAAGAAGGTATATATTGAATAAGGTTGGAGAGAGTGACGATCCTTGTGGGACTCCCAAGTTGCAGGTGACTGGTTGGGATTCTTCCTTGTTGACCTTGACCTTATACTGTCTGTTCTGTAAGAATGACTTAAACCATTTCAGGGCCTCATCTCTGATGCCAATGTCTGACAGACGATCTATTAATGTGTTATGATTGACCGTGTCAAATGCCGCCGAGAGATCAAGTAGGATGAGAAGACAAGGGTGTCTATTTTCCAGATTTAGTAATATGGAATCCGTTAGTGAGATAAGGAGAGTTTCCGTGCTTCGAGATTGGCGGAACCCGAACTGTGCTGGAGATAGCAAGTTGTGGTCGTTTAGGTATTCAGTTAGTTGTTTGTTTACCACTCGTTCCATGATTTTTGCGATGAATGGTAGATTTGCAATTGGGTGAAAATTGGATGGGTTTTCTGGAGAAAGGTTAGATTTTTTTAGAAGTGGTTTTACGATTGCCATTTTTAGAGGGTCAGGTACTAGCCCTTGGGAGAAGGAGCAATTGATTATTTGTGAAATGGGTTTAGAGATGGTTTTAGCGCAAGCGATGAGTAGATTGGTGGGTATGGAGTCCTGAGGGTGTGAAGAAGGTTTGAGCTTTTTTAGGATATTTTCAATCTCTAAGGAGGAGGTCGGTTCGAATTCTCTAAGGCTAGCGTTTTGTGAAGGGGCAGCAGCTTGAGGTGTAATTGGTGAAGTATTGATATTGTTCTTGGACTGAGATAGAAGTTTTGGGATCTTATTTTTAAAGTAGATTGCCAGTTCTTCTGCTTTGCTTGCAGCTTTATCATCTGGTATGGATGTCAATGCAGGTTTAGTGAGTGCTGATACCATAGAAAAAAGCGCCCTGGGGTCGAAGATGAAGTGGTGAATTTTTTGCGCAAAAAAGTTTCTTTTTGCTTGGAGGATGGATATTCTGTAAAGGTGCATCGTGGACTTGAATGCTGTGCGGTTGGTAGATGTAGGGTTTTTCCGCCAGTGTTGTTCTTTTTTTTCTGAGATCCTGTTTTATGGATTTTAGATTTGGTGTGTACCAAGGTTTTCTATTGTCCTTGTTTGCTTGATGAGCTTTGGTGATAGTTGGGCATGTGATATCGGCCACTTTTTTGGTAATGTTGTTCCAGGACGAAATGGCTGATTCCACGTTTGTGAGGTCCATTTGGTTGAGTTCGCCTGATAGGCAATTGCTGAGTGTTTCCTGGCTGCACATTTTCTTGAATTGGATTGAGTTATTCTGCCTTCCTGGGGTGGTAGGTAGGTTTATCTTTAGTGTGGTGTTGATCAGCATATGGTCTGACCATGGAACTGGAAGGCATGTAGGGTGAGAGGAGTGGGTAATTTCCTGGTTAATGAAGATTAGGTCCAGCGTATGACCAGCTTTGTGATTCCTGTGGTACCGCGACAACGACATCAATAAGGAGATTGTGAAATACCGGATGCGAGTGTATGTCTTCGGTAATAGTCCATCACCTGAAGTAGCCACATATGGGCTCAGAAGGACAGCCCAAGAAAGAGAAAAAGAGTACGGCACAGATGCCAGACACTTTGTGGAAAGGGACTTCTACGTAGATGATGGACTAAAGTCCTTACCTACTGCAGAGGAAGCAATCAATTTAATAAGGACGACACAAGCAATGCTGGCAGGTGCCAATCTAAGGCTCCACAAAATAGCCTCCAATAGTCCTGATCATGCCAAAGACTTAAAGAACTTGGACCTGAGAGTGGACACACCTCCTCTCCAACAAAGCCTTGGATTAAACCGGGATGTAAAGAGAGATGTCTTCGCATTCCAAGTCTCAACTCGAGATAAATCAACCAGACAACTCGAGATAAATCGTAAAGTCCAGGGCCGCATTAATGCTCGCCGAGGTGTCCTGTCCATAGTCAACAATCTGTACGATCCACTGGGGTTTGTGGCTGCAGTCATTATATAAGGAAGAGCCTTGTTATTTATTTATTTATTTATTTTAAGTTTTTCTATACCGGCATTCGCGATAAATATCGCATCATGTCGGTTCACAATTAACAAGTGGATAGGAACAAAATCAAAAAATAACATTTAGTAATAAATAATAATAATAATAATAGTAGTAAAAAACATAGATCAAGAGAAGGCTAAGGAATGCAGTTACAATAAAACAAGGGAATAAAATAACTTGGATCTGAGAAAAGAATGCAGGGGTTTAAATTAACAGAATATATATGCCAGTCAATGTGCTTATAGCATTGATGAATTGCCCTTATGAGGTAGGGATGTTAATTACCATGATTAAGGCAAAGTCTGGGCGACTGGTTGATAATGTAATAAGTTCAGTTTAGTTCAGGAAAAGCTTTCATGAATAGCCACGTTTTAAGTCTTTTCCTAAAAGTAGGAAGGCATGGTTCCTGTCGCAAATCTGGTGGGATAGAGTTCCACAGAGTTGGTCCTGCAGTGGAGAATGCCCTGTCTCTGGCGGTTATGTGCTTCATGGTTTTGGAGTGTGGTATTTGTAGGGTTTCTCTATAGGACTCTCTGATTGGTCTTTTGGACGTGAATTTTTTGAGAGGAATTTGAAGGTTGAGCTGAGATTGTTGATGTATAGCTTTGAAAATAGTGGTTATGGACTTATATATGATTCTGTAGTGAATTGGCAGCCAGTGCAGGTCTTTGAGGATTGGTGATATGTGGTCTCTTCTCCGTGTGTTTGTTAATATTCTCGCAGCCGTGTTTTGGACCATCTGAAGGGGTTTAGTGTGAGATGCTGGAAGACCTAAAAGCAAAGAGTTGCAGTAATCTAGTTTAGAAAATATTATAGATTGTAGAATAGTTCTGTAGTCATGAAAATGGAAGAGTGGTCTTATTCTTTTTAGGACTTGGAGTTTATAGAAACAGTCCTTAGTAGTTTGATTTATGAATGCTTTTAGGTTTAACCTGTTATCCACGATGGCTCCTAAGTTTCTTACTTGTGGCGTTTGTAAATTGGGTGGAGGATTTGTGTCAAAGTTACTGTTTTCAGAAGAGATTAGGAGGAGTTCACTTTTTGAAGAGTTTAGTATTAGATTGAGGTTTGAGAGGAGACCATCAATTTTTTGAAGACAAGTTTCCCAGAATTCTAGAGTTTTGGTGTAGGATTCTTTAACGGGTATGACTATCTGGACGTCGTCTGCATACAGAAAGTGTTTAAGGTTTAAGTTAGTTAGCAGTTGGCAAAGAGGGAGCAGGTATACATTAAATAGCGTTGGTGAAAGGGAGGAGCCCTGTGGAACTCCCGTGGATGAAGAGTAGTGTTGGGATTCTTTGTTGTGGATTTTGACTTTGTATTTTCTGTTCCCTAAGAACGATTTGAACCATGATAGTGCTGTTCCGGTTATTCCGATGTTTGCTAATTGAATTAGTAGGGTGGAGTGGTTAACCGTATCAAAGGCAGCTGATAGGTCCAGTAGGATCAGTAAATAAGTGTGACCTTTATCCAGGCCCATGATGAGGTAGTCGGTCAAGGAAATTAGCAGTGATTCAGTGCTTAGAGCTTTTCTGAAGCCATATTGAGATGGGAACAGAATGTTGTGTTCTTCGAGGTAGTCTGAGAGTCTGGAGTTAACTAATTTTTCCATTACCTTAGCTATGAAAGGGAGATTGGATATAGGACGGAAATTGTTAGGATCATTAGGATTTAAGTTGGGTTTTTTTAGGAGCGGTTTGATGGATGCAATTTTCAGGTCGTCCGGGTAGATTCCTTGTGCTAGGGAACAGTTAATAATGACTGTCAGAGCATTGGAGATTGTTTCTGGTATTAGCAGGAGAAGTTTGGATGGGATGTGGTCTAAAGGGTGAGATGAAGGTTTCATTTTCTTCAATAAAGAGAGAATCTCAGAAGTAGTGATGGGTTCAAATGATTGTAGAGAAATGTCTTCGTTGTAGTGGAGGTATGTGTTGGATGGCGTTGAAGTGTTGGTTCTCAGCTGAGTTATTAGGTTGGAGATTTTGTTGCTAAAGAAGAGGGCCAACTCCTCTGCTTTTTCTTGAGCTAGGTTGGCAGGGATGTCAGGAGTCATAGTTTGGGTTAAATTAGATACATAGGCAAAGAGGGCTTTGGAGTCAAAGATAATATGGTGGATCTTCTGTGCAAAGAAGTCCCTTTTTGTTTTTAATGTAGCGCTTTTGTATTGGTGGAGTGCGAGTTTGTAAGCAGAGAGGGATGTCTGTGTTGGTGTTTTCCGCCATTTGCTTTCCTTCTGTCGGAGGGAGTGTTTCAGTTTTTGAAGTTCTTCTTTAAACCAAGGTTGTCTTTTGGAGGAGTTGTGTTCAAGTTTTTTTGTTGATAGAGGACAGAGATTGTTGGCTGCTGTTTCTGTTATCATAGACCAAGATTGGAGGGCTGAATTGGGTGAAGAGATGTCTATGAGTGTGAGTTCTGGGCCAAGATGATTGTGTAATTCCTCGGATGTGCAAGATTTCCTGTATATGAATTCAGGTTGTGGGACAGGTTTTTTGCTTATTTGTTCCAGCAAAAAGGCGGAAGATATTAAAGTATGGTCAGACCAGGGAACGGGTTGGCATTTGGGTGGAGTTGGGTGAGAGATGCTAGAGTTTACAAATATTAGGTCCAGGGTGTGACCTGCTCTGTGGGTAGGTTTGTTTATAATCTGCTTGAACCCTATGGCCGACATGGCAGTTAAGAAGGATTCACAATTGGTTGAGAGAATGGGGTCGTCGACATGTAAGTTAAAATCTCCCAATATTATAGCGGGGTGTTCCAGATTTAAGTATGTTGTTGTTAATTCTAGAATGGGTGATGCATCGGATTCCAGAAGGCCTGGAGGAGCGTAGATTAGAAGGATTTGCAGACTGTCAGATTTGAATAGGCCTGATTCTATTTTTGACGGGGAGTTAATTGTGAATTGAGTGATTTTTAGCTCTTTTTTGGCTGCTAGAAGGATACCTCCACCCCTTTTCTTCTTTCTAGGGATAGAGAAGATATCGTAGCTTTGAGTTGGAAGTTGGTTAAGTAGTGCGGTGTCCGTGTGTTTAAGCCACGTTTCAGTTATGGCGCAGAAGTCAGGATTTTTGTCCAAGAGAATGTCATTGAGAATTAGGGTTTTCTTGGAGAGAGATTGTGCATTGAATAGTATCAAAGAAAAAAGAGCTAGGCCTAAAGTTTGGGTAAACGGTGAAATCATGATGGGGATAAGAGATTTGTAGGTGGGTGGGCGTGAAATCAAGGAGTGTTTTGCTGTGAGAAAGGTTCTGTGTTGGAGGATTGGAATTGGGAGGCCCGTGTGCATTTTGGTCTGTTTGATGAAGAATGGAAGAGTGGCTGCTGGATGACGATTGGATGAGAGGTTGCTGGATGACGATTGGATGGGAGGTTGCTGGATGACGATTGGATGGGAGGTTGCTGGATGACGATTGGATGGGAGGTTGCTGGATGACGATTGGATGGGAGGTTGCTGGATGACGATTGGATGGGAGGTTGCTGGATGACGATTGGATGAGAGGTTGCTGGATGACGATAGGATCAGAGGCTGATGGGCGGGGATAGGATGAATGGATTGCTGGGTGACGGTAGGAGAGTGTCTGCTGGAAGGCGAATTAGAAGCGTGCTGGAGATTGCAGTGAAGAGTGCGAAATTAGGGTAAAGGTGATTGCTTGGGCTTTGTAAAAGATGTACTTGGCATTCTAATGACAAGGCTGTGGGGAGTCCGATTGTATCTGGGGGCGGCGTCCTGACCTAGAAGGATTTTGACAGAGCTCTGGAAGGTATTGGTGTGAATTTTCACTTGGCTCTGGGCCGCTTCAAGGGGCGCTCTAAGGGGCAGGCCCCTTAGATCGCGCTCCTTCGGACGCGCGACGCCCGGCGCGAGACGCCGGAGGACGGCGTGTCTATTTAAGTCTGAGGGCACTTCCTCTCTACGTGTGAGTGCGTTTCCGGCCGACGTGAGACGTAGTGATTTAAAGGCCTTCTAGCTGCCTTCTGATAGGCTGCGTCGTTCACTTCGCCCTGCTTCGCAGGGTCCCACGTGGTCGGCTGGTTCGGGTCTCAGGGCTGCGATCGGAGGTCGGCGGGGCTTGGTCCCAGGACGGGGCGGCGCCGACTAGGCTGGCTGGAGGGCAGGTGAGGCGCAGCAGAAAAGGATCGCCGGAAGGGAGAGCCGCAATTTAAGGGCTCTTACCTTGCTTTTTTTTTTTATTTTTTCTCCGTCAGTTCCTGCTTTGAGCTGCTTTCTGTTTTCTGCCTGCTGATTGGTGGCAGCGGGGAGTAGGCTGGCTTAGGGTCCCAGGGCTGCGATCGGAGGTCGGCGGGGCTTGGTCCCAGGACGGGGCGGCGCCGACTAGGCTGGCTGGAGGGCAGCAGAAAAGGATCGCCGGAAGGGAGAGCCGCAATTTAAGGGCTCTTACCTTGCTTTTTTTTTAATTTTTTCTCCGTCAGTTCCTGCTTTGAGCTGCTTTCTGTTTTCTGCCTGCTGATTGGTGGCAGCGGGGAGTAGGCTGGCTTAGGGTCCCACGTGGTCGGCTGGTTCGGGGCTCAGGGCTGCGATCGGAGGTCGGCGGGGCTTGGTCCCAGGACGGGGCGGCGCCGACTAGGCTGGCTGGAGGGCAGCAGAAAAGGATCGCCGGAAGGGAGAGCCGCAATTTAAGGGCTCTTACCTTGCTTTTTTTTTTTATTTTTTCTCCGTCAGTTCCTGCTTTGAGCTGCTTTCTGTTTTCTGCCTGCTGATTGGTGGCAGCGGGGAGTAGGCTGGCTTAGGGTCCCACGTGGTCGGCTGGTTCGGGGCTCAGGGCTGCGATCGGAGGTCGGCGGGGCTTGGTCCCAGGACGGGGCGGCGCTGACTAGGCTGGCTGGAGGGCAGGTGAGGCGCAGCAGAAAAGGATCGCCGGAAGGGAGAGCCGCAATTTAAGGGCTCTTACCTTGCTTTTTTTTTAATTTTTTCTCCGTCAGTTCCTGCTTTGAGCTGCTTTCTGTTTTCTGCCTGCTGATTGGTGGCAGCGGGGAGTAGGCTGGCTTAGGGTCCCAGGGCTGCGATCGGAGGTCGGCGGGGCTTGGTCCCAGGACGGGGCGGCGCCGACTAGGCTGGCTGGAGGGCAGCAGAAAAGGGAATTGTTAAGAGAACTCTCATCAAGCACTACCGAGTGGGACACCCCACTACCTTAAGCAATGAAGCCAGAATGGGAAAATTGGAAGAGCTCCCTAAAAGTACTTGAACAGTTCCACATACCATGCACCTATGTCCCAATACTGCTTAATCCAGCCATCCGCAAAGAGATCTGTGTTTTCTCTGACACATCTGTGAAGGCCATAGCTGCAGTAGCCTTCTTGACAGTGACAGACGCAGAAGGAACAGTGCGTGTGGGCTTCACCTTCGGCAAGCGAAGCTAGCACCACAGCCTAACCACACCATACCATGTCTAGAATTGTGTGGAACAGTGCTAGCAGTGGAAATAGTGGAGTTAATAACAACCGAAATGGACATGCAAATTGATGCTATCCATCTTTACACGGACATAAAGTAGTACATCTACAACAAGACAAGAAGGTTCCATGTATATGCTCAACTCTGGGGTTCAGCCACTCAGACCCACTCCGACTGTGGAACCAACTTCGTAGGAACCTGTAAAGAGTTGAGCATTGCATCTGTCATGCTTTTAACGCATAAGACTATTAACATTCCTGTGCCACATGGAGACTTTGACGGCAAAGAGCTCTACAAGCGTCAAGGGAAACAAGTCCAACAACTTGCCAACTCCTTTTGGAGTCAGAAGAAAGAGTACTTGCTGACCCTCCAGTATCGAAGCAAGTGGCAATTCAACAAACCCAATATCTGAGACGGTGACCTCGTCCTTCTCAAAAACAGCCAAACCCAACACAACAGCTGGCCTCTGGGACTGGTCATCAAGACTTACCCCGGAAACGACTGACTCATTTGCAAGATTGAAGTAAAGACTGTGAACCAAGGTACAGCCAAGATCTTCCACAGGCCCATCAATGAGGTGGTGCTCCTCATGCCGAATGAAGAGACTTGAACTCCATGGACCGTTGTCCACTTCAGAGACTCTTTCTCTCTTTGTGTTGTCTGTTTCTCGTTTTAGCTTGGTGAAACCCTTTGAAGAAGACATCACCTGGATGACTGAGGGACCGAGATGATCACGAACTTCCCTGAATGTCGAAGGATGCAGTTATAGTGGACTTTGCACTGTTGCATAAGGATTATAAGAACTGATATAGTGGTATCTTGCGATACCAGATGGGGAGTATTCTGTCCCCAGCAGTGGGTACATTTGTATCTGTATATAAATAACCGTGTTTAGTGTGGTCCTTCCTTCTGAGGATTCTTGATACTGAAACACTTTTTGTAACCCATGATAAAAGTCTGTGTGCCTTTAAGAGGAGCCTTTGCCCTTAAGAGAAGCTCCCTCCCCTCTCCACTTTCTCTATCAGAAGAGCTTGAATGCCCCTCAATCTAATTTGAGTCCTCCTAGGTGCCTTATAGGCTCAAGGGACTGCCCTTCATGCTCCTCCTGTGTCACATGGTTCTTAGGCTCACTGCCATTGGACCTTGCTCCCCTGCCTCCAGCTTGTAGAGGCGTTTTCTTTAGCAGCTCTCAACGAGAGCTCAGTCTTTCCCATGCGGGCTTCAGAGCTAGCAGTCAAAAATGTGGATAAGTGCAAGGTGATGCATATAGGGAAAAATAACCCATGCTATAATTACACGATGTTGGGTTCCATATTAGGTGCTACAACCCAAGAAAGAGATCTAGGTGTCATAGTGGATAACACATTGAAATTGTCGGTTCAGTGTGCTGCGGCAGTCAAAAAAGCAAACAGAATGTTGGGAATTATTAGAAAAGGAATGATGAATAAAACGGAAAATGTCATAATGCCTCTGTATCGCTCCATGGTGAGACCGCACCTTGAATACTGTGTACAATTCTGGTCACCGCATCTCAAAAAAGATATAATTGCGATGGAGAAGGTACAGAGAAGGGCTACCAAAATGATAAGGGGAATGGAACAACTCCCCTATGAGGAAAGACTAAAGAGGTTAGGACTTTTCAACTTGGAGAAGAGATGACTGAGGGGGGATATGATAGAGGTGTTTAAAATCATGAGAGGTCTAGAACGGGTAGATGTGAATCGGTATTTACTCTTTCGGATAGTAGAAAGACTAGGGGACACTCCATGAAGTTAGCATGGGGCACATTTAAAACTAATCGGAGAAAGTTCTTTTTTACTCAACGCACAATTAAACTCTGGAATTTGTTGCCAGAGAATGTGGTTCGTGCAGTTAGTATAGCTGTGTTTAAAAAAGGATTGGATAAGTTCTTGGAGGAGAAGTCCATTACCTGCTATTAAGTTCACTTAGAGAATAGCCACTGCCATTAGCAATGGTTACATGGAATAGACTTAGTTTTTGGGTACTTGCCAGGTTCTTATGGCCTGGATTGGCCACTGTTGGAAACAGGATGCTGGGCTTGATGGACCCTTGGTCTGACCCAGTATGGCATTTTCTTATGTTCTTATGTTCTTATGTAAAACTCCCTGAAACGATCAAGTTTTTACCTTATTTTTTACTGCCTTCTTTTGAAGACTAAAACAGCCTCATATCCCTCAAGCTCTCTACCTCTACCATAAACTAACTCCTGCAACTCAAGAGACCTCTTTCTCCCTCCTGCTACCCTGTCTCCAGTTACCAAAGATCTTTGCCATGGGGCTTACGTTTGAGATGCAACAATTGTAAGTAGAAATCTACCTGTACAATAAATCATTTCAAAGAATCTTTGTCTTGAGGACTGATTGGAAAGAAAGTTTATCTGCCTGGATGGAAAACTCGGATGTCTGTCTGATCCAGAACATTGTTTATTCATTTTATTTTTTCATTCGATTACTATTAAAGTCTGTGGAGGAAGCACTGCAACTTATTTAGGGCTCCAAAATTGGGGTTTTCTCATCAAGTCTAATAAAACTGGAAGGTAGACATCATTAGAAAGGTGAAGGCAGCGGAAGAAGATGCAAGCCCGTTAACCATTTTAGGAGGCTCGGACAGGAGGAATTCACGAGACGGAGGGAATCGTGAGAGAGCTGACCAGGAGATTTTGAGGACTGAATTGCCAATTTCAGAGCTGCCTCCAGTTCAAAGACCCGGTGAGGTAATTTTATTATCAATTTGGGATGCAATTGCTGAGCTCCGAAGTTTCATAGCACAACAGTTGTCACCTAAAGTCAAGAAATATAGGGGTAGATTTTCAAAAACCGCGAATAGGCGTACTTTTGTTGGCGCTCCAGGCGCCAACAAAAGTACGCTGGATTTCAGTAGATACGTAGCCGCGCGTATCCGCTGAAATCCGGGATCGGCACGCGCAAGGCTATCGATTTCGTATAGCTGGCGCGCGCCGAGCCGCGCAGCCTACCCCCGTTCCCTCCGAGGCCGCTCCGAAATCGGAGCGGCCTCGGAGGGAACTTTCTTTTGCCCTCCCCTCACCTTCCCCTCCCTTCCCCTACCTAACCCACCCGCCCGGCCCTGTCTAAACCCCCCCCTTACCTTTGTTGGGGGATTTACGCCTCCCGGAGGGAGAAGTAAATCCCCGCCAGCGGGCCGCTAGCACGCCGGGACGCGATCTGGGGGCGGGTCCGGAGGGCGCGGCCACGCCCACGGGCCGCAGCCACGCCCCCGGGCCCGCCCCCGGAACGCTCCCGACACGCCCCGAAAACACCGCGCGATTCGGGCCTGCCCCCCGACACGCCCCCTCCGAAAACCCCGGGACTTACGCGAGTCCCGGGGCTCTGCGCGCGCCGGTAGGCCTATGTAAAATAGGCTTACCGGCGCGCAGGGCCCTGCTCGCCTAAATCCGCCCGGATTTGGGCGGATTTAGGCGAGCAGGGCTCTGAAAATCCGCCCCACAATGAACTGGAACAGAAAACAGTGACTCTAGGAAATACAACAGTAGGTATGAATCAACAAATTTCTACTATCAGAGTGCAAACAAATTCTATGCAGCAGTCCCAGCATGTGCTGGCCAAAGATAATGCTAACTTAGCACTGAAAGTAGAAACTTTGGAAAATACCATCAGAAATAAAACCTGATAATTATAAACTTCACTAAAGTTCCCTTAGTCCCCCCGAGGGATATGTTTAAGAGATATTTAATAGGAATATTAAAGATACCAGAAAACGCTATTCCTCCAACATCTAAAGTATTCTATTTGCCACCATATAGAAAGGAGACGAGATTACAGAGGGAAGGAATGGATATATTACAGCCTGTGGAAGTACCATCAATGGATTTAACAGCTATAATTGAAACATTGGTCTCTGACATTGCGGTGCCTGCTACACGTATAGTTCCACTGGTTCTTGAACCAGACAGAGACTGGCTACTGAAATTGTTTTTCAGACACAGATTAGAAACGTTTATGCAGTTTAAACTGAATATTTTTCTGGATTTTTCTCGTCAAATGCAGAAAAGACGTAAACAATTTCTATTAATGAGGTCTTTAGTACAACAGATTGGGGGCCTCTTTATCTTAAAATTTCCCTGCAAATGTTTGGTGAAGTACCAAAATGTTTCATATGTATTTTTTGACCCACCTCAGTTGTCGCAATTCCTGGTTGGGAAAACTCCTGGGGTTAACTCCAACAACAACCCCTTAACCATAGATTCACGTAATAATGTTCCTTAAAATGTTTATTGCTACTGCAACCTAACAGTCATAAAGCCTTTGTTATGTTTAGTACTTTACTAATTACTTTGAATAGTGTTCTTGTTTCTCCTTAGTGTTCTTGTTTCTCCTCTATATGGAGGACTTGACTGGTATTGCCTGGTATTGCTTTTGGGTAAATATTTAAAAGTGTAACTTTTGTTTTTTCCACACTGTGGATCCATAAAGTCAAGAGGCCGCCAATGAAGAGTGGGTGACTCGCCAGAATGATGGCTACTGCCTGGAGACAATACCCTTATTCAATAAACGTACACATGCTTACTGTGACTCCAACATCGTTCTAGCTTCAACAGCAAGAGGAAATGTGGAATAAAGGATCTGCACTCACAAAGGGGGCAGTAGCTGGCTTGTTACGGCGGTTACTACCCCAAACCAAATAAGCCTGTTACTTCAATTTCTATGCATATACAGCATAGTTCTCTGCTTCAACGGCAGGGGAGAAGAAAAAACTGATACTACACACATCCAGCAGAGCTCTCTACTTCAACAGCAGGGGAGAAGAAAAAAGGGTTCGCACTCACAAAGCGGGGAGTAGCTGGCTTGTTACGGCGGTTACTACCCCAAACCAAATGTGCCTGATACTTCACTTTCGATGCATATCCAGCATGGCTCTCTGCTTCAACAGCATGGGAGAAGAATAAACTGATACTTCAAGCATATCCAGCATAGCTCCCTGCTTCAACGGCAGGGGAGAAGAAACAACCAATAAGGGCTGTGTAACGTGGTCTGGGTAAAACAGATAAGCATGGGTGTAGCTTGCTTATTGCGGCAGTTACTACCCCTACTACCCCTAACTTATCAAGCTAGATATTTCACTTGGATGCAGCTCCATCACTGCTTTCTACATTAATGGTGGGGGTGGAAGGGAAATAGAACCAAGAGCTAAGAGAAACAGATAAGTATGAGAGAAAAAAGTGTGTGAAGCTTGCTGGGCAGACTGGATGGGCCGTTTGGTCTTCTTCTGCCATCATTTCTATGTTTCTATGTGTAAAGCAATACTTGTTTTCAATCAAGAGTGTTCTTGTTTGTATTTGAAAATTCAATAAATAAAAAATAAAATAAAAAAAAAGAAAGAAAGGTGAAGGCATACCAATGCATCAGGACGATATCAACATGGCACCAAACTGGCATGGATAGCTTAAGGCACCGTAATGGGGCAAAGGGGTATCAGCAGTGGCAGGAGTTCTCCAAAGTACGGTCTGAGGAGTAAAGAAGCAGCAAGGGTGGAAGAATACCTCAAAGCTTCAAAATCTGGCACCAACAATAGTGGCATGAACCCTCAAAGGCAACAGGAGAGGCAAAGTGGCATCAACATCCTAATGCACCATAAAGGGGGAACAAAGCAGAAAAGGTGAGAGGAAAAACCCCAAAACACTGATAAAGTGCCAAACAACATAGTGGCTTCAATACACCAAGGAATTATGGGAAGTGTGCAAAGCAGCGCCCGCTGGCTAGTCTCCTTGACAACTTGTCTTGCCTTGGCTCTGAGGAAAGGTCACACAGGCAAGAGCTGGTTGCTATATTTATTCATTCATTTATTTATTTATTTATTTATTTATTTATTTATTTTAGAGTTTTTATATACCGTCATTAAGTAATACACCATCATAACGGTTTACAGATGGGCACCTATAACAAAGTAAATATAGTTCATAAATAACATGGGTGGTGCCGTTAGAAATCGGTAACATATAAGAGTTTATATCAAGCGACATTGATTGTGGTTGGGTGTTTTATAGAGATTCATCTTACTGGTTGTCTACAGTTAAAATAAGTTGAGACTAATTCCATTGAGCGCTGGAATTAAGGCGCTGGGTGCTTTGAGCCACTTAATCTTAAATTGTTCTCTTTAGTTGCCTGTGTCGTTCTCCTTTTTGAAGGCTTTTTTGAAGAGCCAGGTTTTGAGTTGTGTTTTGAAAAATTTATGATTGCTCTGAAGTCTGAGGTCAAGGGGCATGGAGTTCCATAATGTGGGACCGGCTAGAGATAAAGCACGTTCCCTTTACAAGAACTATATGCCACCTGTGTACAAACTCTAGGCAGCTCATGTTATTCACTTAGGGGCGGATTTTAAGAGCCCTGCTCGCCTAAATCCGCCCAAATCCGGGCGGATTTAGCCGAGCAGGGCCCTGCGCGCCGGTGAGCCTATTTTACATAGGCCTACCGGCGCGCGCAGAGCCCCGGGACTCGCATAAGTCCCGGGGTTTTCTGAGGGGGGCGTGTCGGGGGCGGGCCCGAACCGCGCGGCGTTTTCGGGGCGTGTCGGGAGCGTTCCGGGGGCGGGCTCGGGGGCGTGGCTACGGCCTGGGGCGGTCTGGGGGCGTGGCCGTGCCCTCCGGACCCGCCCCCAGGTTGCGTCCCGGCACGCTAGCGGCCCGCTGGCGCGCGGGGATTTAAGTCTCCCTCCGGGAGGCGTAAATCCCCCGACAAAGGTAAGGGGGGGTTTAGGCAGGGCCGAGCGGGTGGGTTAGGTAGGGGAAGGGAGGGGAAGGTGAGGGGAGGGCAAAAGAAAGTTCCCTCCGAGGCCACTCCGATTTCGGAGTGGCCTCGGAGGGAACGGGGGTAGGCTGCGCGGCTCGGCGCGCGCCGGCTATACGGAATTGATAGCCTTGCGCGCGCCGATCCAGGATTTTAGTGGATACGCGCGTATCTACTAAAATCCCGCGTACTTTTGCTTGCGCCTGATGCGCCAGCAAAAGTACGCCAAATCACGCGGTTTGAAAATCTACCCCATACATAATAGATAAAAACAAAAGCAACTAGTACAAAAACATCAAAATGGACACGTTACTCTTAGGCTCAGGTTAACCTCTAATTAGCAGAAACCTTCAAATATCAAAGACCTGATGAAATAGGAACATCTTTAATAACTTCTTAAAAGTTTGTATGCGCTCATGGTCCGCAGTTCAACTGGTAAAGGACTATACTACTGGCACAGCAACCGAGAACACCCATATCTCATAAAACAGAAAGATGGACATGCCGAACCGATAGCACATCCAGAAGTCCATGCTGGGTGGATCAAAGCAACCACGTGGGATTGTGAATATGAAGCATTTGATTTATCCAAGGTAAAAAGAGTCAACCTGCAACATTTTATGGATCAGCATTCTGAATTTAAAGGAGATCCTTTCCTTAATTGGTAACCAGTGAAGCTTCTTAAGCACTGGTGTAATCTGTTCCCTGCTGCTGGACTGCTGTTTCCAGAGAATTCTCCTTTTACTTGAAATAGATAGCAGAAAAGAATTTACAACAGAAGACACAATTCACCTGCTCCTCTGTGCCTGAGGAGCAGGTGAATTGCAATGAAAGCTTGAGTAAGATAGCTCTTCCTTTACTCCAACATAATCTCCATTGCCTTCCAATGCACTGAGTCACTTCAAGTAGTGCCCGCCACTGGAATACACACCGGTCTATCCTCCCTTTCCAAGGGGATAGAACAGCTCCTCATAGGGGAGCTGTTCTATCCCCTTTATCATTTTGGTCGCCCTTCTCTGTACCTTCTCCAGTGTAACTATATCATTTTTGAGATGTGGTGAGCAGAACTGTACACAGTACTCAAGGTGCGGTTTCACCATGGAGTGATAAAGAGGCATTATGACATTTTCCGTTTTACTCACCATTCACTTCCTAATAGTTCCTAACATTCTGTTTGCTTTTTTGACTGCCGCAGTACACTTTACTCATGTAAATGGCTTTTGAAAATTGCTACAATAATGTGTTTCATTTATGTGCGTAACTCCTTTGAAAATTACTTCCTAATAATCTAAATAGCCAACAATAATAGCATGGCCATTGCCCGAATAACTAGCCTCAGGTCTTCTATGTAGCCTGTTTGTTGTGAACATGGACCCTTGGGCAGACTAGAATGTGAGGTGGAACCACTGAAGGAAGGCCTGCAGCGGTACTCGTAGCTGGGAGTCGGATCAGGACCAGGAGACCAGACAGGACCTTCACCTATACCAGTCCTCATTCTCCGCAGGTTGAGCCCTTGGGTGCCGGGGCCGGCAAGACTTAGGAGAAGGTCTCCTGGCAAAGAGAAGTACAGTGAACAGTCCGAGTCGAGGCAGACTGCAGACATGGGGAGTCGGAGATGGTCCAGGGGTTTGAGGCAAGGCATCAGAGGAGCTAGTCGAGGAGACGAGCCAGAGGTCAGGCCAGCGAAATACAGACGGAACTGAAGAGCAAGCCAAAGGTCAGGTTGGCAGCATACAAACGAAACCAGGTACCAAGCCTAAGTCAAAACCGAAGAAGCAAGCAGGTGGGAACTGGAACTCAGGAGCAGGAGAGGAGCTGGAGCAGGCAGGGAGGCATGAGCAGAGTCAGGAACAAGCAGGATACTGGAACGGAGTCAGGAACAAGTAACTAGATTGTCCCAGGAGGTGACCTGTTGCCAAGGCAAGGCAATGGGGTCTGAGGCAGCCTATTTATAGTCTTCCAGCGATGACATGGAATTTGGGTCCAGGCCGAGGTTTCCCGCCGCTGCCCCTTTAAATCCAGGCCAGTAGGGCGCTTGCACGCCTAGTGGGCGGAGCCACCCGAAAATGCCGACGGCATCTCCCTCGTGAGGAGAACTCCGCGAGAAGGCCCCGACGCGGCCCGAGCAGGGCCGGGGCAGCCCGCGGAGCAGGAAGCGAGCTTGATGGTAAGGGAGGACTCGACCACGGATGGCCGCGGCCAGGATTCCCAACTGTACCCCCCTCTTATGCCCCCTCTCCAGGGGTCTTGGTTTGCTGGGGTTGTCTCGATAGAACTGGAGAAGGAGAGATTTGTCAAGAACTTTGGAGGCAGGCTCCCACGTGTTTTCTTCCGGGCCGAAGCCTTCCCCAAGAGCAAGTACTCCCACCATTGGTGATGGAAGCAGACATCCAGAACCTCTCGTACTTGGTAGACAAGGTCGGCATCCGCGACAGTATTCACAGGCTTTGGTGGTTCTTGGTGGAATGTTGAGAGACCAATGGCTTCAGTAGCGAGACATGGAACACGCTGTATATTCATAGACTCGAAGGTAAGCGTAGGCGATAGGACACTGCACCCACTCGTTCGGAGACCACAAAGGGCCCAATGTATCTGGGGGCTAGTTGCATAGAAGACACTCAGAGACGAATATGACGAGTACTCAACCAGACCCGGTCTCCTGGGTGAAAGGTGGGAGCTTTGTGATGATATCTATCCACATTTCTCTTGGCAGAGTTAGACGCACGCCGCAAGTTGTCTTGAATGGAATCCCATAAAGATCGGAGCTGTTGGGTCGTGAGTTGGGTGGCCGGTGAAGACATCATTACTGGGAGCGGTAAGGGTGGTTTAGGCTGTTTCCCGAAGACAAGTTGGAAAGGCGAGGATCCTGTTGCGGAGTGGACATTCTGATTGTAGGAGAACTCTGCCCAAGATAGCAAGGCCACCCAATCGTCCTGTTTATCTCCTATGAAGGAGAGGAGGAAGCTCTTCAGGGAGCGATTGGTTCGTTCAGCCTGCCCGTTTCCTTGTGGGTGGAAGGCTGTCATGAAGTCTAGCTGGATCTCAAATTTTCTGCACAGTGCCTTCCAGAATTTTGCGGTGAATTTTAACCCACGATTGGAGGAGATGTATTGTGGTAATCCGTGTAAGCGAAAGATATGCTTGCTGAAGAGTTGTGCAAGTTCAGGTGCAGTGGGGAGCTTCGAGAGAGCTACGAAATGAGCCATCTTGGAGAATCTGTCTATCGTGACCCAGATGACCAGTTCCCTTCAGATGGTGGTAGATCAACTATGAAGTCCGTGGCGACGTGATTCCATGGTTCTACAGGTATGGGGAGCAGCTATAGCAACCCCCATGGACGTCCAGGTAGGGGCTTTTGTCTGGCGCAAGTTGGGCAGGAGTCTACATATGCTCAGACATCTTGATTCACGTGTGGCCACCAATAGTAACGAGACAAGAGCTCTTGGGTCCGAACTCTGCCCGGGTGTCCTGCTGTAAGAGAATCATGGGTCCAGGAGAAGACCTTCTTGCCTAGGTGGAGGGGTACTACCATCTTACCCGCGGGAGCCACATCGGTGGCTGCAAGGAGGACTTTAGCCGGGTCGAGAATGTATTGTGGCAAGGTGGGAGAGTCTTCGGACTCCGTGGTGTGGGAGAGAGCATCCACTCAGATGTTTTTGGATGTTGGTCTGTAGCACATGGAGAAATTAAAGCGGCTGAAAAACAAGGACCAGCAAGCTTGTCGCGGGTTTAGTCATTGTGCTTGACACAAATATTATAGATTTTTATGATCAGTGTACACCACCACTGGATGCTGGGCCCCCTCCAGCCACTGGCGCCATTCTTTCACACTCCATTTTAACGGCTAGGAGCTCTTTGTCCCCATACCGTAATTTTTCTCAGCGGGGGGTAAATTTTCAAGATAAGTAAGAGCCAAGGAAATAGCGATCCCTTGTCAGATAGTTGGCAGGAGGATGGCCCCCTACAGCGATGTCTGAGGCATCTACCTCTACCACAAAGGGTCTTGTGGGATCCGGGTGGTGTAGACAAGAGTCGAGCAGGAAAGCTTGTTTTAGCTCCTCGAAAGCCGGAGTGCTTCCATGGGCCACTCTCTGGTGTTGGCTCCCTTCCTGGTTAAGGTAGTGAGTGGAGCTACCTTCTTGTGAGTAGTGCGGGATGAAATGCCGGTGGTAGAAGTTTGTGAATCCAAGAAAGCGTTGAAGGGCTTTTACCCCTACTGGCCGCGGCCAGTCTTTGATGGCAGAAACTTTTTCTGGATCCATATGAAATCCTGAGACTGAGACTATGTAACCTAAGAATGGCAAGGACTGTTGTTCAAATAGACATTTTTCCAGTTTAGCGAACAGGCAGTTTTCGCGGAGTCACTGCAGCACTTGGCATACCTGCTGTCGATGAGTGTTGAGGTCTTTAGAGTATATGAGTACATCAACGAGGTATACAATCACTGAAGAGTAAAGAGTAAAACAAAAAACCGAGTAAAGAGTAAAAAAGAGTAAAGAGTAAACAAAAACAAAACCATATGAAATCCTGAGACTGAGACTATGTAACCTAAGAATGGCAAGGACTGTTGTTCAAATAGACATTTTTCCAGTTTAGCGAACAGGCGGTTTTCGCGGAGTCACTGCAGCACTTGGCGTACCTGCTGTCGATGAGTGTTGAGGTCTTTAGAGTATATGAGTACATCAACGAGGTATACAATCACTGAAGAGTAAAGAGTAAAACAAAAACCGCGCCAACAACGAGAGCCCCGCCCCCGATCCAGCTCCACCAATAGGAGCCAGCCCTGAGGGGCTTTAAATCAGGATTCTGCCGCCACCATTTCCTCTTCAGCTTAGCCACGATCGGGGAAGGCCTGCGCAACCGGCGCCGAGCCCCGCCGGGGGAAGGTCTGGGCTCCACTCTCCCCACCCGGGGGACCTCGGCGACGATAACGCGGCAAAACAGAGCTAAGTAAAGCCGTTTCTTGTGAAAGCACAAAGAATAAAAACAAAAACCGCGCCGACAACGAGAGCCCCGCCCCCGATCCAGCTCCACCAATAGGAGCCAGCCCTGAGGGGCTTTAATCAGGATTCTGCCCGCCGCCATTTCCTCTTCAGCTTAGCCACGATCGGGGAAGGCCTGCGCAAACCGGCGCCGAGCCCCGCCGGGGGAAGGTCTGGGCTCCACTCTCCCCACCCGGGGGACCTCGGGCGACGATAACGCGGCAAAACAGAGCTAAGTAAAGTCGTTTCTTGTGAAAGCACAAAGAATAAAAAACAAAAACCGCGCCGACAACGAGAGCCCCGCCCCCCGATCCAGCTCCACCAATAGGAGCCAGCCCTGAGGGGCTTTAAATCAGGATTCTGCCCGGCACCGCGCGCCAAGCGTCGCGCGCCGAAGGAGCGCGACAAAGGGGCAGGCCCCTTTGTTTCGCCCCTTCGTACAGCCCCGAGGAAGCCCCGAGCCATACCCGCGGAAGAATTTACTGCTATATATATTTCGGCGGCCTACATCCCGGCGCCCACCCGCACCCAACCACTTCCTCCTCCTTCCTGCCGAGGCTTGCGCGATCGGCGCGGCCCATCTGGGGCAAAAGCCTGCACACCAGACACTCGAGGTGAGCCGTGCAGGAGAGACGGGAGGCAAAGGACAAAAATACCTAAAACAAAACTAAAACTAATTAGCCACTCCAGAGCTGTGAACCAGACCCGCAGGACGCAATGTGGTGAGTGAGCCGCGCCCCTAAGCAGGCATCAGGCCCTATCAGAGAGCGGCTACTGCCCCCCTTTAAACTCCGGCGCATCTCGGAGGCGTCGAGCGCCCAAAGGAGCGCGAACTAAGGGGCCTGGCGCGCTCCTTGGAGCGTCCCTGAGCCAAGACCGTTACCCACTCCATCCTTTCATTCAGTGACCTCTATTCCACCCATTCTACCTCCAGCAGAACATCCAGCAGTACGTCCAGTCTCCAGCAGCAACTCATTCCAGACTCCAGCAGCACATTCAGACCTCTATTCCACCCATTCTACCTCCAGCAGAACATCCAGCAGTACGTCCAGTCTCCAGCAGCACTCATTCAGACTCCAGCAGCACATTCAGACTCCAGCAGCACATTCAGCCTTCAGCAGCACATTCAGCCTTCAGCAGCTCTCATCCATTCTCCAGCAGCACTCATCCATTCTCCAGCAGCACTCATTCATTCTCCAGCAGCACTCATTCAGCCTCCAGCAGCACTCATCCAGTCTCCTGCAGCACTCATCCAGGCTCCAGCAGCACTCATCCAGGCTCCTGCAGCACTCATCCAGGCTCCTGCAGCACTCATCCAGTCTCCAGCAGCACTCATCCAGGCTCCAGCAGCTCATCTAGCAGCACATCCAGCCTCCAGCAGCACTCTTCCAGCACCAATCCAACCTTTTCCAATTATGCACTACCGCCCACGCACCTACAAATCACTCATCCCAATCATGATCTCCCCCACTACACAGTTCCTAGGTCTCACTCTATTCACCATCATCCTATTCAACGCTCAGTCGCTCACCAACAAAACTCTTATACTAACGACATACTGCAGGACTCAACCCCAGACTTTTGTGCCATAACAGAAACATGGCTCAAATCCACTGATATAACCCTCATTAACCAACTACCAACACAGACGTACGATTTCTTCTCCATCCCAAGACAAAAAAAAAGAGGAGGGGGTATCTTCTTAGCTGCAAAAAAATCCTTAAGGTTCACACACCACCACATCAGCACAGCTACTAAACTAGAACTAGGATTGTTCAAATCAGAACATCTCCAAATCCTTCTAGTCTATGCCCCTCCAGGATTACTAGAGTCAGACGCCTCACCTATTATTGAAACTAGGGATGTGAATCGTTTTTCAACGATTAAATTATCGTCCGATAATGTTTATATCGTCTTAAATCGTTATAGAACACGATACAATAGAAATTCTAACGATTTATCGTTAAAAATCGTTTAAATCGTGTTAGTGCGCACTAACTCGAGTTAGTGCGCACTAACTCCCGTTAGTGCGCACTAACTCGATTTAGTGCGCACTAACTGAAAATGATACAAATAAACACTTTCCAGGTCACTGAAGGTCAGTTAGGAATGAATATGTGTTCCTATTGGCTGGCTGCCCTCTTATCTATTGATGTTACCAAGGTTACCACTGAGGTGATGGTTGGGGGGATGGGAATGGAACTGGAAACTAACGAACACCAACAGAAAATGAAACAAAGTGTTCACACTTCCCAGGTCAGTAAAGGTCACTTAGGAATGAATATGTATGTATGTATTCCTATTGGCTGGCTGTGCTCTTATCTATTGATGTTACCAATATGGTTGGGGGGATGTGAAATGGAAACAGTTGGAAGCTTGACAAAAAAAGTAATGTAATGATCAGCACTCACCTGACTAGAACTTGTTTGTTTATTATTTTTGTTAGCAGGCACCTGAAATGCTAGTGCATGTTGAATTTGCCAATCACTGTGCATTTTAGAAAGGTGGTCCTGGCTGGAACTGTACACAGTTCAAATATATGTAATTGATGTTGGTAAGTGTATTTTTTAAGTAGCCACACTGGCACCAGTATGTTTACTTTTCCTCCTACTTAACTCACTAGCTCAGCTTTGTAAGAAGGGCTTCTCTGCTTGTGTGTTGTTTTTGTTTGGTGTGAGGAGAGCAGAAACATCAGATCTTTATTCAATCTACTACAGTCATCTCTTACAGTGCCCTATCCCTATTAATACCAGGAGTGTTGTGATCTTCCTGCACACAGTGCCCTAACCCTGATACCAGTCTGAGACAGCTCCCTCCCTGCATTACTAGTGAGAGGCTGGCTTCACAGACAGGGGGGAGCTGCATGACCCTCACTCCTGACTTCCCCCATGTCCCAGCTAGTGAATGGTGTGTGGGTGAGGGGGGGGGGGAGGATGGTGAAGTCTGAGACAGCTCCCTCCCTGCATTACTAGTGAGAGGCTGGCTTCACAGACAGGGGGGGAGCTGCCTGACCCTCACTCCTGACTTCCCCCATGTCCCAGCTAGTGAATGGTGTGTGGGTGAGGGGGGGGGGGAGGATGGTGAAGTCTGAGACAGCTCCCTCCCTGCATTACTAGTGAGAGGCTGGCTTCACAGACAGGGGGGAGCTGCCTGACCCTCACTCCTGACTTCCCCCATGTCCCAGCTAGTGAATGGTGTGTGGGTGAGGGGGGGGGGGGGGGATGGTGAAGTCTGAGACAGCTCCCTCCCCTGCATTACTAGTGAGAGGCTGGCTTCCACAGACAGGGGGGAGCTGCCTGACCCTCACTCCTGACTTCCCCCATGTCCCAGCTAGTGAATGGTGTGTGGGTGAGGGGGGGGGGGGAGGATGGTGAAGTCTGAGACAGCTCCCTCCCTGCATTACTAGTGAGAGGCTGGCTCGCAGACAGGGGGGAGCTGCCTGACCCTCACTCCTGACTTCCCCCATGTCCCAGCTAGTGAATGGTGTGTGGGTGAGGGGGGGGGGGAGGATGGTGAAGTCTGAGACAGCTCCCTCCCTGCATTACTAGTGAGAGGCTGGCTTCGCAGACAGGGGGGAGCTGCCTGACCCTCACTCCTGACTTCCCCCATGTCCCAGCTAGTGAATGGTGTGTGGGTGAGGGGGGGGGGGAGGATGGTGAAGTCTGAGACAGCTCCCTCCCTGCATTACTAGTGAGAGGCTGGCTTCACAGACAGGGGGGAGCTGCCTGACCCTCACTCCTCCGGGGGTGTTGTGATCTTCCTGCACACGTGCCCTATCCTGATACCAGGGGTGTTGTGATCTTCCTGCATCAGTGCCCTATCCTATTAATACCAGGAGTGTTGTGATCTTCCTGCATGCAGTGCCCTATCCCTATTAATACCAGGAGTGGTTGTGATCTTCCTGCATGCAGTGCCCTATCCCTGATACCGGGATGTGTGCAAGAAGATCACAACACCCCGGTATCAGGAATAGGGCACTGTGTGCAGGAAGATCACAACACCCCCAGTATCAGGAATAGGGCACTGTGTGCAGGAAGATCACAACACCCCTGGTATTAGGGATAGGGCACTGTGTGCAGGAAGATCACAACACTCTGGTATTAATAGGGATAGGGCACTGTGTGCAGGAAGATCACAATACCCCTGGTATCAGGGTTAGGGCACAAGTTCTAGTCACATTGACTGATCACATTACTTGTTTTTTGTCAAGCTACCAACTGTTTCCATTTCCCATCCCCCATATACTGTCAGTAGGAAACTGGTAACATGAATAAATAAGAGGGCAGCCAATAGGAATACATATTCATTCCTAAAACTGACCTTAACTGACCTGAAAAGTGTCAAATTGTATCATTTTCAGTTAGTGCGCACTAACTCCCAGTTAGTGCGCACTAACTCCCGTTAGTGCGCACTAATCGGAAAAAACGATTTTTAAACGATTTTTTAACTAAAAAATCGTGCCTAAGACTGATTTTCTGGCCCTGCCACACAATTTCTATCGTTTAGACGATATGGAAAACGATTCACATCCCTAATTGAAACCATAACTTACATCTCAGTCTTGACACCCCTGCTATATCCTGGGCGACTTCAACTTACATGTTGACAAAGTCCCTCTTTCAACAAAACTGTGAAGCTTCCTCACCGCAATTGTCAGCGATGGGTTTCAAACAACAAATCAACAAACCCACTCACAAAGCAGGCCACACGCTCGATCTCTTCTTTACAAACTCTGGTATTTCTCTTACAAATCAACCAATTGCAAAAAGTCCCATGGTCTGACCATTCGCTAGGGATGTGAATCGTGTCCTCGATCGTCTTAACGATCGATTTCGGCTGGGGAGGGGGAGGGAACGTATTGGCCTTGCCGTTTGGGGGGGTAAAAATATCGTGGAAAAATCGTGGAAAAACTCGTGAAAAATCGAAAAATCGAAAAATCGCAAAACCGGCACATTAAAACCCCCTAAAACCCACCCCCGACCCTTTAAATTAAATCCCCCACCCTCCTGAACCCCCCCCCCAAATGACTTAAATAACCTGCGGGTCCAGCGGCGGTCCGGAACGGCAGCGGTCCGGAACGGGCTCCTGCTCCTGAATCTTGTTGTCTTCAGCCGGCGCCATTTTCCAAAATGGCGCCGAAAAATGGCGGCGGCCATAGACGAACACGATTGGACGGCAGGAGGTCCTTCCGGACCCCCGCTGCGACTTTGGCAAGTCTCGTGGGGGTCAGGAGGCCCCCCACAAGCTGGCCAAAAGTTCCTGGAGGTCCAGCGGGGGTCAGGGAGCGATTTCCCGCCGCAAATCGTTTCGTACGGAAAATGGCGCCGGCAGGAGATCGACTGCAGGAGGTCGTTCAGCGAGGGTTCCGGCGCCTCGCTGAACAACCTCCTGCAGTCGATCTCCTGCCGGCGCCATTTTCCGTACGAAAACGATTCACGGCGGGAAGGGAAATCGCTCCCTGACCCCCGCTGGACACTCCAGGAACTTTTGGCCAGCTTTGTGGGGGGCCTCCTGACCCCCACGAGACTTGCCAAAAGTCCAGCGGGGGTCCGGAAGGACCTCCTGCCGTCCAATCGTGTTCGTCTATGGCCGCCGCCATTTTTTCGGCGCCATTTTGGAAATGGCGCCGGCTGAAGACAACAAGATTCAGGAGCAGGAGCCCGTTCCGGGACCGCCTGCCGTTCCGGACCGCCGCTGGACCCGCAGGTTATTTAAGTCATTTGGGGGGGGTTCGGGAGGGTGGGGGATTTAATTTAAAGGGTCGGGGGTGGGTTTTAGGGGGTTTTAGTGTGCCGGCTCACGATTCTAACGATTTATAACGATAAATCGTTAGAATCTCTATTGTATTGTGTTCCATAACGGTTTAAGACGATATTAAAATTATCGGACGATAATTTTAATCGTCCTAAAACGATTCACATCCCTACCATTCGCTAATTTCCACCAGCTTTTCTTTACCTAGATCAGACTCCAATCTAAACTCAAGACCCTCTTTCCTATACAGAAAACCTTGCTCATCGGAACACCTCAGCAACCTTCTTACTCCAGATCTACCACTCATAGATGTCTCTATGCCCAACTCTGCCCTCCAATCCTGGTCCAAAATAACAAAATCTATAGCAAACACGCTCTGCCCACTGACAACCAAAATAAGGTCTTCTAATGCATCCAAAAGACAACCCTGGTTTAATGATGAACTGCGAAAGCTCAAACAACTACTTCGGCAGAAAGAAAGAAAATGGCGCAAAGCCCCCTCACCGGCCTCACTCGCTGATTACAAACGCTCACTCCATCTATACAAAAGTATCACGCTGAAAACCAAAAGAGACTATTACGCCGGGAAAGTTCATCACCTAATCTTTGACTCAAAAGCCCTATTCGCCTTCGTTTCCAGCCTCACTAAACCCATCATTCCAGATATCCCACCCGAGCTAGCCCAGACTAAAGCAGATGAATTGGCTCTACATTTCAACAAAAAAATATCTGATCTCCTCAATCAGCTGATTACAAACACTACTGCTCCAGATATCACATATCTCCCCCAAAACAAAGACATCCAGCTTAACGCTTTCGAACCCATCACAATCACAGAGATACATTCGGTGTTAAAGAGAATGAAACCGTCATCACACCCATTTGATCTAATCCCTTCCAAATTGCTTCTTCTCATCCCTGACACTATAGCAAAAACCCTGGCAGAAATCATAAATTGCTCCCTATCACATGGGATCTACCCAGATGACCTAAAAACTGCCTCAATCAAGCCACTGCTAAAAAAACCAAATCTAAATGCTTGTGATCCCAACAACTTCCGCCCGATTTCTAATCTCCCATTCATAGCAAAAATCATGGAAAAATTGGTAAACACCCAACTATCCAACTACTTAGAGGACCACAGTATTCTGTCCCCAAACCAATATGGTTTTCGCAAAGCCGCAAGCACTGAAACGCTACTACTCTCTCTCACGGACTTCCTCATTTCTGGAATTGATAAAGGCCAAACATTTTTACTAATCCTCCTTGACTTCTCGGCGGCCTTCGACACGGTCAATCATGCCTTACTTCTAAAACAACTGGCAAACATTGGATTGACAGGTGCTACACTAAACTGGTTCAAAACATTTCTAGAACACAGAGGATATAGAGTCAAAATTCACAATAAAGAATCCCAATACCACCCTTCTAACAGAGGGGTGCCGCAAGGTTCATCACTTTCACCCACGCTATTTAATGTCTACTTATTACCACTATGTCAACTTCTTACAAAATTAAGCCTGAAACACTTCCTTTTCGCAGACGACGTACAGATCGTGATTCCCATAAAAGAAACAATCTCAAAAACAATGGAATACTGGGATAGCTGCCTATTAGAAATTAAACTTCTCCTCACCAGCCTAAACCTCGTACTCAATGCTTCGAAAACGGAATTCCTGCTCATATCACCGGAAAACAATAACACACTTCCAAAACCAACCGCACTCCTTCAAACTGCCCATGTAAGAGATCTAGGAGCTATCTTAGACAATCGTCTCAACCTCAAAACATTCATTAACCAAACCACCAAAGATTGCTTCTACAAATTACATATTCTGAAAAGAATCAAACCACTTTTCCACGCTCAGGACTTTAGAACAATCTTGCAAGCAATAATTTTTTCCAAACTAGATTATTGCAACTCATTACTATTAGGCCTCCCAGCTTCCTATACCAAACCCCTACAAATGGTTCAGAACTCCGCAGCCAGAGTCCTTACAAATTCTAGGAAAATGGACCACATCTCCCCCATCCTCAAAAACCTCCATTGGCTACCAATCCACTATAGAATCATGTACAAATCCATCAACATCATATACAAGACTATCAACCAACACACGCAACTCGATCTACAAATACCATTTAAAAAATACACTTCCACCAGACCCATCAGGGAATACTACAAAGAGTCACTCCAAATTCCAAATGCCAAAACCTACCAACATAAATCCTTGAGTCTCAGAGCCTTCTCTTCAGCAGGTCCAGTTCTGTGGAACTCTATACCACCTGATTTGAGACAGGAGCCATGCGCTCTAACATTTAGGAAAAGACTAAAAACTTGGCTTTTCAAAAAAGCATTTCCAAGCCTTGAATAAAACCTCACTCATCAACACAAACTCTTATGCAATAACTGGATCTAATTAAGAATCCACCTATCACAAACTTACACTCAATATTACCTGCTGAGTTTTTTATCATATCATCACCACGCACTACTGTGTCATATTTATTCTCTTGGTTACTTATTTTACTGTTTCACATTTATGTACCGTCACATTCATTCAAATAGGCTTATTTATTTACCCTGCTATACTATTACATTAATTGGATGAAATGTAAATATTGCATTGTTTAACCTCTCCCCTCTTCCAGCTCCAAGTTAATTTTCCCTGTTTTATTGTAACTTTCTCACACCCTTTAATTGATTCACTGTATTTAAAGTTCACAGTTTTATTGGAAATATTTATTACGTTACGCTATACTTTACACACATTGTTATTTGTAAACCGGGTTGATGTGATGCCTGTCATGAAACTCGGTATAACAAAAATAATAAATAAATAAATAAATAAATAAATAAAGCAAGCATGTCTCGGAAGACCTCATTCATTAGGTTTTGAAAAACCGCTGGTGCATTACATAGTCCGAAGGGTATGACTAAATACTCATAATGCCTATCACGAGTGTTATAAGCAGTTTTCCACTCATTGCCTGGTTTAATTCGAATTAGATTATATGCGCCTCAGAGGTCCAACTTAGTAAAAATTCTAGCTCCTTGAAGACGGTCCAAGAGCTCTGGGATGAGTGAGAGGGGATATCGGTCCCGGCGTGTAATAGCGTTGAGCCCCTGATAATCTATGCAGGGTCTGGGAGAACCGTCTTTCCTGGCGACAAAAAAGAATCCGGCCCCTGCTGGAGAAGTAGAAGGCCGGATAGACCCCTTATCCAGGTTTTCTTGGATATACTGGGACATTGCCCGAGTCTCAGGTAGGGACAAAGGGTAAACTCACCCCTGAGGGGGGTATAGCACCAGGCAGTAAATCAATGGCACAATCGAAGGCCCGATGTTCCGGAAAAAACTCAGCCTTTTCCTTGGAGAAGACATCTGCATATTCTGCGTACTGCAGCAGCAGCAACAGAGTGGTGGCTGACAAAGGAATGCTAAGCTGAGGCAGAGTAGGCGAGCAGGTCGTAAAGCAGGTTGGATTCCAGGCCGTGATTTTCAGGGACTCCCAATCAATGAGTGGAGAGTGCTTCTGAAGCCAGGGTAGGCCCAGGACTATGGGATGGATGGATAGATTTGTTCAGGAAATAGAAGGAGATCTCTTCCTCATGGAGAATCCCGGTGTGGAGGATCACTGGAGCTGTTGTGAACGAGATGCAGCCTGGCAAAGGGGTGCCCTGAATGGAGGATACTCATAGTGGCAATGTAGGGGCAACCACGGAAAGTTGCAGCTATTGGACCAGGTCAGCTAGGATGAAGTTGCCTCCAGCCCGGAGTCGACAAAGGCCAATGTAGAAAAGGACCACTGGGGTACTCCAAAGAGACAGGAACAGTACATTGGGGATAGGGGTTCACACAGCCTAGGATTAGCTCCCCAGTAACACCTAGGCTTGGGAGTTTTCCGGTCGCTCCCAGCATTGTGCCAACATGTGGCCCTTACCACTGCAGTAAAGGCACAAGCCTAAGGAACGGCGGAGCTTCCTCTCCTCCAGAGTAGGAGGGCTGTGACAGAGTTGCATGGGTTCCTCACCTCAACTAGGCTGGTGTTCAGGAGATAGAACCATTGGTCTGGAGAAGGACAGAGTCAGTGCAACTGGTCATCGGGTGGGCTTAATCTCCTAGGCCCGTTGCTGAAGCCTGCGATCAATCCTCCCTGAGAGATCGATCAGGCCTTTGAGATCATCTGGGAGATCCCTAGCTGTGAGTTCATCCTTAATATGAGAAGATAGTCCCTCCAGGTAGATACTGCATACGCTGTCCTCCCGCCAACCCAACTCTGACGCCAAGGTGCGGAATTTGACAGTGTAGTCGACCAGTGGCCGGGAGCCTTGGCACAGATGGAGGAATTCAGCAGCCGTGGTGGACTTCTGAGCCGGCTCATCAAATACTTCCTTAAAGGTGTATACGAATTGTTGGAGATTTCCAAGTAGCGAATCACCTCGTTTCCACAGTGAGAAAGCCCACGCCAGGGCTTTGCCATCCAATAGAGACAGTATGTAGATTGTTTTAACCTGATTGGATGGGAACTGTGTTGGTTGGAGGGTGAACCGCATAAAACATTGGATGAGGAACCTCTGACACTGCTTAGGATCTCCAGCATAGCGAGGTGGCGCCGGGAGGTGTAGAGATGTGGCCGGTCCGGCAGCTGGGGCAGGAGCCGAAGGCGGGGCTGCTTCGGAGGTGGCTGCCAGGACGTCCAAGCAATGTTGCTGCTGATGCAGCTGTTGAGCCAAGCCAGGGATAGCTTGGAGGCCAGAAAGGTCCACCGGGTCCATGGCCTTGGCAAACTGTTGTGAACGTGGACCTTTGGGCCGGCTAGAATATGAGGGGGAACCACTAAAGGAAGGCTGCAGTGGTACTCGTAGCTGGGAGGCAGATCAGGACCAGGAGACCAGACAGGACTTTCACCTATACCAGCCCTCGTTCACTTGGGTGCCAGGGCCGGCAGGACTTAGGAGAAGGTCTCTTGGCAAAGAGGAGTACAGTGAACAGTCCGAGTCAAGGCAGGCTGCAGAAGTGGGGAGCAGGCAGCAGAGGAGCTAGACGAGGAGACGAGCCAGAGGTCAGGGCCAGCGGAAGACAGATGGAACCGAAGAGCAAGCCAAGAGTCAGGACGGGCAGCAGACAGACGAAACCAGGTACCAAGCCGAAGTCAAAACCGAAGAAGCAAGCAGGTGGGAAATGGAATGCAGGAGAAGAGCTGGAGCAGGCAGGGAGGCAGGAGCGGTGTCAGGAACAAGCAGGATACTGGAATGGAGTCAGGAACAAGAAGGATACTGGAATGGAGTCAGGACCAAGCAACTAGATTCTCCCAGGAGGCGACCTGTTGCCAAGGCAAGGCAATGGGGTCTGAGGCAGCCTATATAATCCTCCAGCGATGATGTGGAATTTGGGACCGGGCCAAAGTTTCCCACCACGGCCCCTTTAAATCCCAGGCAGTCGGGCACGCGCGCCTAGTGGGCAGAGCCGCCCGAATATGCTGACAGTGTCTCCCTCGTGGGGAGAACAGCGCGAGAAGCCCCCGACGCGGCCCGCGGTGCAGGAAGCGAGCTTGGCGGTAAGGGGGGACCCGACTGTGGATGGCCGTGACCGGGATTCCCAACACCGTTGGACAGTCCCTATTGTGTGAGTGCATGCATTAGCTCTAGGACTTCTAGATAGTAGCAAACTTGTAGTCTACCAGACAGATCCAGCTGCTAGTTTATTTGATGATCACACAGATAGCTCCATTTCTAGAGTTCTTTGCAGCTCTGTTGTCTGCCAGACAGTACAGATCCAGCTACCTGAGCTCCCGTGTATCTCTAGAATTTCTAGTTATTACAGAACTTTCGGTCTGCCAGACATGGAATGGAAGAGCTACCTTGGAGGCAGTATGGAATGCCAGAAGTTAAGTCTTGGTTTAAAAGTGTTTAATTGGTTAACAATTATGTAAGGTTAATTAGAAGCAGAGTTTTTCAAAATGTGATTTCCAGTTTTTTACTCCGACTCCTAAATGTCTGTGTGGATGGTTTAGGTTGTTTGAAAACAGTACCAGACATGGGATAAAAATGAAGGATCCCTAGAATGGTAGTGAAGCACTGAGGTAACCTGCACGGAGTGGCAGTTACTACTACTGAAGGCATGAGGGTAACCTGCACAGAGCAGCAATTACAACCCTAAATAGAAGGCGAGGGGGTAACCTGCATAGAGTGGCAATTACAACCCTAAACAGAAGGCGAGGGGGTAATCTGCACAGAGCGGCAATTACAATCCTAAACAGAAGGCGAGGGGGTGACCTGCATGGAGTGGCAGTTACAATCCTAAACACCTTGTTGGGCAGACTGGATGGGCTATTTGAAGGAGGAAGTCCATTAATGGCTATTAATCAAGTTTACTTAGGGAATAGCCACTGCTATTAATTGCATCAGTAGCATGGGATCTTCTTAGTGTTTGGGTAATTGCCAGGTTCTTGTGGCCTGGTTTTGGCCTCTGTTGGAAACAGGATGCTGGGCTTGATGGACCCTTGGTCTGACCCAGCATGGCAATTTCTTATGTTCTTATGTTCCATTGTAATTTACTTTGTTACCATATTTTGATGATATGCCCACCCATCCCATGTTCTGTTTTATTATTATTATTATTCATTTGATTATTATTATTCATTTGTATTATTATTCATTTGATTACCTATGTACCGTTTTATAGTCTTATTTTTTCACTTGCTATTCTAATGTATCAATAAGCTGAAATGTAAATATTGTGCTGTTCAATTTCTCCCCTTCCATCCCAAGTTTATTTTCCTTGTTTTTTGTAACTTTCCCTCTCCCTTTTTCTGATTCACTGTATTTAAAGTTCAAGGTTCTTATTGAAAATATTGTTTTTTACGTTACGTTATGCTTTACACTCCTTGTTATTTGTAAACCGGGTTGATGTGATGCCTATCATGAAACTCGGTATAACAAAAACAATAAATAAATAAATAAATAAATAAATAAATTATATACTTTGCTTTGTAGCCCAATAACCATAGTTCTTGTAGCCTTGCCCAATTAAATAAAGTGGATCCTGCTGTTACCCCTTCCTGAATTATTTGTAGAGACTATGAGGTCTCCACCAGGTGGCCCTAGTCCCCAGCCTTTACTTTTAGTCATCGGTATTACAGGCAATGCCATTCAATACTGCACCTCCCCCAAAGGCTTACAGGAATAGGTAGTCTGTTAGCCATCGAGGGAGTTAGACTAGTGGTTATAGCCATGGGTGGACCTGGGTGGGCCATGGCCCACCCACGTTGAGCTTAGGCCCATCCACTTACCATTGCCCAGCGGCACAAGAAAAGAGACCCTGTCATAGGACCCCCGAAAACAGGCCCGGTGCGGCCAGCTGTGAACATCTAGAGGAGCAGTGGCTGAAGAGGGGAGGCCACCCAAGAGGCCATGGGTGGACCTGTCCCACTGGTGACCGAAGAGAGAAGGAGCCTCACGAGGCTACCGGTGGATCCCATCCCACCAGTAGCCAGGAAGAGAATGAGGCCTGGGAGGCCGCTGGTGGACTTCATCCCACCGGCTGTCAAAGAGAGGCCACTGGTGTACCCCATATCACCAGTGGCTGAGAAGAGAACCTCGTTGGGAGAGAGCCCATTTGCCTATCCCACCACATGTGTTGGCCCTATAGAATTCAAAACTCTTCCGGCTAGCAAGAGATCAGCATAGAGGAAATGCTAGCCGCAAGAGTTTTGAATAGCGCAGGGGCCATCATATAAGAAGAAAGAGCAGAACGGGCTCCCCCTTCTGCTCCCGATGGGGAGACGTCCTGGGTTTTGTGTTTGTCAGTGAATGGGAGACTGCCTGGGTGTGTTTTTGTGTGAATGGGAGGCCTGCCTGGGATGTGTTTGTGTGTGTGAATGTAAGCTTTCCTGGGGGGTAGTGGTGTGAATGAGAGCCTGCCTGGGTGTGTGTGTGTGACTAGGAGCCTGCCTGGGGGGCAGTGTATGTGTGTGTAAGAGAGAGACTATGTTGGATGGAGTTACGCTCTCCTCCTCCAGAGGGGAGGAGTTAGCAATCTTATCGCTCACCCCGCCAGGAGGGCAGAGTTAGCAATCTGTTCTGCTGTTCTTCTGAAAGTGGGAAGAGATAGTGATCTGACATGACCTTCTCCTCCAGAAGGGAGGAGTTAGCTATCAGTAGATCTGTTAGCGAACTGCTGTTAGATGCTCCTGTAAGGATGGAGGTAGTAAGCTGTTATGGAACAACTCTCTCAGGGAATAGGAGTTGACAATCTTGTTCAATGAGACTCTACTGAGGAGAGGAGCTAACAATAGGTATATTGTATTTCGCTATTGAGATAGCAATCTATCATGCCTCCGCTACAGAGTAGCAATCTGTTATATATAGGCTGCTGGCAAGTCCCATAGAAAGAGAGGTTAGCTATCTATATAATACTTCCGTAAACGGTGGTAGTAGTCTGTAGTGGTTGGCTCCCACAGAGTGGCAATAGTGTAAGAAATGACCACTTGGAGGAAATGGTGAATCCATGGGCCGATAGCAGATGACAGCGCCCCCAGGAGGAGATCCTGAGAGGAACCACCAGCTAGGCTAGAATATGAAATAATACAAATAGTTCTTTATTAGACTGGAAGCTGGACCACCAGAGGTGACAGTAGTGAGTCGATGTGTTCAGCAAGGCTGAAGTCCTTCTGATACTGGAATATAATCTCTGGGTTGCTGAGCTGTAAAGAGAGACTAGAAGTAGTGAGTTGACAGGGTATACTGGATACAAGATGGTACACTCACAATAATAGATGTCTGCAATGGTCTTTATGCCACAGAGAGTCTTCAGTACATTCAGGAACAGGAGCCGTAGGCGAGCACTGGTTCCAAACAGTCTGTAATAAGAACTCACAATAGCTGTATATGAAATGGCTTCTAGAGTAGAAGAGTATCTGTAAAATATTCTAGGAACATGGGCCCTCGTGGAGCGAGTACCGGTTCCTATCTGTAATCTTGCCAATGTAACTCTTGATCTCTGTACCTGCGATAACATCTTGGACAGAAGGGAGTCTTCAGAGTATAGGAATGTAGGCCCTCGTGGAGCGAGTACCGATTCCTATGTACAATAGAACTCAGTCTCACTGTGTTCACGTCTATGATCGCTTCCAGGCAATGAGGAGTCTTCAGGAACATAGGCCCTCGAGGAGCGAGTGCCGGATCACGTCTTGGCAATCTGAAATCAAGAAGAGAGAGCAGAGCCCCCGTGGAGCGGGTACTCCTGGTAAGTTTGAAAAGGCCGAGCAGTGGAGAAGGATTCCCCTGACTGACTCGGATCATTGTTGCAAGTATCGTGGACTTCCTAAGCAAGTCCTGTTGGAGTTCCTTGCTAACTCATTAGAGGTTAGCAAACAAAAAGCTTTTAAAGTGCAAATGGATGATGTCACTACGGGGGGACGTCCCCGAGGTTCACGCCCTTGCTGGTACAAGTCTGGAGCACGCGCGCGCGTCCTAACGTCATCAGGAGCATGCTGGATCCGTAGCGTCAAGCCAGCCTGGGGACACCGGGACCAAGAGGCAGGGAGAAGCCGCGGCTGCATCTGTCCATCTGAGCCGAAGGGAGTCGCCTCTAAGGTAGAGAGGGTGGAGTGAGGGGCGAGAAGAGGCATGAATGCAACAGATAATGGCAGATAATGCAGATCCTTATGGTACTCCTGTATCTAGAGTGTAGGGATCAGATGAGACGTTATTAAAGGTGACTTTGAAAAACCTGCCTTTTAGAAATGAAGTAAACCAATCAAGGGTATTTCAGTAAGGCCTATGTTGGCAAGGCTTGATATTAGTGTGTTTGTGTGAGAGAGAGAGCATGTGGATATTTATTTATTTATTTATTTATATTCTTTTCTATACCGAAATATAGCTGAGTGCCTTCATTCCGGTTTACAGTGTAACAAATTCATACAATGAACAGTTATAATTATAAATATAACACAAAACAAAGAGAGAATATATATATATATAACATCTCGGCAAAAGCAGATTATAACATGTTAGAATGAGACAATATAGGTTTAATTTTGTATAAAACTTATTAACGAAGTATTAGGGTTTTAGATGAAACAAACCCCAACAATTTCCGCCCCATAGCTAACCTCCCATTCATCGCCAAGATCATGGAAAAATTAGTCAACTCTCAACTTTCAAACTACATCGAAGACAACAATCTCCTCTTCGCCCCACAACACGGATTCCGAAAAAATCGAGGCACAGAATCTCTCCTTCTCTCTTTGACAGACCATATCCTATTGGGCCTCGACAAAGGAAACTCATTCCTACTGATCTTGCTAGACTTATCCGCAGCGTTTGACACGGTCAACCACGCCATCCTCCTAAACCAGTTGTCATCTATAGGAATCAGCGGCACCGTCCTTTCCTGGTTTAAAACCTCTCTCAACAATAGGGGTTACAAAGTCAAACTCCAAAACAAGGAATCCTCAAGATTTGACTCTGCCTTAGGAGTCCCACAAGGTTCCTCATTATCTCCGACTCTTTTCAATATTTACCTTCTTCCTCTATGCCAACTTCTCACCGACCTCAATCTAAAGTTTTTCCTATACGCAGATGATATTCAAATCATCATCCCTATCAAAGACACATACTCTAATACTCTTGACTACTGGGAATCATGCCACCAAAAAATCAAACAACTACTCAACAGCCTACACCTCATCTTAAATTCCTCCAAGACTGAGATCCTTCTCATCTCGCCTGAAAACAACACCAACAACAGTACTCTTCCTACCAATCTTCCTACCACACAAACTAGAGACCTAGGAGTGATAATAGATAACCGGCTAAACTTCAAGGCACACATCAACAAAACAACCAAAGACTGCTTCTATAAACTCCAGGTCCTGAAAAGGATAAGACCTCTTTCCACGCTCAAGACTTCAGAACGATCATCCAAGCAGTCATTTTTTCGAAACTGGACTACTGCAATTCCCTATTGCTAGGTCTACCTTCATCCTACTCCAAACCACTTCAGATGGTTCAAAATTCAGCAGCCCGTATTCTGACAGGCGCAAGGAAAAGAGACCACATTTCCCCCGTCCTGAAAGAGCTTCATTGGTTACCCGTATACTTCCGCATCATGTATAAAGCCATAACTATCACCTATAAAACTATACATCAACTCACCGTCCTCGATCTCCAATTCCCTCTCCAAGTACATAATTCTACTAGACCTACTAGAGATGCTTATAGAGGCTCCCTCCTAGTTCCCCCAGCGAAAACGACCAAACACATTACCCTAAGAGATTGCGCCACCTCCACAGCTGGCCCTCTACTGTGGAATTCCATGCCTACAGACCTCAGACAGGAGCCCTGCCTCCCAACTTTTAGGAAAAAACTTAAGACTTGGTTATTCAAGCAAGCTTTTCCGGACACAAGCCAATGACACATTCCAATGATTCCTAAAACACCTTGCCGTTTTGTATATAACATTTATTTTGTATACTACATCTAAATTGTATATTGTTTAACCATTTCTATCCTCTCTCTTCTTCTCTTCTCCAAGTTCGGCCACCCCTGTTAAATGTAACTGTACCTTCTGTCACCACAGTTCTAGTTCTATGTATTTATTGCACCCCCGTTCTATGTAAACCAGCAAGATATGTTTCCATGATTGCCGGTATATAAAAACTCTAAATAAATAAATAAATAAATAAATAAATAAATAAAAAAGGTTGGAATTGGTATATATAGATCATATCATTCTGTGTATGATTGTCTAAACAACCATGTTTTTAGTTCTTTTTTGAAATTTTTGGAATCTTTGATGGAACTTAGGTATCCTGGGATAGAGTTCCATTCTTTTGGTCCAGCTATAGAGAAGGCTCTATGTCTAGTAGAGGATAGTTTTGCAGATGAGAGTGGAGGAATGAATAGCTGTAATTTGTCAGAAGATCTTGAAGATCGGGGTGATTTGTGAATTGTAATCATGTTGTCCAGGGATGAATTGTTGTCTTTGTAAATTTCGTTATGTAGGATGGTTAAAGATTTGTATCTTATTCTTTGTGAAATAGGTAACCAGTGAAGGTTTTTTAGGGTTGGAGAGATGTGATCAAACTTCTTTTTTCCGGTTAGTACTCATGCAGCAGCATTTTGAAGTAATTGTAGTGGTTTTAGGGAGGATTTAGGTAGTCCTAAGAAAATTGCATTGCAATAATCTAGACTTGAGAAAATGAGGGTCTGAAGAATTGTTCTGAAGTCATTCGGGTACAATAATGGTTTGAGATGTTTTAGGATCTGGAGTTTATGAAAGCCTTCTCTCGTTTTTATGGCAATGCAATTCTTAAGGCTCAGGTCATAATCAATCCAGATGCCAAGATCCTTTATTGGATTTTTCATTTGTATGTTGGAGTTGTCGATTTGAATGTATGGAATTTGAGAGGTTTGAGTTGAGAAGTTTCTTTTTATTAAGATCCATTCGGTTTTGTTCATATTTAAACATAGTTTTAGTTGGTTGAGGAAAGTTTTGATTGAGTTATATAGCTTCTTCAATGGTAGATGTTATGGGGATGAGTAGTTGAATATCATCAGCATAAAGAAAGAAGGCGATGCCAAGATTGGAGATGAAATTACAGAGTGGTAGAAGATAAATATTGAAAAGGATGGCAGATAATGCAGATCCTTATGGTACTCCTGTATCTAGAGTGTAGGGATCAGATGAGACGTTATTAAAGGTGACTTTGAAAAACCTGCCTTTTAGAAATGAAGTAAACCAATCAAGGGTATTTCAGTAAGGCCTATGTTGGCAAGGCTTGATATTAGTAAATTGTGATCCACTGTATCGAAGGCAGCAGATAGATCGAGCATAATTAGTAAATGGTTCCGATTGTTATCAAAGCCTCTTATTAATTTGTTAGTTAGGTTTAACAGAAGGGTTTCAGTGCTGCGGTTCTTTCTGAAGCCATGTTGAGCGGGGTGAAGTATGTTGTTGGTTTCAAGATTTTCATTTAGTTGAAGTAAAGCAGTTTTCTCGATCAATTTAGCAAGTAAAGGAAGGTTTGAGATTGGACGATAGTTATTTAGATCATTGGGATCTATGTTCTTTTTCTTTGGGATAGGAGTAATAGTTGCAGTTTTCAGATTGGATGGGAGAAGACCTTCTTCAAGTGATTTGTTTATAATTGAGGTAAGTATAGGAGAAATAATATTTGAAATTTCCTTTAGAATTCGGGTAGGAATAGAATCTAGTTCATGTCTAGCAGGGTTTATTTTTTGAAGTAACTTTTCTAATTTAATGCTGGAAATTGGCTCAAACTTCGACCAGGAAGTTGGTGGAGAAGTATTGTGAGGGATCTTAAAAGAAGGAGAGTTGTTAAAGGAGTCTGAGATTTTGTCAATTTTGTTTTTAAAGAACTTTGCTAGGTCTTGGCTCAGGTTGTTAGTGTTGGAGGTTTGTTTGCTAGTGTTATTGCTTTGTATAAGGTTCTTTACTATGTTGAAGAGGGAATTTGATTTATTTGTGGCGTTTTTGATCTTTATGCTATAATAATCACGTTTGGCATTTAGGATTGCTTTCTTGTATTCAGCAAGTTTTGAGCGATATCTTTGAGTGGCTATTTGGCATTTGGATTTGCGCCATTCTTTTTCTAACTTTCTGAGGTTAGATTTTAAATTTGAGAGTTCAGAGTTGAACCAAGGATTGTTTTTTGTTCTGTTATGTTTTATAATTTTTGTTTTCTCTGGATTTATGTTATTTGCAGTTTGTTTTGTTAGATTAAACCAGGACTGGGTAGCATTATGGATACTGGATAAGTCTAAATTTGTGAGTTGTTTTCCCAATTCTTGTTTGAGGGAGTTGAGTTGGAAAGGGGGTCTGTATTTGAAAGATAGAGGTGTATTATATTCGGTTGAGTTGTTTGAGATAATTTGAGCACTACATTTAGAAACATAGAAACATAGAAACATAGAAATGACGGCAGAAGAAGACCAAATGGCCCATCCAGTCTGCCCAGCAAGCTTCCCTCATTTTTTCTCTCATACTTATCTGTTTCTCTTAGCTCTTGGTTCTAATTCCCTTCCACCCCCGCCATTAATGTAGAGAGCGGTGATGGAGCTGCATCCAAGTGAAATATCTAGCTTGATTAGTTAGAGGTAGTAGGGGTAGTAACCGCCAATAAGCAAGCTACACCCATGCTTATTTGTTTTTACCCAGATTATGTTATACAGCCCTTATTGGTTGTTTATCTTCTCCCCTGCCGTTGAAGCAGGGAGCTATGCTGGATATGCGTGAGGTATCAGTTTTTTTCTTCTCCCCTGCCGTTGAAGCAGAGAGCTATGCTGGATATGCATCGAAAGTGAAGTATCAGGCACATTTGGTTTGGGGTAGTAACCGCCGTAACAAGCCAGCTACTCCCCGCTTTGTGAGTGTGAATCCTTTTTTCTTCTCCCCTGCCGTTGAAGTTATGCTGGATATGCGTGAAGTATCAGTTTTTCTTTTCCCCTGCCGTTGAAGCAGAGAGCTATGCTGGATATTCGTGATGTATCAGTCTTTCTCCCATGCCGTTGAAGCAGAGAGCCATGCTGAATATGCATCGAGAGTGAAGTATCAGGTACATTTGGTTTGGGGTAGTAACCGCCGTAACAAGCCAGCTACTCCCCGCTTTGTGAGTGCGAACCCTTTTTTCTTCTCCCCTGCCGTTTAAGCAGAGAGCTCTGCTGGATGTGTGAAGTAACAGTTTTTCTTCTCCCCTGCTGTTGAAGCAGAGAACTATGCTGGATATGCATTGAAAGTGAAGTATAAGAATGGAGTGATCAAGCTAGTTGAAAGGCATCAGGAATAGAGGAAGATGGAGGTAGTAATTTGGATATTTGGTTTGGGGTAGTAACCGCCATAACAAGCCAGCTACTCCCGTCTTTGTGAGTGCAAATCCTTTTTTCCACATTTCCTCTTGCTGTTGAAGCTTAGAGTGATGTTGGAGTCACAGTAACCATGTGTATGTTTATTGAATAAGGGTATTGTCTCCAGGCAGTAGCCATCATTCTGGCGAGTCACCTACTCTTCATTGGCGGCCTCTTGACTTTATGGATCCACAGTGTTTATCCCACGCCCCTTTGAAGTCCTTCACAGTTCTGGTCTTCACCACTTCCTCCGGAAGGGCATTCCAGGCATCCACCACCCTCTCCGTGAAGAAATACTTCCTGACATTGGTTCTGAATCTTCCTCCCTGGAGCTTCAAATCGTGACCCCTGGTTCTGCTGATTTTTTTCTTATGGTAAAGGTTTGTCGTTGCCTTTGGATCATTAAAACCTTTCAAGTATCTGAAAGTCTGTATCATATCACCTCTGCTCCTCCTTTCCTCCAGGGTGTACATATTTAGATTCTTCAATCTCTCCTCGTACGTCATGCGATGAAGATCCTCCACCTTCCTGGTCGCCCTTCTCTGTACCGCTTCCATCTTGTCTTTGTCTTTTTGTAGATACGGTCTCCAGAACTGAACACAGTACTCCAGGTGAGGCCTCACCAAGGACCTGTACAAGGGAATAATCACTTCCCTTTTCTTACTCGATATTCCTCTCTCTATGCAGCCCAGCATTCTTCTGGCTTTTGCTATCGCCTTGTCGCATTGTTTCGCAGACTTCATATCATTAGACACTATCACCCCAAGGTCCCTCTCCTGCTCCGTGCACGTCAGCCTTTCCCCCCCCATCGAATACAGTTCATTCGGATTTCCGCTCCCCATATGCATGACTTTGCACTTCTTGGCATTGAATCTCAGCTGCCATATCTTCGACCACTCTTCCAGTTTCCTTAGATCCCGTCTCATTCTCTCCACTCCTTCCGGCGTGTCCACTCTGTTGCAGATCTTAGTGTCATCCGCAAAAAGACAAACCTTACCTTCTATCCCGTCCGCAATGTCGCTCACAAAGATATTGAACAGGACCGGTCCCAACACCGATCCTTGCGGTACACACCACTTAAAACCGCTCTCTCTTCAGAGAAGGTTCCGTTTACCATCACACATTGTCTTCTGTCCGTCAACCAATTTGCAATCCAGGTCACCACCTTGTCACTCACTCCCAAGCTTCTCGTTTTATTCACCAGTCTCCTGTGCGGAACCGTATCAAAAGCTTTGCTGAAATCCAAGTATATGACATCGAGCGCTCTTCCTTGGTCCAATTCCTTGGTTACCCAGTCAAAAAAGTCAATCAGATTTGTCTGACAGGATCTTCCCCTGGTGAATCCATGTTGCCTCTGGTCCATCAATTCTCCGGACTGTAGATAGTTCACTATTCTCTCTTTCAGCAGAGACTCCATTACTTTTCCCACCACCGAAGTGAGGCTAACCGGCCTGTAGTTGCCAGCCTCCTCCCTGTTCCCACTCTTGTGAAGCGGGACCACCACCGCTCTTCTCCAGTCTCTCGGCACCACTCCCGTTTCTAGGGATCTATTGAACAGGTCACACAGCGGACCCGCCAGAACATCTCTGAGCTCCCTCAATATCCTTGGATGAATCCCATCAGGCCCCATGGCTTTGTCCACTTTCAGGTTCTTTAGCTCTTCCCACACATTTTCTACTGTAAAAGGATTTTCATCTATTCCACTTCCCTCCAGTTTCTTGTTGTGTAGAGATGGTCCTTCTCCAGGGTCTTCTTTAGTGAACACAGAGCTGAAGTATTCGTTTAATATTTCTGCCATTTCTTCGTCTGTCTCCACACATTGATCATTACCACCTTTCAATTTCACTATACCACTTTGGACCTTTCTCTTTTCGCTGATGTATCTGAAAAATGTTTTGTCACCATTTTTTATCTCCTTGGCAATCCTCTCTTCTGCTTGATTTTTTGCCAACTTGATTGTTTTCTTCGTCTCCCTCAGTTGATACAAATATTCTTCTTTGTGCTCCTCCCTTTGGGATCCTTTATATTTCTTGAATGCTGTTCTTTTAGCTTTAATTTTGTCAGCCACCTCCTTTGAGAACCAGATAGGTTTCAATTTTCTTTTGCTTTTCTTTATGTTTCTAACATATAGAGCAGTTGCCTTGGTGATTGCTCCTTTTAGATTGGTCCACTGCTGATCCACATCTCTCTCGTTCTCCCATCCTTTAAGTTCTTCCTCCAGGTACTTTCCCATTTCCTCAAAGTCTGTGTTTTTGAACTGTAAAACTCGGGTCTTTGTGGTTCTTTTCCCTATTCTATTAGTGATATTAAACCATACCGTTCGATGATCACTGCTGCTGAGGTGGGCGCCCACCTGGACATCTGAGACATTATCTGCATTATTGAGCAATAAGTTGAGTATAGCACCTTCTCTCGTGGGTTCCAACACCATTTGTTTGAACAAAGATACTTGCATGGCATCCATTATTGCTCTACTATTTTTAGTTTCTGCAGAGGGATTTTCCAGTCTACATCTGGCATATTAAAGTCACCCACGATCACCACTTCTCCCTTCTGCCTATCTTATGGATGTCTTCAATCAGATCTCTGTCCAGCTCTTCCTTTTGGTTTGGAGGCCTGTAAACCACTCCAATATAAATGGACACTCCGTCATCTTTTTTTAGGTCGACCCATAGAGCTTCTTCTTTACCCCAACTTCCTTGTAGCTCAGATGCTTGGATGTTGTTTCTGACATAAAGAGCCACACCTCCCCCTTTTCTATCCTCTCTGTCCTTCCTTAACAAGTTGTAGCCTGGTATTGTTGTATCCCATTCATGAGATTCTGTGAACCATGTTTCTGTGATAGCAACAATGTCCAATTCTGCCTCAGCCATTAGGGCCTGCAGATCTGGGATTTTATTTCCCAAACTATGAGCATTTGTGGTCATAGCCTTCCAGGTACTCTCTTTAAGGTTATTGCTTTTCCTGGACTCCTTATGAGATATTAGTTGAGATTTGTTATTCACTTTACTCTTTCTGTTTGTAGTTGTGCCACTGTTGACAGAGTTATCCATCTCAATTAGATTTTTCTTTTGGTTATGGATCTTGAAATACTGCATGCATTGTGTTTTTTCTCTCTTTTCTGGTAATACTGCAATGTTTTTCTCAAGAACTTCCTCAGTTTTTAATATAGAGAGGGCTTGTTCTTTTTGCATTTGGTACATTGTGTGTCTCCTCATCACAGGTCTAATTCTACCAGAGCCCACTGTAATCCTGGATTGTAAAGAATTTCTTAATGACCTGTTTGAGTGGGAGGGTGTACCTGTTGGCTGCTCATCTGTCAAGAATGGATGACTGTGGGTCCTACCTGAGCCTAATGGATCTCCTTTTCTTGACTCCTGGTTTTTCCGTGATATTGGGGAATTATTATCTGTGTAATGCAATGTGGGTGTAATACTTTTAATTGAAGCTAATTGAGCTTTTATCTCAGTCAGCTCCATTTTCAAGGAAGAGAGTTGTGCACAAATTGGGCGAGCTCTAAGTTTCCAGATGCTTTCCCTCAGAATAAAGGCTCCACAGCAGTTACATTGGATAGTCCTCATCTTGGTAGTTTGTGATTTGTATTTCCTTGACTGTTACCAATGTACTAATTTATCTCGCTGCCAATGGGAAGTTAGGCAGTCTTTATTAGAAAACAAGCCCCAGGGGTGGGTGGGTAGAGGGGTAGGGAGTGAGGGAGTCAAACAGTTTAGCCTGGGACAAGCTGGGTAAAGTAGGGCACTTCTGGACTGTTGCCTTTGCTTTTGGTCAATTGTTTTAAAAAACAGTCTTTATGCCCCAATTTTAGTTTGAACCGATTTTTTGTGCCAACTAACTCCAAGGGAGAGTTTAAAAGGTGTTTTAAAAGCTGGAGAGCTGTCTACTTGGAGGTTTCTTTTTTTGGTGTTTTTTTTTTTTTTCCTTCTAGCTTTATTCAAACAGCAAATCAACTTACTAGATTAATAACTTACTATAAAGAAATGAAACACAGACTATAAAGAAAATTAAAAACAGACAGGAATAATCACAGAACCTTTCTACAGTAATAGTAATTACTTTCTACAGTAATAGTAATAACTATAAAGAAATAAAACAGACTAAGAAAATTAAAACCCACAGGAATAATCACAGAACCTTGCAATAATCAAAAACCTTGCAATAATCAAAAAATATACTTAGCCACAATGCAGATTTCACAATGTAATATACACGTCCACCAAGAGAAAAACCTTTCCAACTTGTGCTCAGGAACACAATCTGAGGTAGTGATCAGACCATGGAACGGGTTTGATAGATGTAGTAGGATTATAAAAGTAATGGTTGGTGAAAATTAGATCTAGGGTATTACCCGCTTTGTGAGTAGGGTTGTTTATAATTTGAGTCATGTTGAGGCTGGAGAGCATGTCAAGAAGTGTTTGATAATTTTTGGATCTGGGAGAGTTATTGGTGTGGAGATTAAAGTCTCCAAGTATAATGGAAGGTTTTTTAACATTGATATTGGTAATGAGGAATTCTATCAGGGTGGAGATCTCCGTGTCAAGGAGTTTGGGGGGGCAATATATCAAGCAGATTTGAAGAGAATTAGATTCCAGTAGAGCAATTTCAAATTTTGAAGGGAGGTTATGATGTATCAGTTTCATGTTATAATGTTTTTTTATAAGGAGTAGAAGTCCGCCCCCTCTGCGTGATTTTCACGGGATGGAGAATAAATCATAATCATTATTTGTAAGTTGATTTGTGAGAACCGTATCAGTTTCTTTAAGCCAAGTTTCAGTTATTGCAAAGAAATCAGGGTTCTTTGTGTTTATCAGGTCTGATATGAGCATTAGTTTCTTTGTTAGCGATTGAGCATTTATCAGGAGGAAAGTGAGGAAGAGAAAGTTTTTTGCTTGTTTGAGGAGTGGGATATTTATTAGGTGATTTTTGGATTTTTTGTAGAAATTGGGGTGATCCATGTTGGATAAGGTTTGATTCAACAGCTGAATGCGTAGGCTTTCCTCTTACGTGAAGCAGTAGTAGCAGTAGTGGTGATAGTGTCAGCTTGAAGCAAATATGAGCTGAAGTCAGAACGATGATCTATTGATGATAGTTGGGAGTTGCAGGAGGTTGAAAGAGAATCGAGTGACGATTGCTAGTATTGGTATGAGGTTGAGTTGGGTTGAGTTAGGATGATTTATGGTGAATGATGATCAGGTAATGCAAACTGGGGTTGAATCAGGTTGAGAGATGATGTATTGTTGAAGGCTGTATGATGAATGTCGGTTAAATGATGTCCGGGTAATGATAGCTGGAAGTTTAGCGATATTGAATAGGTTCTGAGTGATTGAATGCTGTCAGAAGAATGAATGATGTTGATTGAAGATTGGGTAAGGAGTGAAGGTGTTTTGAGAGATTTTATCGGTTAAGTCAGGGATGTGAGTGTTAGATATTGCGTAAGGCTTAATGACTACTAGTTGTAAAACATTAGATTAGATTGAAAGGCTTCCTTTTGTTGTTAAGTTTAGTTGTAACGGATATTTTCATGATGTACATGCTGTTGCGTCTTTTGTTCTCAGACGGCTTCAAAATCTGTGCCTCACCTTTCTTCCTTCTCTCTCTTCAAGCCTTGGGAAGATGGCTGCTGCTGCTTCTTCATGCCGCTCACTCCGGCATCCCCGGAACTACTACGGCGACGGTGTTCGCCATGATTTCCTGAGGGCCTCCTAGGGTTAGTGCGCGCACGCCACCCACGTCTTTATCCATGTCATGGCGGGAACCTCGGGGGCGTCCCCTCCGAGTGACGTCATCACATCCTAATATTTAGCCTGCCCTTCGTTTGCTAAGTTAGCAAGGATCGGATTGGGATCGAGATTAGATTGGAATGCCTCCGGTCTAAGCTGCTCTGCCGCTTCCTAGCTGCCACAGGAAGCTCTATCTTTGCCCTTCGGAGTAATTCATCGCTAACCTGGGTACCCGCTCCTCGGGGGCCCTTATGCTTTCTTTCAGGTACCTATCTGGGACATTGGGTACTCGCTCCTCAAGGGCCTGCTCTCCCTACTCTGGTGCCTACTACTGAACTACTTCTGCCTGCAAGGATCTCCATCATACAGCTATCTTCTTCAGTGAGTACTAACCTTGTCAGTCTGTCTTACCTCCAGCTGCAGCGCTGAGTCTCCATCCGGGGCCTTCCTCTGCTACCCTGCGTTGCCTACCATCTACTCGAGTGTGGAACTGGTCTCCTCTGCTGAGGACCCCTTGACTACTTCTACTGGGTTACCTCATTGCTGTCCGCTTCCCAGGCAGTACCATCAAGCTGTATAATAAATACAAATTCTCTGTGTCTGCATGTATAGAGTCTAGCCTAGTACTGTGGTTCCTCATGGGGCTCCTCCCCGTGGGAGTGGCCATCACCGCAGTACCCAAGAATCCATTCCAACACCTCAAAACCACAACAGATTGCTAACTCCATGGATTTGGCTCAGCTCACCGCTCTGCAGGCCATTCCGGGCCTGGCCCAGCGAATCTCTGAACAACAGAATTCGTTGGACAACTTGACTGTTGCATTTAACCAGTTACACGCACAGAAGAATACACCGACTACCGCAGGTAAAGAAGTTACACCGCCAGAAGTAATGGTCAAATCTACAGTGCTCCTATCTTCCCCGACACACTTTGCAGGTGAAGTTTGGAAATGTAGAGGATTTATTAATCAATGCTGCATGCACTTTTCTCTGCAACCTAACCATTTTCCTACAATGTATGCCAAGACCACCTATATCCTTTCGTATCTGGACGGAAGAGCGCTGGCTTGGGCCTCACCGCTGTGGGAGCGCAATGACCCTATCCTGAATGATCTTGCCGGGTTTCTTGAACTGTTCAAATCAGTATTTGATGATCCTGCCCGGTAATCGACAGCAGGATCAACTTTGGTTCATCTAAAACAAGGTAATAAACCTTTACCAGACTTCGCTATTGAATTCAAGACGTTGGCTTCTGAATTACACTGGGATCTTAGGTGCCTGAAAACCCTCTTCTTTGAAGGCCTGAACTCCTGGTTGAAAGATGAGCTGGTGACTTGTGAGATGCCTGAAACCTTAACAGAACTGATGAAGTTGGCAGCAAGAATTGATCGCCAACTCCGCGACAAGGTTCAAGAGGTCAAGAGTCCTAGAAGACCACTTCAGGGAGAGACTCGTGTCAAGTGAGTACCAAGGCCTACATACCCAGGACCTGTTGCTGGCGAAGAAGTGTTGCGTACGTTGGTCCCAGACGGCTTCGACCTCTGTGCCTTACCTTTCTCTCTGCTCTCCCCGCTAGCCTTGGGAAGATGGCTACCGCCGCGTCTGCATGCCGCTCTCTCCGGCGTCTCCGGAACAGCAATGGCAAGGCTATCTGCCATGTTCTTCTTGAGGGCCTCCTAGGGTACTGAGGCCATCCATGTTTTTATTCACGTCATGGAGGGAACCTCGGGGGCATCCCCTCGAGTGACGTCACGCCATCCGGGTATTTAGCCTGCCCTTCGTTTGCTAACAATTTGAGTTAGCAAGGATTGGATACGCTTCCAGTCTATGCTACTCTGCCGCTTCCTTGCTGCCGCTGGAAGCTCTCTCTGCCCTTCGAGGTATTTTAACTAACCTGGGTACCCACTCCTCGGGGGTTCTATGCTTTCTTTCAGGTGTCTATCTGGGATACCAGGTACTAGCTCCTCAGGGCCTGCTCTCCCTACCTCGGTGCCTGTAATTCAACTACTTCTGCCTGCTGGGATCTCCATCAATACAGCTACCAACTTCGTGAGTAATCTAACCTTTGTCAGTCTATCTCACCCACAGCTCAGCATTGGGAACCTACATCTGGGACTCCCCATATATCCGAGAGCTGCTAACATCTACCATTGTGGGATGGGTCTCCTCTGCCGAGGGCCCCTGGTCTGCTCTTACTGGATCACCTCACTACTGCCACCTCTGGTGGTATCATCCTGCTGTATAATAAAGACAAATCTTCTGTGTTTACATGTCCCGAGTCTAGCCTAGTACTATGGTTCCTCCTGTGGGAGTGGCCATCACCGCAGTACCCAAGAATCCACTCCAACACCTCAAAACCATAACAGATTGCTAACTCCATGGATTCAGCTCAGCTCACTGCATTGCAGGCCATTCCAGGCCTGGCCCAGCGAATCTCCGAACAACAGAACTCGCTGGATAACTTGACTACTGCCTTTAACCAGTTGCATGCACAGATGAATACACCGACCACCACAGGTAAAGAAGTTACACCTCCAGAAGTGTCGGTCAAGACAACTGTACCTCTATCTACTCCAACACGCTTCTCAGGGGAAGTTTGGAAATGTAGAGGATTTATCAATCAATGTTGCATACACTTTTCTCTCCAACCTAATCATTTCCCTACAGCTTATGCTAAGACCACCTATATCCTGTCTTATCTGGACAGAAGAGCGTTGGCTTGGGCCTCTCCGCTGTGGGACCGCAATGACCCTATCCTGAATGATCTTGCCGGGTTCTTTGAACTGTTCAGATCAGTATTCGATGACACTTCCCGGTACATGACAGCAGGATCTACATTGCTTCATCTAAAACAAGGTGATAAACCTTTGCCAGACTTCACCATATAATTCAAGACGTTGGCTTCAGAATTACATTGGGACCCTAGATGCCTGAAGACCCTCTTCTTTGAAGGCCTGAACTCCTGGTTAAAAGATGAGCTGGCGGCTCGAGACATACCTGAGTCCTTAGCAGAACTAATGAAGTTGGTAACAAAGATTGATCACTGACTTCGTGACAAGGTTCAAGAGGTCAAGAGTTAAAGAAGACCACTTCAGGGAGAAACTCGAGTCAAGCCTGTACCCAGGCCTATACCCTCTGGTCCTGTTGCTGGGGAAGAAGAACCAATGCAATTAGGCCGCAGCCATTTGAATTCTAAAGCGAGAAGAACACGAAAGAGGTTGGGACTTTGTCAAACGCCTTCTGAAAATCCAAATACACTACATCTACCAGTTCATCTTTATCCACATGTTTATTAACCCCTTCAAAAAAATGAAGCAGATTTGTTAGGCAAGACTTTCCTTGGGTAAGTCCATGTTGACTATGTTCCATTAAATCATGTCTTTCTATATGCTTTACAATTTTGTTCTTGAGAATAGTTTCCACTATTTTTCCCGGCACTGAAGTCAGGCTCACTGGTCTATAGTTACCCGGATCGCCCCTGGAGCCTTTTTTAAATATTGGGGTTACATTGGCCACCCTCCAGTCTTCAGGTACAATGGATGATTTTAATGATAGGTTACAAATTTTAACTAATAGATCAGAAATTTCATTTTTGAGTTCCTTCAGAACCCTAGGATGCATACCATCCGGTCCAGGTGATTTGCTACTCTTTAGTTTCTCAATCTGGCCTACTACATCTTCCAGGTTCACAGTGATTTCGTTCAGTTCGTCTGACTCATCACCCCTGAAAACCATCTCCGGAACTGGTATCTCCCCAACTCCTCATTTAGAAACACGGAGGCAAAGAATTTCATTTAGTCTTTCTGCAATGGCCTTATCTTCCATAAGAGCCCCTTTAACCTCTCTGTCATCTAATGGTCCAACCTACTCACAGGTTTCTTTGCTTGGATATATTTAAAAAAGTTTTATTATGAGTTTTTGCGTCTATGGCCAATTTCATTCAAATTCTCTCTTCGCCTGTCTTATCAATGTTTTACACTTAGCTTGACAATGCTTATGTTTTATCCTATTTTCTTCAGATGGATCCTTCTTCCAATTTTTGAAGGATGTTTTTTTTGGATAAAATAGCCTCTTTCACCTCACCTTTTAACCATGATGGTAATCGTTTTGCCTTCCTTCCACCTTTCTTAATGCGCGGAATACATATGGACTGCGCTTCTAGGATTGTATTTTTAAACAATGTCCATGCCTGTTGAACACCAAGTTGTCTAAATGCGAATTCCACAAGGAATCTGTGCTCTTCCTAGGGTACATTGTTTCGAGCAAAGAGCTTCCAGAGGGACCCTCAGAAGCTTGAGAGTATTCAAAAATGGGCACAACCCACTGGTCTAAAAGCTCTTAGACGATTTCTGGGATTTACCAACTACTACAGAACCCTTCATCAAGAACTACTCTTCACTGACTGTTCCATTAACAGCGATGACTAAGAAAGGTGCCAATGTTGCCTATTGGTCTACGGAAGCTGTGACAGCATTTCAGAAGCTGAAAGACGCCTTCTCAAGTAAGCCATGCCTCTGCCATCCAGACCATACACAACCCTTCATTGTGGAAATCGATGCCTCGGATGTAGGTGTAGGGGCCGTGCTAAGCCAGGACCAGTGACTCTAAAATCTTGCATCCATGCTCTTTTCTTCTCCCGACATTTCTCACCAGCAGAGAGAACTACGGCATTGGAGATAAAGAACTACTGGCAATAACATAAGAACATGCCACACTGGGTCAGACCAAGAGTCCATCAAGCCCAGCATCCTGTTTCCAACTGTGGCCAATCCGGGCCATAAGAACCTGGCAAGTACCCAAAAACTAAGTCTATTCCATGTTACCATTGCTAGTAATAGCAGTGGCTATTTTCTAAGTCAACTTAATTAATAGCAGGAAATGGACTTCTCCTCCAAGAACTTATCCAATCCTTTTTTTAAACACAGCTATACTAACTGCACTAACCACATCTTCTGGCAACAAATTCCAGAGTTTAATTGTGCGTTGAGTAAAAAAGAACTTTCTCCAATTAGTTTTAAATGTGCCACATGCTAACATCATGGAGTGCCCCATAGTCTTTCTATTATCCAAAAGAGTAAATAACCGATTCACAACTACTCGTTCTAGACCTCTCATGATTTTAAAACACCTCTATCATATCCCCCCCCCTCAGCCGTCTCTTCTCCAAGCTGAAAAGTCCTAACCTCTTTAGTCTTTTCTCATAGGGGAGCTGTTCCATTCCCCTTATCATTTTGGTAGCCCTTCTCTGTACCTTCTCCATCGCAATTATATCTTTTTTGAGATAAATAGATCTATAAAAAATCCATGAGGGCAACAAAGTGGATTAGAGCCAAAATGTCTGATCAGAAACTTTTTATTGAGACATATTTCCTTCTAGCAAGCCCGACTCAGGCCGAGTTTCGCTCCCACATTGGGGCTGCCTCAGGGGCTAAAATACACAAACAACATCCATAACTCAACAAAACAGAACATATAAAATCATAATTATAACACAACAATACAATAAAAACATATATAATGGTAACATGAAATTTTGGTTGTGTGTAAATATTAAAAATACCAAATGAAAGTATCTCAATAAAATGTTTCTGATCGGACATTTGGCTTCTAATCCACTTTGTTGCCCTCAAGGATCAAGACGGGCAGCAGACAAGCAGAGACGAGGAACCAGGCCAAGGATCAAGACAGGAAGCAGACAAGCAGAGATGAGGAAGCAGCCGAGGTCATACCAGGAGATGAAGCCAAAGATGGGAGCACAGGAACTGGAGGATGAGGAGAAGACTGGAATCAGGAACAGAGGCAGGGCAGAAAAGAAGGAACTGGAATGGCCGGGACTGGACCCAGGAATCAAGGACTGGAGCAGGAACAGGAATGGAACCAGGATTAGGATCAGGAACTGAAGACAGGAACTTGGAGACGTCAGGAACAGCAACTAGTACTCCGAGGAGGCGATCTGTTACAAGGCAAGGAGCTGGAGACTGAGGAAGGGTTTAAATACTCCTCAGTACTGACGTCATCTATCGGGGCCAGGCTGAGGTTTCCCACCGTGGCCCCTTTAAGAGACGGAGTCTCCCACGTGCGCGTGCCTAGGGAGAACCCCACTGGAAGAAGGACGGCAGTGTTCAGAGCCACGTGGAGGCCGCGGTCGGCTGGCCCTGGTGCGGGGGCTGGCCAGCAGCAGCCCCGGCCAGCATTGGAGGAGGTAGGGGGGAACGGCCATGGTCTACCACGGCTGGGAACCACAACAGTACCCCCCTCTTACGCCCCCCTCACAGAAGGACTGGGCTTGTTGGGGTAAGTGCAATGAAAGTGCTGGAGCAGAGACTTATCCAGGATATTAGATGCCGGCTCCCAGGAGTTCTTCTCAGGACCAAATCCCTCCCAGGAGATCAAATACTCCTGTGATTCCGTCGAACATCCAGAATCTCCTTGACTTGGTAGACAGGATCTTCAGAGACGACCTTCGGAGTCTTGGGTGGAGTGGCGTGAAACGAGGAGAGCACCAAAGGTTTTAATAGGGATACGTGAAAGGAGTTATGTATCCATAAACTGGTAGGAAGATGCAAACGGTAAGTCACAGGACCCAGGAGTTCACTGACAGAAAATGGTCCAATGTATCTTGGGGCCAGCCTCATCGAAGGGACCCGAAGACAAATGTGGCGGGTGCTGAGCCACACCTGTTCCCCCGGTCAAAGGCAGAGTGGGACCACCGTCTTCCCCTGGGGTGCCATGTTGGTGGCAGCTAGTAGGATTCTGGCAGGGTCCAGGATGTAATGAGGTAAGTCCGGAGTATCCTCCGCATCATGAAGTCTGGGCAGGGCGTCCGCCCGGGCATTTTTTATCGCTGGTAGTGGCACAGTACATAGTTGAACCGGCTGAAGAAGAGGGACCAGCGGGCCTGGTGTGTGTTCAAATGCTGTGCTTTGCTAAGATATTCTAGATTTTTGTGATCAGTGTATACTGTGATTGGGTATTGCGCCCCCTCCAACCACTGCCTCCATTCTTCGAACACCATCTTTATGGCCAAAAGCTCTTTATCCCCGATTCCATAATTTCTCTCTGCACGGGAGAATTTGCAGGAGAAAAATGAGCATGGTAGGAAGGCTCCCTGGGTGGAGTACTGGCTGAATACTGCCCCTACCACTACGTCGAATACATCTACCTCCACAATGGATGGGCAAACCAGATCCGGGTGACAGAGACAGGGTTCTTGCAGGAAGGCCCATTTCAGCTCTTCGAAGGCTTGGACAGCTTCAGGAGGCCAATGTCTGGCATCCAAATCCTTCCTGGTTAGGGCAGTGAGCGGTGCCACGATGTGAGAGTATCGCAGAATGATGTTCCTGTAGAAGTTGGCGATGCCAAGAAACCGTTGCAGTGAATGAAGTCCCACAGGTTGGGGCCGCTCCTGGATGCTAGCTAGCTTGGTCCGGGTCCATCGGAGCCTGAAGTGGAAACAGTAAAGTCAAAGAAGGGCAAGGAACTTGCCCTTAGCAAATAGATGGTGTTCTCTTAAATGCTGGAGAACCCAGCAAACGTCAGCACGATGGGTAGTCAGGTCCTTGGAGTAAATTAAGACATCATCAAGGTAGACGATCACCCCATTATGGAGCATGTCCCTGAAGACCTCATTCATTAGGTTTTGGAAGACCACCAGCGTGTTACACAAGCCAAAAGGCATTACTAGGTACTCGTAATGGCCATCACGCGTATTGAAGGCGGTCTTCCATTTGTCCCCGGGCTTGATTCGGATCAGATTGTAGGCATCACAAAGATCCAGCCTCGTGAAGATTCTGGCTCCTTGGAGATGGTCCAAGAGTTCTGAAATGAGTGGGAGCGGATAACGGTCCCAGCGAGTAATGGCATTGAGCCCTCTATAGTCAATGCAGGGTCTTAATGAACCATCCTTTTTGGCCACGAAAAAGAATCCAGTGCCCACTGGGGATGTAGAAGGACGGATGAAACCCCTGTTAAGGTTGTCTCTGATGTACTGAGACATCGCTTGGGTCTCGGGTAGTGACAATGGATACACCCGACCACAGGGCGGAACTGTGTTGGACAAAAGGTCGATTGTGCAATCGAAGTGGTGGTGGTCCGGACTATGCAGACGTATTTGGAAAATACGTCTGCATAGTCAGCGTATTGTGATGGTAGAGGTAGAGCAGTGGTGGCAAGCAGGAGCTGATGTTGAGGCAACTGTCATAGGCAGGTGGAGAAACAATCGGGACCCCAGGCGGCAGTTTGTAAGATCTTCCAATCAATGGTAGGAGAATGTTTCTGCAACCATGGAAATCCTAATACCACCGGGTGAATGGCTTTCTCAAGGATGAAGAAGGATATTTCTTCCTCATGAAGAACTCCTGTACGGAGAGTCATGGGAGCTGTGCAAGAGGAGACTCATCCAGGTAGAGGGTCACCCTGGATGGAGGAGACCAGTAGTGGTAGGGTGCGACAAACCACTGAAAGTTGCAGTTGATTTACTAGTTCGGCCAGAATGAAGTTTCCTCCGGCCCGGGAGTCAATAAAGGCCAGAGTCATGAAGGATACCCCGGCGAATTGGAGGGTCACCAGTACTGTGCATTGAGAAGCAGGATTAATGCAGCCTAGGGTCAGCTCCCCTGTGACTCCTAGGCCTGAGAGTTTCCTACTAGCCCATGCCCGTTCTGGGCATGGGCTAGTAGGTGACCTTTGTTGCTGCAATACAAGCAAAGTCCAAGAGACCTGCGCTGCTACTTCTCCTCTGTGGTTAAATGGCTTCAGCCTAACTGAATGGGCTCCTCACTGCACACCCGTGAAGTCTCAGAGGTGGCTGGAGAGACCAGAGGACAAGAGAAGGACAGTGCCAAGGGAACCACTCAATGGGCCAGCTTCAGCTCTCTCAAAAGTTGCTGAAGACGCCGATCTATTCAGCTTGCCAGATCAATGAGTGCCTCTAGTTCCTCAGGCAGCTCCCGGGCGGCTAGTTCGTCCTTTATTCTTGAAGCCAATCCTTCGAGGAAGATACTCCGCAGGCTATCCTCCCACCAGCCCAGTTCTGAGGCCAGGGTTCGGAATTCCACAGCATACTCGGCCAAAGTACAGGAACCCTGGAGGAGGTGGAACAGCTCAGAAGCGTTGGTGGGACTGGGCGTCCTGGCTCGTCAAATACCTGACAGAAGGTTTGAACGAACCGGGGCAGGTCTCCGAGGATAGAATCCTCACGTTCCCACAATGGAGAGGCCCAGGCCAGGGCTTTGCCATCCAGCAAAGAGAGAATAATCGAGGTTTTAATCTGGTCGTTGGGAAACTGTGTGGGTTGGAGAAAGAACCTCATAAAGCCGTGGTTCAAAAACCCTCGGCATTGTTTCAGATTCCCAGCATACCGAGGCGGAGCAGGCAGATGCAGGAGAGGAGAAGGTGGTGAAGCACTCGCCGGTGGAGGGGCTGAAGCCCCGGACGTGGATGAGGATCAGGCGATTGGCCAGGCGCTCGACTGTAGCTGCCAAGACATCCAAACATTGCTGTTGCTGCTGCAAACGTTGGGCCATACCAGGAATGGCCTGTAGACTGGACAGATCCACCGGGTCCATAGCCTTTGCAAACTGTTAGAACTGTCGACCCTTGGACTGGGATGAGGGTTGGTACTACCACTGACGGAAGGCCCCCAATGGTTCTCGTCGCCAGCTGGTGGTACAGGTGAGGACAACCCAGCTGGAGTTTCACCTATACTAGCCCTCGTTCCCCGCAGGTTGAGCCCTTGGGTGCCGGGGCCAGCAGCTCTTAGGTGTGGGTCGCCTCGACGAGAACAGAAGTGACAGCAGGCAAAGGCAGGGTCAGAGGTCCAGGTCAGGGCCGGCAGCAGAGGTGCAGAACGAGAGTCCAATCCGAAGATCCAGGGCAGGCAGCAGACAGGCAGAGATGAGGAACCAGGTCAAGGATCAAGAAGGGCAGCAGACAAGAAGAGACAAGGAACCAGGCCAACGATCAAGACGGGCAGCAGACAAGCAGAGACGAGGAAGCAAGCCAAGGTCAAACCAGGAGATCAAGCCGAGGAGGGGAGCACAGGAACTGGAGGATGAGGAGAAGACCGGAATCAGGAACAGAGGCATGGCAGGAAAGCAGGAACTGGAACGCTGGGACTGGACTCAGGAATCAAAGACTGGAGCAGGAACAGGAACGGAACCAGGATCAGGATCAGGAACTGAAGACAGGAACTTGGAGATGTCAGAAACAGCAACTAGGTTTTTGAATGCAAGAGAGACGGAGTTAACTGTTACCATATTCGCTACGTGCAGTGCTTTTCTAAACAAAACAAATTGCTGGTAACACTGCCGGCCACCTTTTGTTCATTGACTGCAGCAATTATAGAATCCATCACTACATTGGCAAAAAAACCGATTACAACATAACATTGCCTGGCACAATGTTTTAGAGACCATCAGATGCATCTCCCTTATACTTAATCTGTGCATTCAGTATTCTTATTTGATGAACTCAAGCCCCTGACGCAGCCCTACTTTAAGAGGACGAAACTCGGCCAGAGTCGGGCTTTTTAAAGATATTCGTTTCTATAATAAAGAATCCAAAAATTGGTCATTTTGGCTTCTAATTTCCAACTTGTTGCCTCCAGAAACAGCAACTAGTACTCCGAGGAGACAACCTGTTGCAAAGACAAGGAGCTGGAGACTGAGGCAGGGTTTAAATACCCCTCAGTACTGACGTCATCCATCGGGGCTGGGATGAGGTTTCCCCACCACGGCCCCTTTAAGAGGCGGAGTCTACACGCGCGCCTAGGGAGAGCTCCACTGGAAGAAGGATGGCGGCGTTCAGAGCCGCGTAGGAGGCCGTGGTCGGCCAGCCCTCGTGCAGGGCACGCCACGCTGGCCAGCACCGGCCCCGGCCAGCGTTGGAGGAAGTGGGGGAACCAGCCATGGTCTGCCACGGCCGGGAGCCACAACACTGACTTCACTCCCAGTAGGGAAGTGCAGGATTATACCACTCTCTGTTAAAAAAATGTGTTTACCCTTTAATAAAGACAAAGGTGATAATTATTCACCTTACTGGTGAATAACTCAAAGAAAGACACCACCTTTCTGAAGCAAACAAGAGTTTGGGACTTAACTATGGAATTTATAATTAGGCCATGGCTTATCTCACCCAGGGGCGGATTGGCCTATCGGGGCTTTGGGCATGCCCCGGTGGGCTGGTCACCCCAATCACGTGAGAGGTGTGTGGTCGCCAGCAAACCTGTGCCTAGGGTGCCGAGACTTAGGGGGCAGAATTTTGAAAAGGACAAAAAGTGCCCTTTCAAAATTCTGCCAGCCCCCGACTTGCCCTGCCTCCCCCCCAGTGCCACCCTCCCGATGCCCCCCCTGGTGGTCCAGCGGAGGGCCCGGGAGCGATCTGCCACTAAGCAAAATGGCTCCGGTGACCTTTAGCCCCACCATGTGACAGGAGCCAACCAATGGCACCGGTAGCCCTTGTCACATGGTAGGGGCTGAAGGCCACCGGCGCCATTTTGGCAGATCGCTCCCGGGCCCTCCGCTGGACCACCAGGGGGGTGTCGGGAGGGTGGCATTGGGGTGGGGGGGGAGGCAGGGTTTCCGATCTTCCTTTCTTTGGTCACGTGATCAGCTAGACCGGCTGCGCCGATCTTCTTTCTGTGTGTATGTGAGATGTGGTGTGTATGTGGTGAGTATGTGAGAAAGGAACGGTGCTTCTGTGTGTGTGTATGTGATATGTATGTGAGAAAGGAATCTGCCAGTTTAAAAAAATGAAATGTGATAATACATATACCTCAACTTTTGTACTGGTAGTGCAACTTTTGAAAAGTTGGATGAAAGATGAAATTACTGAATTTTAAGCATCCCTCTTCTGGAAAATAAAATTTAACAAAGTGGGTAGAGACAAATACTAAAGCAAAAAAAAAATTAAAGTATTTAAAATGTTTATCTCAGCAAAATCACAAATTTAAGATACTGATGCCAGGTGGGGTTTGTTTGGTTTTTTTTGAAGCATAATTTAAGCATGAAGACTAGAATAGTTCCAGTCTGAAACTGTTTTGCTTTTTTTTTTTTTTTAAGCCTTTAGAAAATGTATATTTTTAAATGACTAAGACTAGAATCTTCCCATTTAAAAGGGAAGCTGACTAAGGATGTCTTTCTGTTCCATTTCTCCCACATGAATAATCATACGACTGATAGTTTGAAGAAAGACACTTGCTTTATTGCCTGAAAGCGTAAAACAAGAGAAGCTGTATGGTGTGGATGGCTGTCCCTTGGGAGGACAGAACCTGAAGGAAGGGTGTCATTTCGCCTTCTGATAGGAATGTGGTTTTCTTATTTAACAGTTGGGAGCATCACTTTCACTTTTAGTAAAAGTGAAAAATGCTGCAAGTCTGAAAGCAAGGTGCTTCTGTGAGAGTGTAATGTGTATGTGAGACAGGGAGGGTGCTTCTGTATGTGTGTGGTGTATATGTGAGTCAGGGAGGGTGCTTGTGTGTGTCAATGTGTGTGTGCAAGAGAGATGGAGCATGTTTTTGGCTGGCTTGTGGCTGTGAGAGAGGACATGTGTGTGATTGAGAGCTTGTGTGTAAGTGAATAAGAGCATGTGCGTGATTGAGAGCTTGTGTGTAAGTGAAATAGAGCATGTGTGTGATTGAAAGCCTGTGTGTAAGAGAGAGCGAGAGCGTTGTGTGATTGAGAGAGACTGGCCAGAGAGGTGATGTGTGTATGTGTGAGAGAGACTGATCAGGGAGATGATTGGTATGTATGTGCTTGTGTGTGTGTGTGTGAAAGAAATGATTGGTGTGTGAGAGACAGAAACTGGTCCTGAGGGTGTGACTGGTGTGTGTGTGAGAGAGAGAGAAGAGACTGGTTGTGGTCCCTAAGGAAGAGGACTGTGAGGACAGCTTTAGCAGCTACTGCTGCTTCTGGTGTGGCCTGCAAGGGAAAGGAGTAGGAGAACTGCTGGAGAGGGTAAGTAAAGGTGGCTTTTTCAGTTCATTTTTCTTGATTGATTACCATTTTAATTATTGGGTAGTATGTGATGTGTCTGCTGTTTGAAATATTTTATTGGTGTTTGGAGAATTTTAAATACATTTTATGAGTTTTTAATTGTTGGATATTATTCTGTTCATAGTTTGTTGTGAAACATTTATTCTGCTTATTAGTATAGTTATACAATTATTTCTGTGTTGGGATCTATAGCTGCTTGGTTAGTTCTGTTTTCCTAATAGGAGGTGTATTGGTGTTCAGGGCCTGATTTAATATTTGTAGTGTTGCCTTTTCATAGGTAGGGTTGTTACTGTTTGAGTGCATTCCATAATATAAGTGTAACTGTGTGCAGATTAGTTTATGTACATTACTGCAGATCCTGGTAGTATGTTAGGTCGGTTCTGTGTATGTGACCGAGGTGAGGTATTTTACTATATCAGTCTTATTTGTTGTATTTTCTCAAGAGGATATGCAATAGTGATAAACTGCTGTCTTTTCATAAGTAGGGCTATTGAGCCTGGTAGTTGGAGTTTGTGTTGCTATTACTGAGATGACACTAGAACCAGAATATATTTTTTGTAAGGTGAGTTGTACGGGGAATGTCATCATTCTGCTTTACATCCATAATTGTGGGTCAGGGGGGTTCCTGTGGATGCAAACTGTACTTTTACATTTAGCCCTATGATGGTCATGTGTTCAGTGTGTCACTCATGTAAGAGTCATCAGTTAGGTGTGTTCCGACAGAAAAAAGGTTGAGAACCACTGTGCTAGAGAACAACTAATTCATGACCATCTCAAGGTGACTGGAATTAAAAGTTCCCAGGTATGGAGAACCGGGGATTTTTTTCTATCCTTATTAGTTTTAATTGTTGATTATTATTTGATGTCTGCTGTTTTTGAAATATTTTATTGGTGTTAGGGAAATTTTCAAAAATTTGTATATGAGTTAAATTACTGGAGGTTTTATTCATCAGCAGTTTTGAAATATATATTTTTAGTATGATTTTCCTATTGTGATTGATGTTTTATAGTTCTTGATTTTATTGTTTGATGTTTTATGAGGAATGATGGTATTTTCTGTTTTTCCATTGCTGTATTACATACAGTCTAACTTGTTGTGATTTCCAGTTTAGTTTGTCTGTGCATTTCTGTGTATATTTTATGGTCCCTTTATTCTGTATTTGGTGACTCACCAAATTGTATGTGTAATTGGGTACCCATGGGCCAGTATGGAGAAAAATCCTCCGGGCCACTATTTTCCCACAATCCACCCTGATCTCACCCCATCTGTGCCCATCAGTAGACAGCAGGTAATATTTCCAGGCAGCGGTCAGGTGCAGGCAGCAATCCGGAGAGTCTAAATCCAGGCTGAGGTCAAAACCAGAAGATCAGAGAGGAAACGAAGAGGAAGGACAAAGGAGCCAAACAGCAGACCAGGCAGGAACAGGAGGCAGGGAAGGCACAGGAGGGCACCATAGGAGAGAACACAAGCAAGACCAACAAGCAGCACTGAGGAGCAAGGCGCTCAGAGGACTTGTTGCCGAGGCAAGGGGTGCAGGGGGAAGGTTGCTTAAATGTGGCAGATGGATGACATCATCAAGGGGTACCTCTAGCGTGTTAGCACCAGTGCGCGTATTTTATGTGCGTACCTGCACACACGTGCCTACAGCATATGTTGGTCGGGGCTTGTTCGTCGGCATGCGATGGCAGTGTCTTGTCCCGATGCCTTGGCTGGGGCCGGGTGAGTCCGCCACTTAGGTTTGTTGATTCGCGAGCCTGGGGATCTAATGCTCACATTCTAGGCTGCTATTGTACTTCCAAGTAAACCCAGGGGGATGGCAGGGGAAGCAAACGTCAAAGCAATTTACCTCTGTAAATCATCCTGGCTGAAAATTGCCTTTCTTAGCCCAGCTAAAAATACATGCAGGCTTCTTCAGCACACACACTGTTAGCCGGCTTAAAAACAGGCATTCTCAGTGATCTGGCTAATTTAGCCCCCCATTTATCCAGATAAGGTTTATCCAGCTAAACACATACCTGGATAAATTGGAACCAGTCTGCACAGTGGGATGTTTAAAGTCCATGCTTTGTGTGGCTAAATCCTGAGCTTAGTCAAAGAAACATTTTAAATTTGGAGCTCAGACTCTGCATGGGTTTATCACAAGTCCACATGCTATTCTTCCCCCTTCCCCCCTTGGTCTCTCGCACAAATAGCAGATAAAATGGGGTTTTATCTGTGTAACCCAGACCACTTTTTGGGTTACTAATAGTTCTTGCACAGTCTAGTGCAGGTAGAGAAATAATTAGGGGAGTATCCATTCTTGACAGTCCTCTCACTGGTGGAGCTGCAATGAACACCCTTGGTCCTGAGGTTTTATAGCAGAGCAGTTTGGCTCTTCACATTTTGAAGGTTGAATTTTTACCTGAAAGGAATAAAGCTTTCTGTTTTTATGTTATGTTACAGAGCACCTGGTTGGTTCTTGCTTTTATTCAATTTTTATCTTATAGAGAGGTGAGGAGAGCAGGGAGGCAGGTGTGGACATGGAGCGATAGTGGGTGACGGAAAAAAAGGGAAGAGCAACTGAGAGTATAAAACAGTATGAAATGAGTTGTGAAAAATATGTGAAGAAAAATGTAAGAGGTAAAGACAGAGCATGGCAGACTCAGCCAATCAGAAGAAGCTTCCTGTGTCACGGAAATCCTTCTTCCTACCAATCAGAGAGCAGGGAAGGGTAATGCACCAACAGTGAAATATTACGTCAGCTTACACCGCAAGGACTCCAAAGTTAGGAGATAATGTTGTTGCAGAGTTGTTTGGATTACTTATTATAATATCTCCCTGTTTTTATTTCTGCTACCATACTATTAAAATGCATAAAACAGCCAGAAGGAAAGACGCCAGTAAATTCTCCTGGATGAAATGTTTTTCTGTAAATGGCTCCCTGAACACTAATAATCACAGCTCTTTTATGTGTACTTGACTCTGTTTAACCTTTTTCTGCTGTTTTTTTAACTTCTCGAAGCCGGGTACTAATATGGGAGTAATGTGTGGTTTATTTTTCCCTGCAGGAGAAGCATAAAGACTAGCGTGTCATTATCATGCCAGACAGCACAGGGTGTTAGATCACAGCACAGGAAGGGAATATAATAACAACTGCAGAACAAGCCATTCTGGTTTTAGCATTAGATTTTAATGGGAAATTAATCATGAGAATGCTGAAGGCTCAGTGTCCTGTCAGCAGCCTACTACTTTGGGCTCTATTCTCCTAGAATTAGGACTCTGAAAACTTCCTCACATCTGAGATTAAAGGAACATGGGTCAAAGGGCCAGCATATTTCAGAAACCTGCATAAAGCTGTGCAGTTGCCATGATAGTCCACTTAAATATGTCGAAATAAAAGTAAACAGGGAAGATGCAGGTGAGGCGTGACTCTCTTTCCAGTCTTATCCTCCATTTATCAAGGCAGTTCTGAAAGAAGGAAAGCTGCAGAAACCCCCCTTTGAGCATCTTTTTGAGGCTGAATCCAGCATCACTCTGAGACTTTGCTAGCATCACTTGAAATCCCTTTTCAGACAGACAGAAGCATGCTCCTGATATCACTTTCTGAACTTCAGTGGAAGAGGCACATTCAACAGGCTCTGACTGATGTTAGCTGAAACCAAGAGCAATCGATCAAAAATATTTACTCTGTCTACACTTCAGTTACCCATCTGCCTCTTACAAATATGCTACAACGAATACCACTCAACTCCATAGGAATCATGGGATGTAAACGAAACTTAGTTAACACAGTAAGGGGCAGATTTTCAAAGGGGTACACGCATAAGATATGCGTGTACCCCCCGAAAACCTGCCCCAAGCTCCCCCTGCGCCCTGTGCACGCCGAGCCTATGTTGCATAGGCTGCCGGTGCGCACAAAGCCCCGGGACACGCTAAGTCCCGGGGCTTTGCTTGGGGGGGCGTGTCGGGGGCATATCGGGGACGTGGTGCCGGCCTGGGGGCATTTCGGGGGCGTGGCCGAGGCCTCTGAAACTGCTCCCGGGCCGGGGAATGGCGAGCCGGCAGCCGGCTGGTGCACGCAAGTTACACCTGCCTCGGGCAGGCGTAACTTTTAAAATAAAGGTAGGGGGGCGATTTAATTAGGGCTGGGGGGTGGGTTAGGTAGGGGAAGGGAGGGAAAGGTGGGGGGGAACAAAAAAAAAATTCCCTCCGAGGCCGCTCCGAAATCGGAGCAGCCTTGGAGGGAACGGGCAGCACGCGAAGGGCTCGGCGCACGTATCTATTAAAATCTGGCGTACTCTTGTTTGCGCAGGGTTGTGCGAACAAAAGTACGCCTGCGCGCTTCTTATAAAATCTACCCCTAAATGTTGGCAGAAAAAGACCCAAGTAGTCCATCCAGTCTGCCTAACAAGTGTTTTTTTTTTTTAAGGCAGTAAATGCTGCTCTGAACAGTTACCCCCACCCCCCCCCCATGCCCTCTGTTATGGGTAGTAACTGCCGCTCAATGCAGGTTACCATTATGCTTTCTGTTACAGATAGTAACTGTCACTCTATACAGGTTCTCCCCATGCCTTTTGTTATGAGTAGTATCTGCCGCTCCGTGCAAGTTACCACTATGCTTTCTGCTACAGATATGGGCCGATACAGAAAACTTCGCGGGAGAGCCAGCAAGCACTTGCTCTCCCGATGTGTGCCCAGGCCACTCTCCTGGGTGCGCGATTCAGGAAGCCCAGGAATGCAAATTAGGGCCTGTGGTAAAAAGGAGGCGCTGGGAACACTAGCGCGTCCCTAGCACCTCCTTTTTGACAGAAGCGGCAGCTGTCAGCGGGTTTGACATCCGACGCTTAATTTTACCGGCGTCGGTTGTTGAACCCGCTGACAGCCACAGGTTCGGAAAATGGACGCCGGCAAAATTGAGAGTCCATTTTCCAACCCGCGGGCCGCGGATAGATTTTTTTTTTATCTTTGGGGCCTCCGACTTAATATCCAACTTAATATCTGACTTTCCCGGTGCCGGCTGAAATTAACTCCTGCCTTTGGCAGGCATTAATTTCTGAAAGTAAAATGTGCGGCTTTGGCTGCACATTTTACTTTCTGTATCGCGCAGGACTAACTAATGCAACATGCATTTGCATGTTGCGGGCACTATTAGTTTTAGAGGGGGTTGGACACGCGTTTTCCATGTGCTATTACCCCTTACTGTATAAGGGGTAAAAAAAAGCGCATCGAAAACGCACATCCAAATGGGGGCTAACGGTGCGCTTGGCCTGAGCACACTTTACTGCATCGGCCCGATAGTAACTGCCAAACCACAGAGTTACCCTCCAATGCCTTCTGTTATGGGTAGTAAGTTCTACTTTGTACAGTTAACACCCCTCCCCCCCATGCCTTCTGTTAAGGGTAGTAACTACCGCTCCATGCTTTTTGTTAAGGGTAGTAATTGCCACTCCGTGCAGGCTACCCCCAAGCCTTATGTTAAGGGTAGTACTTCTTGACATTAAATCCCAGCTGCTAAACCTTTGACCATTCCTCAAACTTTCTTAGATCATTTTTCATTCTCTCTACTCTTTTTTTTTGTTTGTAATCATTTTTTATTGAGGATTAACAAAAGAACATAACAGTGCGTACAGCATAAGCATAACATCAACAATGAAAATGAAGAAAGCACCGAATGAACATTAAGGGAGTATCCTGTATAGCTATGAACCCTCACCCAATCCCTCCCCTTTTCCCTTTAGCCCCTTTAGATCCCCCCCTTGATCCCCCCCCTCCCCACGACACCAGCATCAGGCAAATTTCTACCAGATATGGGTCTGAAATCCAAATCTAGTTATTAGAGGCATAAAACATAAATAGGTATCAGAGATAAGATCATAAGTCTGTATTTTAAGAGGAAACAGTTGGTACTTCCACCACCAGAGATGAGGGCAGTAGTTTAAGAAATGGGTCCCATAAGGCTGTAAATCGAAGCTGTTGCTTGCGGGATGTCTTCTCCAGTGACTTCTTTTCCAGTAGATATAAAGTAAGCATGGCATCCCTCCATTCGCGAAGAGTTGGCGCAAGATCAGATAGCCAATGACGGAGGATGATGCGTAATGCAATTAGTCGACTCTTTTGAAGCAAAAGTGAGGTCAAATTAAGAGTAGATCCCTTTCCACTTTTGACTCCCAACAAACAAAACTTGGCATTCCATTCCTGGTTCAACGTAAATTCACTGGAATAAGATTGGAAGACCTGGAACCAGAAAACCTGGATACACGTACAGTCCCACAGGCAGTGTAGTAATGTAGCATTGGGGTAAGAACATTTAATACAGTCGCTACAGGCAGTTATGCCTGCTAGGAATGCTTTACGAGGCCAAAACACCAACTTATGGAGAACCTTCCAATGGGTTTCCCTGAGAGGTATACCAATGGCCGCTTTGTGGGTTGCTTGCCAGCTCATTCGTAAGGCCTTCACTGGAATGTCACATGCCAGGTCTATTGACCATGTGCAGGCACATGTACGATGTAAATTGTAATTAGAGTTATCATGCAAAAATTTATAGTACATAGACAATCTCACTGATTTAAGTGAACTAACATGTAACAGCCTCTGGAAAGGACCATTAGTCATCCCCCATTTACAACCTGCTATGCAAGTCTGGATATAACTACGAATCTGTAAATAAGTAAGATAATCTGAAGGGTGCAAATTAAGGCTTTGGCAGCAATAATCAAAGGAGCGAGGCACATTGGACTGCAAATCAACAAAAGGAAGAAGATTAACAATCCCCCTCTCCTGAAGTCTCTGCAACATTCGACTAGGCACCCCAGCAGGAAGCATTGGATTATGAGTTAACGGGAGACAATAAGACACCTTCCAATCCAAATGTAGAAATACCCGAAGATATTTCCAGCAGTTACGCATGCCACTAGCCAGTAAGCTATTAGTGATGTGAAATGGCAGCATTCCCGTAGAGGAATGCAGTAGAAATGTCAAATGATAAGGAGAAAAGGCTGCCCGTTCAAGTTGCAGGACCTCAGACTCGCTCCCATAACCCAACCACTCCCGCAGTGTAGGTAATAAACAGGCAATATTATAATACCGCAGGTTAGCAACTCCTAAACCTCCTGCTGATTTGGGCACCATTAATTTAGGAAAGGACATCCTGGCTTTCTTGGGACTCCAAAAAAAGGTACCCAATATCCGGTGCAGTACACGCACATCTGTAGGTTTCAAGTAAAAGGGAGTCATTTGCGGAACATATAGTAATTTGGGAAGCAAAATCATATTAACTAAAGCTATCCGGCCTGAAATGGATAGTGGTAAGGACACCCAACTATTGACTTTCTGTTGAAATAATTTTACTAAGGGAGTTATATTGTGAAAATACCAATTCTGAGGGTTCGCATGTATTTTAATCCCAAGATACTTAATCGTATCAGTCGCCCACAATAATGGAAAATCAGGCCAAAAATCTTTGAGAGATCCCGTAATATCTAAAGCTTCAGATTTAGTTAAATTCAACTTCAGCCCTGAAAAGGTGCCAAAAGTCTGAATAAGCCTCAAAAGCTCTGGTAGGGAGCTGCGAGCATGAGAAATGGTCATCAGCATGTCGTCCGCAAAGAGCATCATTTTTTGCTCGATGCCCCTGGAGGTAATGCCAGAAATTAAGGGAGATTGTTTAATTTTTTGGGTTAAAGGTTCCAATGAGAGAATATACAGAAGGGGGGACAGAGGACAACCCTGTCTAGTTCCTCTACCTAACGTAAATAAAGGGGAAGTAGAACCATTTATACAAATAAATGCTTTGGGGTCCCCATATAGGATCTGAATGGCTGTGAGGAAGGGGCCAGCAAAACCAAAACATCTCAGGGCATCAAACAAATAGGCCCACGCTACTCTATCGAACGCTTTTTCAGCGTCGAAGCTTACTAACAAAGGATCTGTTATGGTAGCTCGGTGACATGTTACCAGGGCAGCCAACAAACGTCGGATATTGGCAACCGGCCGTCTACCATAAACAAAGCCGGTCTGTTCCTGAGATATAAGATTAGGGAGAATTAACTTTAATCGATTAGCTAAAATTTTTGCATAAATTTTTACGTCTTGGTTAAGGAGGGAAATTGGACGATAGGAACCTGGTTGCGCCGGGTCTTTCCCAGGTTTGGTAAAATAGTAATGGCCGCGACCTTCATTGTGTCAGGTAAAATGGCATTAGTGATCATGTGATTGAAAAGCACAGTTAAGGGCGATGTTACATTATCTCTCAACAACCTATAAAATAAAGATGTCATTCCATCTGGCCCTGGGGATTTATGTAATTTAAGGTCTGAAATAACTTTGGAAACCTCGATGGCAGAGATGGGTCTATTTAATCCCTCGTGCTGCGAAGTATTCAATGAAGGAAGTTGCAAGTTCTGAAAGAAGGACTGCTGATTAGTCTCGTTCGGCGGGTCGGAGGCATATAGGGTTTCGTAAAACTGGTGGAAAACTTTCCCTATCTCAGAGGTGGTCACAGCCCTGGAGCCATCAGCCCTATTAATATGAGAGATGAATTTGGTCGGGTTTGCAGACTTAGAGAGCCGAGCCAAAAGCTTACCCGGTTTGTCCCCATGAAGAAAAAGCTTGTGCTGATATGAAAACATACTCCCAGTGGCTTTACGGTGTAGAAGATCATTTAACAGAATCTGAGTCTGTTGAAACCGGTCTTTCCACAAATGGGAATTCTGTCTGTTCCATTGGGCCTTATAATATTGCAATTTACGTTCCAAATCTAATATTTGAGCACTCTGCTGTTTCTTTTTTCGAATTGTGTATTGAAGAATGTCTCCTCTTATTACCGCCTTAGCTGCTTCCCAGTACAGGACTGGTGTGTCAATGTGTTGGCTATTGAACTCCTCGTACTGCGACCACCTCTACTCCAAATACTTCCCAAATTCAGTATCTGTAGCTAGCCACTCCGGCATCCTCCATTGAAACAATGAAGGAAGTCTAGTTGCTTCCCCAATGATACAAGAAACAGGACAATGATCGGAAATTACCAGGGCACCGATGTCCGCACTCACCACCTTTGAAAAAAGGGATTCGGAGACTAATATGTAATCTATTCTAGATTTAGCTGGGTGAGCCCTCGCATAATGGGAATAATCCCTCTCCAACGGGTGTAGCACCCGCCAAACATCAAGGAGTTGCAAGGCACGGCAAAGAAAGGGTATACCTTTCCCCTTTCCCAGTGGTGGAGTGCGTACCGTAGAGCATTTATCAAGAACATGGTCAGCTATGCAATTAAAGTCTCCAGCCAAAACGACTGACTCAATTCCCATTGTCGAAATTTGGGACACCAACTTAGAAAAGAATGGATGAGAATAATGGTTGGGGCCATATATGGAGGCCAACACAATAGGTTTACCATATAATTGGCCCTTAATGATAATGCTTCTGCCTTCATTATCAGACCACTGAGAATCCAATTGGAAAGGGATGGAACTTTGAATCAATATAGCCACTCCATTGCATTTACTGGTGCCAGAGGAAAAAAAAACCTGTGGATATCCCTTTTTATTTTTCAGCTTAAGATGTTCTTTGTCACGCATGTGCATCTCTTGGAGAAACACAATGTCCCCCTTAGACCTGCGACAGTGAGCCAGAACTTTTTCCCGTTTGATAGGAGTCCCCAACCCCGCCACATTCCAACTCATATAATTAACTTTAGGAGTCATGGTGAATAACAATAACAGGAATCATGACCATTACAAGCAAGGTATATAATACATACTCTGATACATTCAGAACCATTCGGTTCACCCCCATTCCAGCAATATGCCCAATATCTCCACAGATAAGTCTCATACATGCTAGGTGACGTCCCCCCCTGTCCCCTGTCCCCTCCCCCCTCCCATCCCCCACCCCCATCATACAACCCCAAACCCCATACATCCATTCTTCTACCAAATCTCTCAATAACGAGAGCTGGAGCCAAGTTCTGTGGTCAGGAGCTAGACCCCAGTAGACCAAATCATAAAGAAACAACATCAGTAAATCGTTATAATGCCGCCTAGGAACACAAAATAAATTGCAGAAAGCTAGAGATGTAGGACTGAGCATGTCGAAAAATTAAAAAATATAAAAAGAGCTGGTGTAGCAAAAAGAAAGTCAGGCAATCAAATGAGCCACGGAATCCAGTGAAGTAAGCGATTCGACAAATGATAAAGATCCAATAAACCGTAGAAGTCTGTGATACGCAACCGCGTATTACTGCAGACACCGTCCGCTGTAACCAACATCTCACAGAGTAGGCCCCTCAGCCATCCGCCGCATTTGCAAATGTTTTCTGCACATATTTCAGGGCTTCAGGAGCCGAATCGAAAGCCTGCGATTGACCCTCATGCCACATGCGCAATTTAGCAGGAAATTGAAGAGCGAATCGCACCTGTTTATTTGCGAGCTGGGAGCACACCAATCCAAATTCCTTTCTTTTGGCTGCCACTCGGGCTGAAAAATCTTGAAAAATGCGAACCTGCTCATTGTGATATTTAAGAGCCGAGATCTTCCGGGAAGCACTCCAGATCCGTTGCCGATCCGCATAATCAAGGATGCGAGCAATAACTACTCGGGCCCGCTGGTTTGGTCCCGCACGGTTTCCCAGCCGATGTGCGCGCTCAATTTCTAAGGAGCCAAGTTGTTCCGAAATGCCCAAGGCCGACGGCAGCCATTGAAGCAATTGCTCACTAAGTTCATTTTCTGGGATGGACTCAGGCAATCCAATAAAACGTAAATTGTTGCGCCGTGATCTATTCTCCAGATCATCTATGCGATCATCTTGCGCTTGAAGCAGTTTCTCCATTTTGTGAAGTTTGCCCTCTTTCGCTAAGGCCTCATCTTCCGCTGCCGAAATTCGAAGTTCTAAGGCATCAATTCGCGGAGGTAGCTCTGCAAAGGCAGCTTGCATCGAGGTAAGCTGCTCTGAGATCTTGTCCAATTTGTCCGATACCGCTGAAGTGACCGCATTTGTTAAAGCGGTAAGAGTCGCTGCATCGACAGGGCCCGCAGTAGCTTTTTCACCACTCGTCGCCATTTTGTCCTCTCCGGGCTTAGGTTTTTCCTTGTCCTTTTTTGCTATTTTAGCAGGCATGGCGACCGGAGATCTATTCATATAGCGGTCGATATTCATAGGCAGCACTCACAGGTGAGTTTTGGAGGCGATATGGGCGCGGATGTTAATGAAAAGTTGCAGATTCTGGGGCTAGCTCCTGGAGCCGGGTTAGACACGTCTATCCCAGATCACCACATCACGTGACTCCCTCCTCTCTACTCTTTTAGGTGTGTCCATTCTTTTACAAATCTTAGTATCATCCTTCTAACCCAGGGGTCAGGAACCTATAGCTCGGGAGCCAGATATGGCTCTTTTGATGGCTGCATCTGGCTCGCAGACAAATCTTTAATAAAAAAAGTAAAAATCTAACAAAATCCCCCACCCTCCTGTCGCCCCCCAAGACCTCCAAAATTAATTTACTACAACCCCCACCCTCCTGACCCCCCCAAGACCTGCCAAAAGTCCCTGGTGGTCCAGCGGGGGTCCAGGAGAGGTCCGGAAGCGATCTCCTGGACTTGGGCTGTCGGCTGCCAGTAGTCAAAATGGCGCCGATGGCCCTTTGCCCTCACTATGTCGGCGGTAGCCCCTGTGACATAGTAAGGGCAAAGGGCCATCAGTTGCCAGTAATCAAAATGGCGTCAACGGCCCTTTGCCCTTACTATGTCACAGGGGCTACCACCGCCATTGGTCGACCCCAGTGACATAGTGAGGGCAAAGGGCCATCGGCGCCATTTTGACTACTGGCAGCCGACAGCCCAAGTCCAGGAGATCGCTCCCGGATCCCCGCTGGACCACCAGGGACTTTTGGCAGGTCTTGGGGGGGGGGGGGGTCAGGAGGGTGGGGGTTGTAATAAATTAATTTTGGAGGTCTTGGGGGGCATCAGGAGGGTGGGGGTTGTAGTAAATTAATTTTGGAGGTCTTGGGGGGCGTCAGGAGGGGGGGGGGTTGTTAGATTTTTACTTTTTTATTAAAGATTTGTCTGCGAGCCCTGGACCCCCACTGGATCACCAGGGACTTTTGGCAGGTCTTGGGGGGGGGGGTTAGGAGGATGGGGGGTTGTAGTAAATTAATTTGGCAGGTCTTGGGGGCGTCAGGAGAGTAGGGGGTTATAGTAAATTAATTTGGTAGGTCTTGGGGGAGTCAGGAGGGTGGGGGGTTGTAGTTGGTATGGCTCTCACGGAATTACATTTTAAAATATTTGGCGTTCATGGCTCTCTCAGCCAAAAAGGTTCCCGACCCCTGTTCTAACCCTTCCGCAATCTTGTTCACAAAGATATTGGACAGAACCGGCCCCAGAACCAATCCTTGAAGCACTCCACTTATCACTCTTCTTTCCACAGGGAAGGTTCCATTTACCACCACTTGCTATTGTCAGTCTGTCAACCAATTTGTAATTCATTCCACCACTTTTGGACCTACAACCAGGCTTTTCATTTTGTTCATGAGCCTCCTATGCGGGACAGGTCAAAAACTTGCTGAAAATCCAGCTAAATCACAAGTACTCGTCCTTGATCTAATTCTCTAGTCACCCAATCCATTTTCCATTCCTGCTTATTTTAGCTATGGGTGGGACCTGTTTAGTGGACTAACTTAATAGGTTTATAATTTGTTTTATAGAGAGCTCTGATCCCTTTATCAGGTCAGTGCAGAATGAGCCAAAGATGACAATGCCCAAAAGCCAGCCAGAAATGTATCAAGTTAGTTCAATAAAAAGGTTTGACTTATAACTTATTTGATGACATTAATTTCTGTGTACAGTAGCCAAGTGGACTAACAGGAACTGTATGGCTTTATTCTTGGAGCAAACCACCCTGCCAGGGGAAGTTACGGTGGCTTTATTCTTGGTGTAAACCACCCTGCCAGGAGAAGTTACGGTGGCTGTGTGGGCCAAGGGTATAAGGCATGTCATTCTAGGTCAGACCAAGGGTCCATCAAGCCAAGTATCCTGTCTCCAGCAGTGGTCAACCCAAGTCACAAGTACCTGGCAAGTACCCAGACATTAATAGATCCCATGCTACTGATGCCAGCAACAAGCATGTTTGTAAGACAGAGATTTACAATGGAGCTGGCAGGGGACACTCTCAGAAGCCCTCTCTCCAATTGGGAGCTGCAAGTGAGGGAATTGGACCCCACCCAATATCATCTCCAGCAGGTAGGGAGGAAAGCAAGGGTAAAAGAGTGAAAGGGGGAAGGGGTGCTGAATGACTGGATTTCTTTTGCTGTATAGTAAACAAGTTTTATTAACAAAAACAGTAATAAAATGCAAATGATCATAAGCAATGGTGATAACAATACTGAAAATTTCTTTTCTACACTATAAGATGTAACTACTCCTGAGATGGCAGTATTTTCACCGTCCTTCCATCAAGAATGACTGTTCAAGATTGTCAGATAAGTATCTGTAAGTACTAATTAATTAAGGTGTTATAAGTATTAACCCAAAATAAGAAAAGCAGGTTCAAGAATTCAATGTTTTGTGTTTCCTTTAATAAACAACTTTGTTTTCTCTACTCAGAGTTGACGTGTAGTGTCTTTGTCTTTCCTGTGAGTTGGTCTAGCTAGACTGTAGACTGTGGTGTAGATATACTTAGTGCAGTCTGTAGCTTGGTCCTGTATTTTGGGTCTTTCCAGGTCCTGCAGATGCGGATACTGGATCTGTGATCAGTGGATCTTCTTCTTGAGTAACAACAATAGTGAGTTCTTTTTTAAGAGACTCCCATAGATAAACTTTGGATCATTCAACAGAACAGGTGGTATCATATCAAATAAATGTTCATTTTCAAATTCTTTCAGCAATAAACATTATACAGTAGGGATGTGAATCATTTTTTGACGATTTAAAACAATCGTCAGATATATTTTAAATCGTCAAAAATCGTTAGAGCCGCGATACAATAATAATTCCCCCGATTTATGACATACGACTCGTATGACATAGTGAGGGCAAAAGTAGCGCTGGCGCCATTTTGAATATTGGCAATACGGCGCGAGTGCAGGAGGTCACTCCCGGACCCCCGCTGGACTTTTGGCAAGTCTTGTGGGAGTCAGGAGGCCCCCCCCCCAAGCTGGCCAAAAGTCCCTGGGGGTCCAGCGGGGGTCCGGGAGTGATCTCCTGCACTCGTGACGTCGGGTGACAGGAACCAAAATGGCGCCAGCGCTACCTTTGCCCTGTCATATGGTAAGGGCAAAGGGCCACCAGCGCCATTTCTATTGATGCAGCCGTGGCCCGAGAGCAGGAGATTGCACCGGGACCCCCCCACTGGACCCCAGGTAATTTAAAACATTTTGGGGGGGTTCGGGAGGGTGGGGGCTTTGTTTTAAAGGGTCGGGGTGGGTTTTAGAGTTGTTTTGGTGTGCCGGTTTTCCCGCCCTCCCCCGATTTATGATTTTTTACGATTTAAAAAAAACAAAAAAACATGACGATCAGATTTCCCCCCCCCGCCCCCCGCCAAAATCGATCGTTAAGATGATCGATCACACGATTCACATCCCTATTATACAGTCCTGCCTTAATGAGCTGAATTTGAATAAATGCACATCTTCAGCTGGGCAGTTCCATTAACTGACGCTTGACTTTGTCTCCTATACTCAGCATATACAATCAATCAAATATACTTATTATTTTGTAGTTTCTTTTTATTTTAGGCACCAAAGCAGATCCTGTGGAATGGCAGGAGCAATGCTAGGGCCTCTGTCCTGTTCCAGCTGTTTTTTTTCTTCTTTGCTTTCTTTCTTTCTTTCCTTCTGTTTCTTTCTCAGTTGCTGCTTTGCTTCTGCCCAAAGCAGGTGTAGCCAGACCCTTTTTTCTGATCTGGAGTACCCATCCTCTGCTGCTGATGTTAGAGAAAATAGTGCACGGGGTCCTCAGGGGTAGCATTTACAATTACATAACATTTTCCTTTCTCCCCTGCTTACAATAGCCAGCAGAAATGATAATTTTTGACTGACTAGATCATTGAAATAACTTTCAATAACCTTAATTAAACTGAAGCACTGCAGGAACTAGTCCATTATTCCATTTACTGCATTTTTTCATGTGGAAAACACCTTGTGGAATTTCTAATTACTTGGCAAGCTGCCAAGCCTGAAGCTCAGCAGGGAAGTTTCAGTGAAATCCTGAATTGGATTCTTGTCATCCAGCGGATCGGAGTCACAATTTTCAATAAACAAACTTTAATACTTGTTTCCATCCAAATCACAGCTCCCCTATGAGGAAAGACTAAAGAGGTTAGGACTTTTCAGCTTGGAGAAGAGACGGCTGAGGGGGGGATATGATAGAGGTGTTTAAAATCATGAGAGGTCTAGAACGGGTAGATGTGAATCAGTTATTTACTCTTTCAGATAATAGAAAGACTAGGGGGCACTCCATGAAGTTAGCATGTGGCACATTTAAAACTAATTGGAGAAAGTTCTTCACTCAACGCACAATTAAACTCTGGAATTTGTTGCCAGAGGTTGTGGTTAGTGCAGTTAGTATAGCTGTGTTTAAAAAAGGATTGGATAAGTTCTTGGAGGAGAAGTCCATTACCTGCTATTAATTAAGTTGACTTCGAAAATAGCCACTGCTATTACTAGCAACAGTAACATGGAATAGACTTAGTTTTCAGGTACTTGCCAGGTTCTTATGGCCTGGATTGGCCACTGTTGGAAACAGGATGCTGGGTTTGATGGACCCAATATTTAAAAAGGGCTCCAGGGGCGATCCGGGAAACTACAGCCTGACTTCAGTGCCAGGAAAAATAGTGGAAAGTGTTCTAAACATCAAAATCACAGAACATATAGAAAGACATGGTTTAATGGAACAAAGTCAGCATGGCTTTACCCAGGGCAAGTCTTGCCTCACAAATCTGCTTCACTTTTTTGAAGGAGTTAATAAACATGTGGATAAAGGTGAACCGGTAGATATAATATACTTGGATTTTCAGAAGGCGTTTGACAAAGTTCCTCATGAGAGGCTTCTAGGAAAAGTAAAAAGTCATGGGATAGGTGGCGATGTCCTTTCGTGGATTGCAAACTGGCTAAAAGCAAGAAACAGAGAGTAGGATTAAATGGGCAATTTTCTCAGTGGAAGGGAGTGGACAGTGGAGTGCCTCAGGGATCTGTATTGGGACCCTTACTTTTCAATATATTTATAAATGACCTGGAAAGAAATACGACGAGTGAGATAATCAAATTTGCAGATGACACAAAATTGTTCAGAGTAGTTAAATCACAAGCAGATTGTGATAAATTGCAGGAAGACCTTGTGAGACTGGAAAATTGGGCATCCAAATGGCAGATGAAATTTAATGTGGATAAGTGCAAGGTGATGCATATAGGGAAAAATAACCCATGCTATAATTACACAATGTTGGGTTCCATATTAGGTGCTACAACCCAAGAAAGAGATCTAGGTGTCATAGTGGATAACACATTGAAATCGTCGGTACAGTGTGCTGCGGCAGTCAAAAAAGCAAACAGAATGTTTGGAATTATTAGAAAGGGAATGGTGAATAAAACGGAAAATGTCATAATGCCTCTGTATCGCTCCATGGTGAGACCGCACCTTGAATACTGTGTACAATTCTGGTCGCCGCACCTCAAAAAAGATATAATTGCGATGGAGAAGGTACAGAGAAGGGCTACCAAAATGATAAGGGGAATGGAACAACTCTCCTATGAGGAAAGACTAAAGAGGTTAGGACTTTTCAGCTTGGAGAAGAGACGACTGAGGGGGGATATGATAGAGGTGTTTAAAATCATGAGGGGTCTAGAACGGGTAGATGTGAATCGGTTATTTACTCTTTCGGATAGTAGAAAGACTAGGGGGCACTCCATGAAGTTAGCATGGGGCACATTTAAAACTAATCGGAGAAAGTTCTTTTTTACTCAACGCACAATTAGACTCTGGAATTTGTTGCCGGAGGATGTGGTTAGTGCAGTTAATATAGCTATGTTTAAAAAAGGATTGGATAAGTTCTTGGAGGAGAAGTCTATTACCTGCTATTAAGTTCACTTAGAGAATAGCCACTGCCATTAGCAATGGTTACATGGAATAGACTTAGTTTTTGGGTACTTGCCAGGTTCTTATGGCCTGGATTGGCCACTGTTGGAAACAGGATGCTGGGCTTGATGGACCCTTGGTCTGACCCAGTATGGCATTTTCTTATGTTCTTATGTTCTTGGTCTGACCCAGTATGGCATGTTCTTATTTCTTATTGTAAGGGTCCTTATACCTCCTTTAGGTCGTTTTTCTGTTTTTAATCACTTTTAATGTACTTTATTTTTCTTCATGGGAAAACCCACCTTCCATGAAAGGATGTGACATCATCAGGAATCCCTTGCAGCATGTGGCCTGACTTCCTCTCTACAGCACGGGATTTTTCTGAACCAGTTGCTGGATCTAGCTTCCTACATGCAAGCTACAGTTCACAGGGCTGCTGCTACCAAACTGAAAATAAACAGTGCAGCTCATGCTCAGACCCTCAATCCTTCTGCCTTTACAGACAGTTGATTTCTGGCTCTCTAAGCGGTAGATGCAAAAAACTCTCGCTGAAAGCGGGCACTGTGTATTCAGCGCCCACTTTCATAACGCGCCCCCAGGCACCTCTCCTGAATAAATTAATATTAAGTGCCTGACACCTTAATATTGATTTTATACACTCCTTCTAGTGCCGGTAGTCAGGTTCGGAGAATGGACGCTGAATTAACCAGCGTCCATTTTCCAAACCCCTGCCACTGCTTTTTTAAAACCTTTTTTAAAATTATTTTTTTAAAGAGTTGTTAGGATATTAAGTAGGAGGCATTACAGAAAAGCAGTTTTTTCTGCTTTTCTTTACAAGTTTTAGTAGCGCTCAGCAATTAACGCCTGCTCCGGGCAGGTGTTAATTTCTGATCGCTAAAATGTGCGTCCTAGATGCACATTTTTTTTTTTTGCATAAGGAGTGAATAGCTAATAGCCTCATTCACATGTATTTGTATGTGATAAGCGCTATTAGTTTCACTCTGCATTGGACATGCAGTGTAGAGGCGCTAATCCCCTTATTGCATAAGGGGATTAGTTAGCGCCTCTACAACCTGTGTCCAACTGCAGGTTATACAGTGCGCTGGGCTCAGCGCACTGTATTGCATCGGCCCCTAACTGCACTGGGTCTGCAAACAGCTGACAGCATAAAAACACTTGGCATGCTTCCTTTCTCTGTCCAGCCCAGCACTGCTTTCTGCAGCACAGCTATTGTTGTTACAGTCGCAGCAACTGCTTTGACAGCTCAGCAGCCAGGTAACTTTTAATTTAATGTTCTCTTCTTTATTTTTTACTCCTGCCTACACTGGTGAAAAACCAGTCCCATAAATACAAGAAGATTAGAGAACTTCTAGTTATGTTTTGGGAAGGATAGCTGCGTCTCGTTAGAGCTCCAGCCGCATTTTTCAATATGCATATCATGTTGCAAGATAAGGAATCTAATAAGAGATCCATCCCATCATTGTGGGCAGATCGAGCTTTAACTTAAAAAGAAAACACTAAGAAATCCAAGATGAATAGGCTTGAGCACATGGATAACTCAGCCTCTGAGGAGGAAGCAGTCTCTGAACAGTCTGGACCTGGATCCACGATGCTACGATCCAAGCTTGGATGGAAGAATTTGCAGATGATCGTCTGTGCATTGTGGTGGAAAAAATGGCCCAAATTGTTGAGGCAGTACAGGATAATGCTACAAGATTAGAACAGTAAGATATGATAATGGATCTCAAAATGGCCCTGAACTCTGCTTCCGCAAAATACTAGACAGATTGGAAAAAAATGACACCGCCTTATCAGACGTACGGATGCAACATTCACCTACTTGGCGGCATCCACGAAAAATCAGAAGGTGCCGATAGAGTGGCATTAACTTACTTAAAACTGATCGTGTACATCATTCTCTTGCCCAGGCCTCGGCTGCACGTGGAAGATCTGGGCTGTTATGATAAAACTGCACAACTTCACTTACAAGTGGTTGATTCTTAATGCAGCCAGAGAAAAGAAAATAAATTTTGTACCAGGGATCACTTTTCATGATATTTCAGGATTTCAGGGCCGAGTTACAGTTATTTGTACAAACATTGCCCAGTGGAGATGGAGATTGACTTTCAGGGACTCAGGCCTAGAAACTCCTCTTGGCGGTTGAACTGCTCCTTGTTGGGGGATAAGACTTTTCCTGCCCTGCTGGGGGATACAGTTCAGGAATATGACCAATATAACTGGAACAGGATTATGCTTCTGCTCTGCAGTGGGAAGCATTTAAAGCGTTTCTCGGGGAAAAAAAATTTCATGTGCTAGTTTTAAGAATAAGACAAACCAAAAGTGGATTGACGAACTTCTACAAAAATTATCTGACTTAGAAAAGCAGCACAAAAGAACTTGCTTTGCCCGTATTCTCAGAGTTCTGGAGGGAGCAAGAGCAAACCTCAAGACTCTGGAAGTAGACAGGATAGCAAAAATATGAAATTCATGAAACTGAAACTGAAATTTTATGAACATTGAAATAAGCCTGGGGTATTTCTGGCTAGAGCAGTAGTTAAACAGAACCACAGGTCACACGTTGTGCAAATAAGAACAAGAAGGGGTACAATTGTCATGGAACCTCGAGAGAAAGAGAAGAGTTTTGGTCAATATTATTCTGATCTTTATAAAGGAAGTACAGAAGGCAATGGGCAAACACGGGCTAATGGAGAATTTTTAGATTTTTAAAATTTTCCCAAATTCCTGGAACAGGGAAGGGATGAGCTATCACTCCCTTAGAGGTGCAGGCTGAAGTTAAGGCCCTCCCGGGTGTTAAATGCCCTGGCCCAGATGGCTACTACATTGACCTATATAAAAAATTCCTGCCTGAATTACTTCCTTTTCTCTTACCATTATTCAATGCGGCTGGAGTGAAATTGGCCTTTTGTAGAGTGGCAGGATTTTCTGCTCAAAATGAATGTCTTGGCCATCTTTACTCATCAGCCCTTATTAGGGGGCTGATTAATAGGGGCTGATGAGTAAAGATGGCCGGCGCCATCTTTAAAGATGGCGCCGGCCATCCAGTGCTCCTACCATGTGACAGGGGCCGGCCAATGGCACGGATACCCTGTCACTTGGTAAGGGCAAAGGGGCATCGGTGCCATTTTTTTAGAACAGCTGATGCCTGGGAACGGGAAATCTGTCCCCGAGGCCCCCCTGGATCTCTCCTCTCCCCGAGGCCCCTCTGGATCTCTCCCCGAGGCCCCCCTGGACCACCAGGTAATTTTAAAAGGTTTTGGGGGGGTTGGGAGGGTGGGAGGGTCGGGTGGGTTGTTTTTTTTAGCGGCGCGGGCCTCCCTAAAAAAAAGGGTCGGGAGGGTGGGGAAGGCTAAGGGGGGTCGATTTAATGGGTCGGGTGGGGTTTTTTTTTATCGGACCATTGGCGCCATTTTAATTAATGGCAGCCAAAATGGTGCCGATGGCCCGAGAGCGGGAGATCGCGCCGGGACCCCCCCCCCCCACTGGACCACCAGGTAATTTAACATTTTGGGGAGGTTCGGGAGGGTGGGGGAGGGTAAGGAATTTGTTTTAAAGGGTCGGGGTGAGTTTAGGGGTTGTTTTGGTGTGCCGGTTTTCCCGCCCTCCCCCAAATAATTCCCGTGCCCTATTTAACGATACAATACAAATGCCCCTGACGATAAATCGGGGGCATTTGTATTGTATCATGCACTCTAACGATTTAGGACGATTTTAAAATTATCTGACGATAATTTTAATCGTTCAAAAACGATTCACATCCCTAATAAGCATGGGCGAAACTTGCTGATACAACTGTTACTGCCTTTAACCAATAAGCATGAAACTCTTGATGCAATTCCAACAGTGATCTCTGCTTCAAAAGCTGGAGGTAATGGGAAATTGGACTCAAACAGAAACCAACAAGGGCCCTGACCTTGATGGTCTGGGAAACTGATAAGTGCAGAAACTACCATAAGCTTGCTGGGCAGACTGGATGGACTTTTGGTCCTTTTCTGCAATCATTTCTGTTTCTATGCTTTTATGGATTAAATTGCTGCATAGAACATAACGAACACCAATTTATTATTCCAAATTGTTTCCTGATGCTTATCCTTTGTGCTGGCAGGGATGTGGGAGACAAGGCACATATATGCATATGTGATGGTATTGTCCAGAGATACACCTTTTTGGGGGAGATATTACTCAGGAGATCTATGACATCATTTCTACTCCGATCTATAACTCTCCAAAATTTGGATTCCTGGGAAGATGGAAAGACTCATTGATCCCCAAGTCCAAATGGTCTTTGGTTTCTCAACTACTATTTGGCGGCCAGATTTATGATAACCACTTTCTGAAAACACAATCCCAATATGAAGTATTGGAAATCCCACTGCCGTCAAATTGCTGATAATGAGTTACTCAGATATATTTCCAAAGGGGAACGGTTTAAATATAACTATGTCTGAGGCTGCTATAGAAATCAGTATAAGCTTGATTGAAATTGTCGAACCTAGTTTAGTTGAATAGTTACTTTGATATCTTGTTCAACGCACTGATGTGTTATATCCTCATGGTTTTTTTGTAATATCTGGATACAGGGACGTGTTTGTTTGAATACTGGGTTTCAGTTGTTCTTTCTGTAACAATGCTCATTATTGATAGTAATGTGTATGGTTAATTCTTGGTTTTGTATGCCAAAAAACTCTTACTAAATAAAAAAAAAAACCAAGAAAGTTAAAGAGAATGCATGAAGAGAGTCTCGTGTATGCGTGAAACGATAAAAGCATCTCAATTAATTATGCTTAAGTAATGCAATTAGGATGGACATCATATTCCATCCCGACCGTCGCCCGTATGACATAGTGAGGGCAAAGGTAGCGCCGGCGCCATTTTGAAGATTGGCAATACGGCCCGCGTGCAGGAGGTCGCTCCCGGACCCCCACTGGACTTTTGGCAAGTCTTGTGGGGGTCAGGAGGCCCCCCCCAAGCTGGCCAAAAGTCCCTGGGGATCCAGCGGGGGTCTGGGGGCGATCTCCAGCAGGCGTGACGTCGGGAGCCAGGAAACAAAATGGCGCCGGCGCTACCTTTGCCGTCACATGATAAGGGCAAAGGGCCACCGGCGCCATTTCTCAACGCAGTTGTGGCTAGAGAGAGAGGGAGATCGCGTCGGGACCCCCCCCCCCCACTGGACCCCAGGTAATTTAAAACATTTTGGGGGGCTTCGGGAGGGTGGGGGATTTCTTTTAAAGGTTCGGGGTGGGTTTTAGGGTTTTTTTGGTGTGCCGGTTTTCCCGCCCTCCACCGATTTACGATTTTTAACGATTTAAAAAAAAAAAAAACCAACATGACGATAAGATTTCCCTCCCCCCCAGCCAAAATCGATCGTTAAGACGATCGATCACACGATTCACACCTCTATTAGTTATCCCCTCCCAATGCAGAGAGGTGTGCTGGAATAACTCCCATTTTCCTAGTGCTACAAAACTTAACTGCAGGTCAGATATGGGGTTAAGATTCCAGCGCTAATACGTTGGCACTTAAAAAGGGGAAAAAAAAGACATCATGGAAACTTAGGGGTTGATTTTCAAAAGTCCGCGCATGCATCCATAAGCACGCGGTTCCCGGTGCGTGCACATGAACGTGGCAATTTTATAACATGCACGTGTCGCTACGCGCATCTTTTAAAATATGATTCCCGTTTGCACAAGCACACCAGATTTTAATATCCGCGCACGCATGTACGGGCAGATGGTCTCTCGCGCGCGCAGGGGGGATTTTAAAAACCAACATGTGGCGACGTGAGTAGGCCTTTCCCAGTTCCCTCCCAGTCTGCTCCCCACTCCTGCCCCATGGCTCGCCCCTTTCATCAAGCCCTGCACATCTGTGTGTATTGGGTGATATGTGTGTGTCTGGGACATTTTTAAAATGTGCTCGGCGCGCACAAGACCCAGCCACGTGCATATCCCCCCATTTTTGCACATGTGGGCGTTTTAAAATTCACCCGTTAGCTAGATAAGTATGGACTTAACTGGCTAAGTGGTGGCAGTGACAGTTAACCATGGCAGTGGTTAGTTGCTGTGATCTCTGTTGGCCTGTCTGGGTTGTCTTCCCTCCTTTGCAAATTAAAATGTGCATTTGGCCTGTATCAAATGCACATTTTACACTCAATGTGCTTTTTTTATCTCCCGATGCTTCTGGAGTTTAAAAAAATTGCAATCTGCGGATTAAAACTTTGCACTGAAAACCAGCACACAGTGAGGTGAATTTTAAAAGCTCGTCGTGCATATTAATTAGGGGATGTGCGAAAAAGTCGGGCTTGTGCATGCCGAGCAGATTTTAAAAGCTGCCAAGATACGTTCATATCTTCTGCAGCGCTCACATCTCAGAAGTTTTAGAAAAGGGAAGGAATGTGAGCATGGTCTCAGCGGTACATGGGCATTTCAGGGCGTGAACCTGAGATATGCACGTAAATACTGATGCGACTCAGTGTGCACTGTGGCCCCCCTGCTGCGTAACTTTACTTCTGCTATGGATGCTATGTAAGTTAAAATGTAAAGAAAAGTAGGCAGATCTGCAGGGTTCTGTGTGTTGGGGCTAACTCGGGGGAATGAAGGCTGTTGAACCAGGGGAGGCTTGGAGAACCTCTCTCTTAACTGGGTGAACTGGGGACAAATTGCCAAAACTGGGAATGGCGTCAGCGCACATCCCTTTTAAAATCCCCCGATTTATGCGGTAGATGCAGCATTTGTGCGCACATGTGTGCACCCCCTTAAAATTTAGCGCACGTGTGCAAGCAGCCAGGCTATTTTATAACATGCACACATATGTTATAAAATGGCTGCATACCTGGATGTGGGCCTACATATGTGCACAAATGTGCGCCAGTGCACCAGTTTGGAATTTACCGTCGGCGTCTTAATGTGTAGATTACTGCATCAGCCTATGAGTGTATTTCAACTTCCTGGGCAAAGTGAGCCTGGTATGTCGATCCAGGCCTATCCTTCATTTATAAACTTATCAAGCTGGGACAGTTCATAAAACAAATGCTTCACTACTCTGAACCTGATAACACATTTGCAGAGAAAGTTCGGCCAGAACTCCACCATAAGAAATCTTTTCCTCTGTGTTTGAGTTGCCTTTACCACATTCGGAAATATACAAACTTTCATATTAAAAGAGAAACATCTTTATTACAAAAAAAAAAGCTTCAAAATGTAATCTCTATCCGAATGTAATATGATGTTGCTATAAAGGTTGATGGAATAAACTCCTCATCCCCAGATTTCTCCAGAAAGGCTGTTAAGCTGAGAACATGTATTGAAGCTTGAGCAGACAAATCCTTTCCCTTGGGCGTTTTTTGAAATGATGGAATATAGTACACTTTAGATATAGGAGGCAAAGTATTTTCTGATATTTTAAGTATTTCCATAAACTATTTGCTCAGCATTTCCAGCAGGAACATTTAATATTTTCCTCGGAAAGTTTATGAACTTGACATTCCTTCGATGAATCACGTTTTCCAGTGTCTCCATCTGAAGAAAAAAATGACATTTGGGCCAAGTCCCAACAGTCTTATACCACAATTAATTTGGTTGTGCATCTTTCAATTTTTTGACTCACAAATGAGTTTCTTTCTGGCAAGTCTGTAGAGAAGAAGTTAAACCCTATTGTTGAAGCACAAATTGTCCCACTTGCAGGAATAATTTAGTAATAGCTTCCTAAATGAGTTATAAAGATATAACTGATGGTTTAGGCAAGGCAAAAATAGATAACATTTCTTGTTGATTTAATATCTGGGATCCAGATGTCCCCAACAGTCCCTTTGATTTTCAACTTGGGCAAGACCTCTGCTTTAGGTTGAATCTCTCCCTCCACAGCAGTCGGCTCACAGCCCGGGAAAATCATCGCTCTTGTTGTTGTATTGATCTGGTCTATGATGTCTTCCACCTGTGTCAAGGGCTCAGCAGCGCTCTTCCATCCACTGCCTGCTGTGAAAGAACCGAATGTTGCTCTGGTGAGACGGCATCTCTGTGTAAAGGGCATCTCCCTTCCCCCCCCCCCCCCCCCCCCAGTCAGGAATCCCAGCAACGTTCCACCAAAGCCATACGGAGGGAGTCTTGTGCTTGCGATTTGGGGACATGCCTATGCAATGGGCCTATCGGCAGTGGTGTTGCCGGAACCTCCGGAAAGATAAAAATCTTTCCTTTCTGTTTCACCATTAACAAAAAGTATTACAACAGAGAAAAAAACTAAATTTGATGTAAAAGAAGGCAGCCGCCAGTAGGGAGCACAACTACATGCAGCCATCTTGATTTTCCCACAAGTTGTCTGTGCACCTTTTATGGTAAGAAAAATGATTGTGAATTGTGGTGTCATCTGTGCTGCAGTCGTACGATCTCTGAGTTGCAGTAGACCTGGTATTTCATGTCTTGTTTCTCTTCTAGTGTGGGTACCCTAGGGCTTTCTAGATAAGGATAGCAATCCATTGACCTTTGCTTCAGGTTCTGCTGTTTGCCGTTACAATGAAATCAGGATGCTGCTATGTTTTCAGCTTCTCATGATGTTACAGTGTTATCACAGGCCTTTCTTTGCCTCTGTTCTACCCTCATTGGATTGAATTATAATCCTTGCTGAAGCTATGGCAAGTGAATGATTCATGAAGATTTAAGGTACACAAAGTAAGCACATAGTTTGCGTTTACAAACTGGAGTTGCAGTGTGGATAAAAAATATACTTTAAGTTGTTCCAAATGAAGGTGTAAAGTTTGAGTGTCTATCCTATAAACTTTACGAATGAATTTTCAAATGCGTGCACGAAACACAGTTTTATACACATGCGGAGGCCTTTTGAAAATTACCCCAGGGTTGTACATGTAAAAGTTCGTGCAGAAGCAATTTTATGCATACTTGAAAGAGGCGTTCTCGGGGGAAGTACTAGAGCAGGAAAATAATTTAATTGTGTACTATCTAAAATTAAAAGTATGTGTGAAGATTTACACCTGTTCCCATGCAGGCCTAAATGTGCATGCACATTAGAACAATGAAAATCCTTTTATACAGATTCGGCTAATCTACAGTAATCTAACAGTAAGCACATTGTGAAAGTACAGATAACACCTTTAGGACGATAAAAATACTTTTATACAGATTCGGCTAATCTACAGTAAGCTAACAGTAAGCACATTGTGAAAGTACAGATAACACCTTCAGGACGATAAAAATACTTTTATACAGATTCGGCTAATCTACAGTAATCTGTTATGACTGACGGTCGCTGTCGGCTGTGTGTTGCTGCCCTCTGTCCTCTGGGAAGACTTGGGGCTGTGGCTAGCCACTTCCGACACTCATGGCTCCATTTCAGGACTCCCCAGGGCGGCAAGGACGCCGCCGACTGCCATTTCTCTCCCGGGCCTTCCTAGGTGCACGTGCGCGCTCCATGGCCCTCCTTTAAGGACACCAGGGCAGGAACCTCAGGGGCATCTCCCCTTGATGACATCACTAGCCCTGGATTCTTAAGCACCATCGGGGCCTGGCTCTAATCGTCTTGGCAACGAGTTCCCTCTTTGTTGAATCCTGCTCTTCTCACTATGGACGTTGGTTCCTGATTCCTGCTCCCTGGTGTGAGACACTCTCGGGTACCCGCTCCTCAGGGGCCCTGCTCCTGTCTCTGGCTATCTGCTCCTCAGAGGGCCCTGCGCCTTGGACGCTGTCTGCCATCTCCCCCGCTCCTCAGGGTTGCTCCAGGAACTACTCTACCCGTGAGACTCTACATTGGTGTACCCCACTCTGCGGACCATTGCCGTTCTACTCTGCTTCGTGGAGACTCAGCGTGGTTTGCCCTGCTCTGCGGACCATTGCCATACGACTCTATTTCATGGAGACCAACGTAGGTGTTCCCCGCCCTGCAGGCCATTGCCTCTCTACTCTGCTTCGTGTACCCTGCTCCACGGGCCATTGCCTTTGCTTGTGACTGCCGCGCCCCCGCTCCTCGGGGTAGCGCGTTGTGAACTTGGGACTGAGCCGCGCTCCCCCACTCCTTGGGGCAGTGCCTTGTATTTTACTATGTTCCACTCCCCGCTTCTCGGGGTAGCGTCCTGCCTATCTCTGAGACTGTACCGCACTCCCCCGCTCCTCGGGGTAGTGTCCTCTTGCACTGCCAGAAACCCCTGGGCTTCCCCGCTTCTCGTAAGCCTACGTCATACCTCCTGTGCTGACTCTCTCTGTGGCTCCACCCCCTGAGGTCGCCCTCGCAAGCACTCCTCCTTGCCCTGCCTGCATTCCCTGCTCCATGGGGCCTACTCAGCACTCTACCACTAGGAGGACCTTCTCTGGCAACCGCATCCACACCCCAGACTCCTGCTCTCTCTATACTCACTGGGCTGTGACATCTATTGCTCAGACCTCGCCTCCCGACGGTGAGGCTTGGTGCAGCTCCTCCCCGTGGGTGGAACCATCTCTCACCTCGGGCCAAGGGCCCACTAACCTACGAATCCTAACACTAACAGTGTGGACATTGTGTAAGTATAGGAGTCAACCCCCATCCTAGGTTAGGGGGAAGCCCACAACAGTGGACGTGCTCTGCCTGCAGAGGCTGAAGGAAGGGCTAGTGAGTTCACATTAAACTAGGAACAGTCCTCCCACAAGCCTCTTCTTTTGGTGGTTTTCCCACCCAGCCCACCCATCTCAGGACAGAATTTATGGTCTCGAGGCAGCATGGTAGGATGCTGAACAAATGCAACATTGATGTGGCAGGGTCAACCACGCCCTAAGGGTGCACGGGAAGTGCTATTTTAAGGTTGTACACAGAATACCAAGCGGGTATCTCCTGCCACTGTGTTGCATGGGTGGGTGAGAGTACTTCAGCTGCATCCTGAACAAGTGAGCCTTGCTCTTGCTAGGGACCAGGACATCGTTGGAGGGGCAAGGCTTCGACGGCCCTGTGTCCCCAGTGCCAGAATATTGCACTAGCATGATACTGAGCCCTTATGAAATGCAATTTAGGTGAGGGCGTGGTCACCCTATAGGCACTGCATATTGGTCTAGGGCACAGCTTTCCAAACTTTTCTTGTTGGTGACACACTTTTTAGACAAACATAATTTCGGGACACAGTAATTCAGTCTACTAGCAAACCAGAGGTTAAAGGTTAAACGAACGAAATGTATTTTGACAATTTATGTATGTTTCCTTAAATATATACATAATAAATGTTTCACGACACAACCTATCTTGTGAAAACCTTTCATTTATATTAAAAATATATAATATTCCAAGATTAATGTTATTGTTATAATTTATGAATAACAATAATAAAACAAAGTTATTGTGTTATTCAATTTACCTCTTTAATGAGATATATGAGCTTGATGGGATGAACACAGCTTTTGAATATTTCGTTTTAATAAGAAAGACCAAAGGGTCTTCTGCGTAATTTTAAAAAGCTGGCCAGTTTCACACTATAAAATTATTTGATAGCCTCATTCAACTAATTCTATATGGCTATGAGAGTCAAGTCTGGAATTTATAGGAAGGGACAGAATGTCAATATAAATGGATTGGCCACTGTTGGAAGCAGGATGCTGGGCTTGATGGACCCTTGGTCTGACCCAGTATGGCATTTTCTTATAAATCCTGCACCTCCAGTTCTGTAACTCTGTGCATCCACTGAAATTCCCCCAAACAATGGAGCTTGGATGTTTCCCTTACAGCTCATCATATTAAAAGATATTTTCAAATTCTGGTGTCACCTCACAGTAACAGCAGCACAAACACCTTCCACTGCCAGGCACATTGTGAACTAACACAAAACCTCTCAAAAAAGACACTCAAAATCTATACTGCAATCCCATTGTAACACAACAGTAATAACACCAAGGACTCAAACAACAATAACCCTACCTGTGAAAAAGCAAAGGTAAATATTACACTGGGTCCTAGAATACCAATACACCACCTGCTGAGGAAATAAAACAAACCAGATTGCTATAGATCCCTATGCTAGCAGAATCTCTCATCATGGTCACACACACAGAGCAGAGACAGACCCTCACCAAATACAGAATACAAAATAAAGGAGCACAAATTAGACAAAAACTGAAATGGAAACCCCAAGAAGCCAGACTCTGTGTATTAACAATGGAAAAACAGAACCATCATTCCTCATAAAACAAATAAAATCAAGAAACATAAAGCATCAGTCATAATAGTAAAACCATACTAATAAAAGAATATTTTAAAACTACTGATAAATAGAATTTCTATGAATTAAAATCATATACATTTTTTACAATTTCCCAAACACCAATAAAATATTTCAAAACAGCACATATATCAAATAACACCCAATAATTAAAATTAATAAGGATTTTAAAAAGCCCCTGCTGTCCATATGTGGGAGCTCTTGATTTCCAGTCACCCTGATATTGTCAAGGATTAGGAGGTTATCCTCTCTCTCTCACACATACTCACATGTCCATTCTCTCTCACACATACACTGTCACATACATACACATTCATGCTCTTATACCGACCTTAACCTCTCGCTCTCACAGACACTGACACACTCTCAGGCTAAGACACTCTCTCCCCCTCCACTCCCCTGGATTTTCTCATACACACTCATGCTCTCACTCTCTCTGGCTCCCTCACATACACACAAACACACACCCAGGCAAGTTCCCAATCATTCTCACACAAAAACACACACCCAGGCAAGCTCCCAGTCATTCTCACACACTGAAATTGACCCCCAGGCAGGCTCCCATTCATTTTCACACCACTCCCTCACCATCCCCCAGGCAGGCACCAATTCATTCTCACACACACAGATCCCCAGGCAGGTACCAATTCATTCTCACACACACACACACATACATCACACACAGGCAGGCACCTATTTTCACACATACAAACCCCAGGAAGACACCCATACATTCTCATACACAGACACACCCTCAGGCAGGCACCCATGCATTCACACACATACACCCCCAGGCAGACTCCCATTCATACACATGCACACTAAAGGTAGACCCCCTCTCTTTCTTTTGCCAGCAACCTCGGAGCCTCTCTCATTCCTCTGCTGCCACTGTCACTGATGCCACATGGCTATTTGGGAGGCACTGATTGCTGCTATTGGCACTGAAGCCCATTCTGCTGCCTCCTCTGTGCAGGCTCCGTGGGTTTCCACTTCCTCCATGTTGAACTCGTACATTGTGAGATCCGCATAGAGAAAGTGCTACTCTTTCACATTATCAAAGATTACAGGTGCCAATCAGTAAAAAGTAATTTTTTTTTTTTTTTTTTACCTTTGCTGTCTGATTTTAGTTTTTTAATCGGTTGGTCACAGGCTTTTTTGTTCCACCTCCCCTTTCTTATTTTTTTGCCAATTGTCTTTTTTTTCTATTTCTTTTCTCTCCATCTATCTTCTTCCCTCAAACATACAGTCAGGTTCTCATTGTCACATGCTTTCTCTCTCGCTCTCTCTCACACACACACACACACACAGGCTCTCACTGTCACATGCTCTCTCTCACACAATCATTCATACAGTCTCTCTCTTGCACATGCTGACTCTCACACACCCAGGCTCTCTCTCACTCCCACATGCTGTCTTGCTCAAGCACAGGCTCTCACTGTCACATGCTCTCTCTCATACATTCATACAAACAGGCTCTCACTGTCACATGCTGTCTCTCTCTCACACACACACACACACAGGCTCTCACATGCTGTCTCTGCAAACATTCAGGTCCTCACTCCCACACACAATCTCTCAACTCATCTCATACATGCACACAATCTCTCAACTCATCTCATACACGCACTCTACGGGCCCTCAGCCTCTCTCTTACCTCTGGGCCTCCTCTTCACAGGTCGCTGCAGGATGGGCTCTGCAGCGGCCCTGATCTTCGCGGGCCGATCCGCAGCAGCGGCGGCCCTGATCTTCGCGGGCCGATCTGCGGTGGGGACCCTGCTACCGGGCCTCCTCCTCTTCTCAGCCCGCTGTTCTTCTGCACGCGGCTGATGCTCCTCCTCCTCCTTCCTGCCCGTGCGGCTCTGGCAACATTTTTCTTCCAGGGCCGCGTGGGCAAGAAGGCGGAGGAGCATCTGCACATTTACATGCGACCTTTTTCTTCGGGCCGTGGTGACATGCGCTCCACCACGGCCCTGCTGATCTTCCTGCTGTGCGTCTTCGGCACAGCCCAGCCCAGCGAAACTTCACTGCTCAGCCGCCAATGGGATGAGGTCCACCGGCGGCCATATTGGCTCCCACTTGCCGGTGTGTCACGTGCACTGGGCTTGCGCGACACACCAACACACTGCAGGCGACACACTAAAGTGTTGCGACACACACTTTGGAAAGCTCTGGTCTAGGGTTTAATTCATGGTTGAATTTAGTAGTGTAATTTGATATATGCTACGGCCATAATCATCCAGTAAAGATCATCTTTTGTAAATGATGTGCAAAAGAGCTTCATTCATGGTAAAATTAACTGGAAATTGTGGTGCAGGTGGGATTGGAGATATGGAATTTGAAAGGAAGAGGCAAGTACACACCTGACACAGTTGAGATTTACCTTGGGGATGACGAAAATCCTTTTATACAGATTTGACTAATCTACAGTAATCTAACAGTATGCACATTGTGAAGGTACAGATGAACCTCTAGAAAGACAAAAATCCTTCTATACAGATTTGGCTAATCTACCCACATAAATCCTAAATGTTAGTGCAGCAGAGGATATCAAACAAACTGAAGATGTCAATAGAGTAAAGGGCATTAATGAAGTGGAAAACATTAACAAAAAAGTGTTGTAAATGGAGTAGAGGATGTTAATGGAACACAGGGTGTTAACAGAGGAAGATCGTTAATGGAACTGAGGACATCAATGGAGTGGAAGGTGTTAATGGAGAGGGAACATTAATGGAATGGAGAACATTAATTGAAAAGGGATGTTAATGCAGCAGAGGGTTTTAATGGAGTAGAGAGGGGGCATTAGTGGAGCTGAGGATGCTAGGCTCATTTCTGGGGCTCAAGTAAGGAATTATATACCCCCCTTTTTTCTTTTTTTTGCTTACATTGGCTACCTATCTGCTCACATGTCCAATTTATGGTGCTTTTGCTTCTGTATAAAGTTGTGAACAGCTTAGAGCCTAGATGTCTCAATTCAGTTCTGAAAATGTATTGTCCAAGTCACTCTTTACAGCCTTCCTCACATTCTCTTTCGGATATTCCTTCTCTGAAGCAAGTCCAGCTAGTTGAATCATGAGACTATGTTACGGCTAGGCAGGTGGACCCCTTGCCCGAGGTGGAGTTGACGCAACCTATGGAGAAAACCTCCACAGATCCCCACTGTTAGAAGGCGAGGCCAGGCTGGAGCAGAGACCCCGCTGGAGCTTCACCACTACCAGCCCTCGTTCCCCTCAGGTTGAGCCTTTGGGTACCGGGGCCGGCTGGACTTATGTGGGGTCTTTGAAGGCTGATCTCGCAGTTGGGTTTTCAGGCGAAGGTCAGGGCAGGTGGCTGATCTCATAGTTAGGTTTCCAGGCAAAGGTCAGGGCAGGTGGCGAGTCTCGAAGTTGGGAGGCGAAGCAAGGGTAGTAATCCAGAAAGGCGATGGACAGGAACGCAGTCAAGGCAGGATCCACCTCAGAGGAACAGGAAACGGGACCTAAGCAGAAGCCAAGCCTTAAGTAGGAAAAGGCTGGGCAGGGCAAGAGGAGGGGCCATGGCAATTTCCTGCCATGGTTCCTTTAAATCTTGGCCAGAAACGCACGTGCAGGCCTAGGAAGGCCCAGAGGAGGCGAGGCCTGCACCAGCGATGGCAGAGCATCGGAGAGTCCTGGGAGAACAGGCCTGCCTGTGCGCTGGAAGAGAAGAGCCCGAGAAAGTGCCCCGAGAGCGGCTGGCCGCTGCTGCAAGCAACCCAGAGCGGATGGATGCTACACCTCAGCGGTAAGAGAGAGTGCCCAGGCACGGGAAGCCGCGACCGGCGGCCCTAACAGACTCCTGGACCATGGATGTGGAATGTTCTGCCCAGCGCTCTTAAGGCCAAGAAATTGCTGTTGAGTTTTATGAGGCAACTGAAAGGCCATCTTTTTAAGCAAACTTTTATTGATTCCTATGCATGAGATGGGACTGCTAGTCTATATTTCAATCAGTTAGTGTTGCATCTGTCATTCGCAGACGGCTGCGACCGCTCTGCCTTACCTCTTTTTCTCCCCTTTCTCTCTCTTTGGGCAAGACGGCTGTCTCCGGTGCTGGGTGCTGCAGGCCTCGGCGTTCTCAGACCAGCAAGGGTGTCCCCATCCGCCATGCTCATTCCTGTGGCCTCCTAGGGCCTATCTACTTCATATCCTGCACCACGGACCTTCAGTCCCACCATTCCACCATCAGGAAGACACCTTCACTCTGTGAGTACCTCTACGAACCAGCGCTCCAACTCCACCCACCAGCCGCGGCATTACCCGCACTGCGGGCTCCTGCCTATCATGAACATCTGGGTGAGACTATACTGAGCCTGTTGAGCATATTGGCACCTCGTGGATCAGTGCCTTACCTTCCTGCATTATCACCTATACAGCAGTACAATAAAGACTCTATCCATTCTGTGTCTGCTAACTGTGTCAGCCTATCGCAGTGGTTCTCCACGGGGCTCCTCCCCATGGGCAGAGTCATCTCCATTGTGACCAAGGGTCCACAATGCCTCAAACACAACAGTTAGTTATCTCTCTGTTTGTTTTATGGCTCTTTATCTTTTGCTTTTACCTTAGGGATTTTCAGGCTTAAACCAGTGTGGCTTAAGAAAGTATTTCTTCTAGCTTTTAATTTCAGGTCTCTGGTGGTGATAATGGCCTAGTCTTTTGTAGATTTTATTTTTATTTTTTTATGGGTTTTTTTTATCATTTTATGAATATGCTTTTGTTATCCACTTAGCACGTTGGATTGGTGGGATATAAGCTTTTTAAATACATCAATAGATGTTAATGAAGTGGAGGGTTTTAATGGAGCACAGGGTGTGAATGGAAGTGAGGATGTTAATGGAACACGGCATCAAGTAGAACTGAGGATGTTAATGGAACACAGGGCATCAGTGGAACTGAGGATGTTAATGGAACATAGGGCATCAATGGAACTGAGGATATTAATGGATCACAGGGCATCAATGGAGCTGTGGATGTTAATGGAACACAGGGCATCAATGGAGCTGTGGATTTTTTTTGTTTTATTAAGTTTTATATACCGATGTTTCGTGAGAACATATCACATCGGTTTACATTAGTTAACAAATATTTTTAAAATATTTGCATTTCCAAAATTAAAATGAAAAGAAGTAAATACAAAGTTTCATAATAAACTAAAATAAACAAATAAAATAGTAAATAATTACTAAAAAATTTAGTAATTATTTACTATTTTATTTGTTAATGTTAATAGAACACAGTGTGTCAATGGAATTGAGGATGTTAATGGAACACAGGGCATCAATGGAGCTGTGGATGTTAATGGAATACAGTGTGTCAATGGAACTGAGGATGTTAATGGAACACAGGGCATCAATGGAGCTATGGATGTTAATGGAACACAGTGTGTCAATGGAACTGAGGATGTTAATGGAACACAGGACATCGATGGATCTATGGATGTTAATGGAACACAGTGTGTCAATGGAATTGAGGATGTTAATGGAACACAGGGCATCAATGTAGCTGTGGATGTTAATGGAGCACAATGTATCAATAGAACTGAAGATGTTAATGGAGCACAGGGAGTCATTGAAAGAGAGAATTTTAATGGCATCAATGAACACAGGGCATCAATGTAGCTGGGGATGTTACTGAATCACAGAGCATCAGTGGAGCTGAGGAAGTTAATAGAGCACAGTTTGTTAATGGAGTGAAGGATATTAATGGAGCACAGATAATCAATGAAACTGAAGATGTTAATGACATGGAGAGTGTTAATATTGCAGAAGAGTGTTAATGGAGCACAGAGTGTTAATGCAACTGAGAATGTTAATGGATCACAGGGCATCAATGGAGTTGAGGTTGTTAATGAAGCACTATTCCACTTCCAGAGGCCAAGATAATCGAGTGACTTAAGCCATTAGCTGCCTATTAAATCTTTTCCATTATGAGGCCTATTAGTACACCCTACTTTGACATTAACCAGAGAAAAAAATTAAAGGAGGATCTCAAAGCCTTTATGCAAAACTTTACTGCCATAACCAAGAAAAAAGTGTAAAGTGAATGACACCTCTGCTAGCAATCTACCATGTCCAGCCTGCAAACTCTCTGGGTTTATAAACCAAAAGATGGAAGGCTTTGCACTACTGCCTCACATTCAGAGTTCTTCAAGAGTGCTTATTATTTTCTATCACAGAACAGCACAGAAATGCTCAGATTACTTCATCAGTAAAAGTGAACAAGATGCATCGAGACCTTTTCTTCTGCTTCTAACGGCAGGATACTTTTCAATTTTTTTTAATAAGGAGATTACCCCAGCATCCTGACACTACTAAAGTTGTCTTCCAGCTGCATTAATCCACTTCCTGCTGAGCTTCTGCAGAAAAAGGAATTCATTTGACACCAGGAGGCAGAAGATGGAGGAAATTTAAAGGAGACTTGAATAAATAAATAATTTGAAAAGAAAAAAGGATGTGAATATATCTATCCGTGCTTTTGTACAGAAATTGGCTTGTTAGGAGAGCACAAGTGAGGGACAGAGCGCCTGGAGCTTTGAGAATGGGACCTGGTATCATAGTACAAGTCATTAGATCCACCCTGTGTGCCCAGTTATCCAATTCCCTGAACTGGCAAAAATCAGCCCAGCCTGCCCCATTATGGGGACAGCCACTGGAGCCACACAGATAGCTGGGAGGGGAAAGTGCCACAACCCATGCCCAGGTGCCATTTTGCTCAGCGATGGTTCTGTGCCAGCTCATTCTTCACCCTTCCCCTCAAGTCTGGGCCCAGTTGGCAAATTTCACAGTTAACATGCCCCCAGACAGGTAGATTGAATCTCTGCCCTAGAACTTTTCGCCCTGGTTGAAAAGTGCTAAAAATATTCTTATCATGTCCACATGACCATCAAAAGTGCAGAATATATAGACAGACATCCCTCAGAAAGAGCTGAGAGTCAGAAATAAACAAGAGCAGTTTTGGAACAATGCAACTCTAGCTTTAGAAACATTATCTCTCTGCAGCCTTACCTCCTGAGATTCCAGACTCGGCCATGAGAGGAAGCGCAGTGTGGCAAATCCAGATTCAGACAAAGTGTTAGTCCCGGTGACTGTGCTACCTCATGCTCAGATGACCTGGGGAAGCAGCAGTGCACACAAAGACAGTTTGAAAGGATCTAGCTGAGTAAGGACCGAACTAGCCGGCCTAGAATCTCCCAGGATGAAACTGGCACCCTGTTTAGTGGCTATAAATGCACGCGCACTTTCACAACGCTCACTCTTCTAGCAGATTAACAAGAGTCATTCCCAGGGGAGAAACCTTCACATGTGAAATTTCATTTTCAAATATATGCTCATCGTTTTCTGTGCAGAATACATGGCCACTTTTGTACCTATGAAAGTGTTAGAGATACTTCCTCTTTGAAAATTCACTGATAATTACTCAGAAACAGCAAGTATCTTACTCACCCAGCTCCCCAGAACTCCATGAGAGCCAGGAGGCCTTGTTAGTAAAAGCAGTTGATAGAAGGTCCTAAATAGGGTAAGGTTCACCGAGATGATCTGAATCCACCATTGGCACAGAAATTAGGGAGAGATTTTCCAATTCAGTCAGCTATTAAAGGCTTTGTGACTAATGAATTAATTCAGTCAATAAGAGATTTTTCATTTTCACTGCTTTGTCCTTTGTAACAGGAGGAACAAGAGGTCTTCTGAACTAGCTCTAGAGCTGATTTAAAGAAGAAAAGACAATTCCCATGGTAGGTAGGAGGTTCCAAAATAAAGGATCAGATAGATAAAAAGAAACTGATTTCATTTTCAGCAAGAATTTTAATCTGTGGATATAGCTGTGAATGTTTCAGTTTTCTTAGCATCTGTCTCTCCAGCCCTCCTAACACAGCTTTCTAATTTGTAATTGAAACTGCAGACAGATCAGCCAGGGCACAGTCACTAAAAGCTTTCCCCCCCCATTCTAGCAGCGGCAGAATGTCTCTGTGATACAACCTGTGATTTGCATCGCTGTTTGCTAGGACCGCAGCATATCTGGAGTATGCAAAAACCCGTGGGTTAAGGGCATGGCACACTGTCCTACAATCTAAGCCAGTGGCTTTCAAAATATTTCTCTCAAGACTCAAGGGAAGAAATCAATTTGCAGCCCCTATTATTGTCCTCTCCGTCCCTACCACCAGCATCGATTCCCCACTCCCAGTCACCATTGCCCTCTCTCATACCCCCAGTCCCTAGTGCTCACTCTCTCCTCTGCTCCAGCCTCTATGACCCACTTTAACACCCCCAGGCCCATGTCTCTACTGCCTATTTCCCACTCTCACAACCTCAGCCTCCATTGATCATGTTCCATCAAAGTATAACTTTGGGTTAAAATAAGTTATTTTTTTACTTATATTATTTTGTGGGAGGTGTAAGAGCTGGCAGCCATGAGGATAAGGGCTTGTTCTGTCCTGACATTTATTTTAATTCCTGGTATGGCAAGAAGCAGGAGCTGAGGAACAACATCAGAGGAGCCCAGCTTCACTTGACTCTCAAGTCATTTTGATCTGGGCAGAGCCTGTACTCCAGGGCTTCTCAGCAATCATCACAAGAACAGCGCAGGATTAAGCATGTCACGAGGCTCGAATTTCCAGAGAGCCATGCGGAGCGTGTACTCCAGTGCTTCTCAGCAATCATCACAAGAACAGCGCAGGATTAAGCATGTCACGAGGCTCAAATTCCCAGAGAGCCATGCGGAGCCTGTACTCCAGCGCTTCTCAGCAATCATCACAAGAACAGCACAGGAATAAGCATGCCACGAGGCTCAAATTCCCAGAGAGCCATGCAGAGCCTGTACTCCTGTGCTTCTGAATAGTCATCACAAGAACAGTGTAGGAGTAAGCATGCTACAAGGCTCAAACTTCTGGAGGGAGAGCCGCACAGAACCTGTACTTCCATGCTTCTCAATAATCATTGCGAGATCAATGTGGGAGTAAGGGCATACAAGCCTCACATTTCAGGAAAGCTGCATGGAGCCTGTATTCCAATGCTTCTGAATAATCATCTCAAGAACAGCAGGGGTGTAAGAGTACCACAAGGCTCCTGTGCCTCTCAGCAATCACCACAAGAACAAAGCGAGAGTAAGTGTGTTACGAGGCTGAAATTTCTGGAGAGCCGTGTAGAACCTGTCCTCCAGCACAAGAGTAATCACAAGAACAGCATGGGAATAAGCATGCCATGAGGCTCAAACTTCTGGAGAGCCACGTGGAACCTGAACAATCATCACAAGAACAGCAGGGGAGTAAGCTCAAACTTCCAGAGAGCCATGCAGTGCTGTCCTCTCACGCTTCTGAATAATCATTGCAAGAGCAGCACAGGAATAATCTTAAGAACATAAGAACATAAGAAATTGCCATACTAGGTCAGACCAAGGGTCCATCAAGCCCAGCATCCTGTTTCCAACAGTGGTCAAACCAGGCTACAAGAACCTGGCAAGTACCCAAACACTAAGAAGATCCCATGCTACTAATGCCAGTAGTAGCAGAGGTCATTCCATAACTCAACTTGATTAATAGCAGTTAATGGACTTCTCCTCCAAGAACTTATACAAACCTTTTTTAAACCCAGCTACACTAACTGCACTAACCACATCCTCTGGCAACAAACTCCAGAGCTTGTGCATTGAGTGAAAAAGAATTTTTCTCCGATTAGTTTTAAATGTGCTACTTGCTAACTTCATGGAGTGCCCCTAATCCTTCTATTATCCAAAAGTGTAAATAACCGATTTACATCTACCCTTTGTAGACCTCTCATGATTTTAAAGACCTCTATCATATCCTCCCTCAGCCGTCTCTTCTCCAAGCTGAACAGCCCAAACCACTTTAGCCTTTCCTCATAGGGGAGATGTTCCATCCCTTTTATTATTTTGGTTGCCCTTCTCTGTACCTTCTCCAGTGCAACTATATCTTTTTTGAGATGCGGTGACCAGAAATGTACACAGTACATGCGCGCGCGCATACTTTTGTTCGCTCACCAGACGCGAACAAAAGTACACCAGATTTTATAAGATACGCGCGTAGCTGCGCATAACTTATAAAATCTGGGGTCGGCGCGCGCAAGGGGGTGCACATTTGTGCAACTTGCGCGCGCCGAGCCCTGCGTGCACTGCCCATTCCCTCCGAGGCCGCTCCGAAATCGGAGCGGCCTCGGAGGGAACTTTCCTTCCACCCCCCGCACCTTCCCCTCCCTTCCCCTACCTAACCCACCCTCCCGGCCCTATCTAAACCCTTCCCCTACCTTTATTCCAAAAGTTACTACTGCCTCCGGGCAGTAGTAACTTACGCGCGCCGGCTGTCTTCTGGCACGGCAGGCCCCAACACAGGGCGCTGTATTGGGGCACTCGGCCACGCCCCCGGACCGCCCACATGCCCCCAGACTGACATCACGCCCCCTAGCCACGCCCCAACAGCCCCTTTTTGCAAGCCCCGGGACTTACGCGCGTCCCGGGACTTGCGTGCGCCGCCGAGCCTATGCAAAATAGGTTCGGCGAGCACAGGGTTTTTTTTTAAGGGTTACGCACTTAACTTAAGCGCGTAACCCTTTTAAAATCCAGCCCAAGGTGTGGTCTCACCATGGAGCGATACAGAGGCATTATGACACTTTCTATTTAATTCACTATTCCCTTCCTAACAATTCCTAACATTCTGTTTGCTTTTTTGACTGCCGCAGCACACTGAACCGACATTTTCAATGTGTTATCCACTATGACGCCTAGATCTCGAGTGGTAGCACCTAATATGGAACCTAACATTGTGTAACTATGGCATGGGTTATTTTTCCCTATATGCATCACCTTGCACTTATCCACATTAAATTTCATCTGCCATTTCGATGCACAATCTTCCAGTCTCACAAGATCCTCCTGTAATGTTTCACAATCTGCTTTGATTTAACTACTATGAATAATTTTGTATCATCTGCAAATTTGATAACCTCACTCGTCGTATTCATTTCCAGATCATTTATAAATATATTGAAAAGCACTGGTCCAAGTAAAGATCCCTGAGGTACTCCACTGTTTACTTTTTTCCACTGAGAAAATTGCCCATTTAATCCTTCTCTGATTCCTGTCTTTTAACCAGTTTGTAATCCACGAAAGGACAGCACCTCCTATCCCATGACATTTTAGTTTTCTTAGAAGCCTCTCGAGGGACTTTGTCAAATGCCTTCTGAAAATCTAAATACACTACATCTACCGATTCACCTTTATCCACATGTTTATTAACCCCTTCAAAAAAATGAAGATTTGTGAGGCAAGACTTCCCTTGGGTAAATCCATGTTGACTGTGTTCCATTAAACCATGCCACGAAGCTCAGAGAGCCACACAGTGCCTGTACTTCTGTGCTTCTGAACAATCATAAGAAGAACAACATGGAAGCAAATATGCCACGAGGCTCAAACTTCTGGAGGGAGAGCCATACAAAGCCTGTACTCCCATGCTCCTCAGTAATCATTGCGAGAACAGCATCAGAGTAAATGTGCCACAAGGCTCAAACTTCCAAAGAGCCCGTGGAGCTTGTTCTCCTGCATTTCTCATTAATCAACATGAGAACAGCACAAGGATCATATTTCTGGGGCCTATACTCCAACACTTCTGAAAATATTGCAAGAACAGCATTGGAGTAAGGATGCCATGACACTCAGACTTCCAGAGGGAGAGCCGTGCAATGCCTATCCACCCGTCCTTCTCAGCAATTATTGCAAGAACAGTGTGGGAGTAAGGATGCCACGGAACTTAAAATTCCACCCTCCTCATCAGAACAACTGGAACAGGGGCAAGACCAGGAATGGAGCCATGGCCATTACACAATATTGGGTCACAATCCCAACTTGAAAACCATTGCTCTAAGCTATACCTATTACCTAATACATATTACATTCAAAGGAAAGCTGTTATTGTGGGAAAACTTGGAAAATTTCATATGAAATAAGATGTCTTTGATACTTCAAAATAGGAAATGTAGAAAAGCATTGTTTTGTTGAGTGTCAACAATTGGCAGATGCTGGCATTGGAGGCAGGATACTGAACAGAGGAGCCATTGGAACTTGAGAATAGCAGAAACCCAGATACAGTATAAAGATATATACAGTATGGCCTCTCCAGGAGAGCTGTAGGACACCACCCTAGGAATCAGTGGTTGGAGCAAAAGAGGATGGAGCACTAATGAGGAGAAGGATTTAACATCAAAAGGAAGAGACAGGTCTTACTGAGGCAATGACTCACTTGCCTGGTTCCTGATTCTTTAACTCCCTGGCCTGATTCCTGACTCTACACTCAGTGCTTCCAGCCTACCAATGGTTTCACCCCTCCATACCATCCATTCTCTCAGCCAACCAATTTTAATGGACCCGAGATCTGAAGCCAATTTGTAGATGCAAGACAAGTGTAAACTTCACCCTGCTTGGGCGAACCTTGAAACAAAGTTGCAGATTAGAAAGGCAATTTTCGACTTCCAGCTATGGCACTGAGGTCGGGTGTAAGAGCACCAGGATATTGCATCTGAAAATCTTTGATACTTAACCTATTTTGACCCCGGAAATAACAATAATTGGCAGCACTTCAACCCAGAAGAGGTGGCTGTCGAGATACCCTGGTTTGCATGTTGCTGTGGATAGGCTATGAGCAGCAAAATTGTTCAAGGCGGCAGAGAAAAGAAAAGCGGAGACTCTACAATAGCGGCCACGAGTGATGGAAGAAAAACGCTGGTGGCAATATCAGAGGAGGTACTTCTTCAAAAATCAAACAGCATTTCCATGGCATTAGATGAGCAATTAATTAAGATACAGTCCACTATGGACGACATTAAAGGCAGCTTGAAGGGCAGTCAAAGCACTTAGACCACGCAGAACAGTGCATTTCAGTCCAAGATGATAGGTTGGCCAAGGTGGAGCAACATATTGTTGTATTAAATGAAAAAAAAAAAAATGCAATGCTATCAGAGTGCCTCGAGGATCAAGAAAATCACAATAGGTGCAATAAAGTTAAAATTATTGGTTTACCAGAAATGCTGTGAGAGATGATCTATATGACTTCTTTGAAAAATGGCTCCCTGACCATTTAGGCTTGGCAGTTCCGGAGGATCGCCTTTGGTGTGAGCGGATACATCGCATTGGGCCACCGCGTGCAAGGGGCAGCAAACCTACCACCAGTCATGGCGCAAATTCTGAACTGGTCTCCCAAAGTTAAGTTGCTGCGAGCATGCTGCTAGCAAGTAGCGGTAGAATACCAGGGAAATAAAATCCCGCTGTGTAATGACTTCTCAGCTCAAGTCACTGCGCAGCAGAGAGAAAGGATAACGACCTGCTCTGAGTTAGGTTGTCGAGGGATCCATTTCGCATTACAATTTCCAGCCAAGCTCCAAGTTCATTCTGACAATAAAATGCTTTTTTTCTTTACCAAAGCAGAGGCTGCCACATTCCTCTCTACCCCTGAAAAAGAAAAAGAGGGGTGATAGTGATGAGATGGAAGGAAGCTTTTACTTAAGTGCTTTAAACAGCCCGCACATGGTGGTTGAATGGCGCCGTTTGCAGAGAGTTTGCAATAACAAGCATAACCAGGCAACTTCAGTGCTTGTGGTGAAGCTACTGCCTTCTTTAAGTTGTAGTTGTATTTGTTGGCTGTTAGACATTTTTCAGTATGTTTCAAATGGGATAAGGTTTTGAAAAACTGGTTACTTAGCCTAGAGCTTACAATCGATAGGATTTAAATGCCAGCTACGTTTTTCCTGGGCCATCTCATCAAACCTGTTTACAATATGTACCTACAGAACGGGACAGTTCTCAGTATTATCTTTTTACTGCTTTGATTGTTTCAAAGGGTTTAAGGTAATAGGGGACTTTTGGGACAAAGGTTTTGCATATTAGGTTCACTATTCTTATAGGAGGGAGGGGATGATCTAGGGATACCCCCCCCCCCAAGAATAAGACAAGAAATAAGAGACTAAGGGGGGGGGAGTTTATAGTTCTGAGTTTAGGGAATTTGGTAGTGTGTATGAATGAGTTGGAGTGCAGGTATGCGTGGAGGGGGAAGGAAGGGGTTAGGGGGTTTGCGGGTGAAATCCAACATTGATATGAAAGTTTTAGCTATTGTATTGGCTAATATAATAAACGAAATCCTACCTCAGGTAATAAATGTCAGTCAAATGGAGTTCATGAAAGGACGTCACGGAGTTCAAAATGTGCAATGGTTGATCACTGAGCTGTGTCAAAAAACCAAAGCAGATTCAGTTATCCTTAGCTTAGATGCTGAAAAAGTGTTTTGGGTGTTTATCCAATATGGCTTCTCGGGTAGGATGTTGGAGTGGCTGAGGATTATGTACAATAACCCTAGTGCTAGCATTCTTATTAATGGTTCAATGTGCAGTGTGGAGTCTGCCAGGGGTGTCCACTATTTCCTCTTTTATTTATCTTAACAATAGAACCTCTGGTGATACAGCTGAGACTGGATGAAGGCTTTTTAATTGGTAAGCTTTTAATAAAAATATTGTCGACCAGTCTAGACAAAGCATTCCTAAAATCATAATCTTATTCTCACAATTCCAGCAAATAGTGGGAATGAAAATTAATTTCACTAAGTCTGAGGCTCTGGCGTTCGACCTGAAACTGCTGAAGGTTGGCTGGGCCCTTTTCCCCATACATGGGCGCAGAACAAATTTAAATATCTGGGAGTGTGGATCCCTAGGGATTTAAACTCTTTGTATGAACTGAATATCAGGGAAATAGTTGCGACTGTGCAGGCAGACCCTTCCTTTGTCGCTATTTGGCAGGTGTACATTCCTAAAGATGGTGGTAATTCCAAATATTTTGTACAAATTACAAATGCTCCCATACTGGCTTATGGTATGGAACTTTAATTTGTTCTAATCAGTGTTTTAAATTTTTATTTGGAATGGCAAAGGTGCACGGATAAGCCTATCTAAATTTATTTGTACTAAAGAGACGGGGAGAATTGATTTCCCAGACTTAAGATTTTATAGTGCAGTGTGTCAGCTGCGGTTTGTGGGCGAGTGGATCACTGGTCTGCTTGGAAACATGTTTTCTCCTTGGTCTCCACTGTATTTAATTCAGGCTTCAGATTGGGAACTGCCAAGGTTAACATCATTGAGGGTTCTGCTGTATCTTTGTATGCAGGCAAGGCGGTGGTTAAGTAAACAATGGGGCTTAAAGGGGAATAGATCCTTATTACTGCTGCTGTTGGGTAATTACGGGTTTTCTCCAGGCGTAGAATATGCCTCAACCTTTCAGGAGTGGGCTAAATTGGGAATCAAACATATTATGCAACTGTATGAGGATGATGAGTCTGATGTTCTCTCCTTTGCTGTGCTTTGTCAAACTTTTAAAGTTTCTTCTAGGCAGTTTTTTGCCTATCTCCAAATATGGCATTATTTGGGCTCTTTTAAATGGGAGGCCACCTCTTTTCTGGCGGATGTTGCTTTTGCCAATGAACTTCAGGACATATCCATCATGCATAACTCCATCTCAAGCTGGCATAAACTATGTAAAAAACACCTGCAGGATCAACAGTTTGCATGTCTTACTGCTTACTGGAGCACAGCTTTGAAGAATGATATTTCTAAGGAATCCATGTCTAAGTACTTTAAAATGCTATATTCAACTGGCCCTGATTCTAGTTTGAGGGAAATGAAATTTAAATTGCTTCACCATGCTTTTATAGATGATATCAGATGTCGAATGAAGTTGGCTTCAACTCCGGTGTGCACAAAATGTAAAGAGGATACTAGATCTTCAGTTCACCAGTTTCTGCACTGTAAAAGCAAGTTTGCTTTCCATAAACGATGTTTCCGTAGATAACAGGATGAATCAGCCATGCTGTCTTGGGCTGCCCGTCAAGGCCCAGGAGGCAGAGCTTCTCAAAGTTATTACACAGAGTTTAGCTCTGTGCAGCTGCGCGTGGGTTCCCGCACAGGAAAAGCAGTTTTTCCTCAGTCTGTAATATAGTAGTAGATGAACGTTATGTGTCCTTTTGGATGGCTGTCCAGGGAGGTGGGTGAGTCAGCATGGCTGATTCATCCTGCTATCTACGGAAACACCAGTTACGGTAAGCAAACTTGCTTTTTCCCATCGATAGCAGGGCTGAATCAGCCATGCTATCTTGGGAGTTCCAAGCTGATGGTCACGCATGTCACTTGTATGCATGTTCTTTGCAGATGAGCATGACCATGGAATGTGGACAGCCCTCAATGACTGTTCATTTAGTAAGGTTGTTGAGTATTGCCCTGCCCACTTTGGCATCTTCTGATGATTGCTGGTCTAAGTAATAATGGGATGTGAAGGTATGTAGAGATGACCACGTTGCCGCCTTACATATATTGATAGACGGAACTTGTCTAAGATGGGCAATTGAAGTGGATACTGCCTCACTTGATGGGCATTCGGTGTTGAAGAGAGCTGGATTCCTCTCTTTTCATAACAAAATTGTATGCACTGTACAATCCAGCTGGATATGGTTCTCTTGGCAACCAGTAAGCCTGGAAAATTAGGATTAAAGGTGAGGAAAAGCTGAGATGGTCTAGTTTCTGTGTGAGTTCTGCTCTTGTAGTAGGCTAATGCCCTTTTACAGTCCAAAGTGTGTAATAATTTTTCTCTCTCACTGTGATGTGGTTTTGGAAAGAATGTAGGAAGTTCAATGGATTGGTTAAGGTGGAAGGAAGAAACTACTTTTGGTAGGAAGGAGGGATGTGTGCGAAGAACTACCTTGTGATGGTAGAATTCTAGATATGGACTGTAATGTACTAAGACTTGAATTTCACTTACTCTTCGAGCTGAAGTCACGGCTACTAGGAAGACTACTTTCCACGTAAGGTATTCTATGTGAGAAGTGTCCATGGGTTTGAATGGAGGCAACATGAGCTGTTCCAACACAATGTTTAAGTCCCATGGAATTGGAGGTTTGGAGATTGGGGGCCGAAGGTGGGAAAGGCCCTTCATGAAACGAGAAACCATTGGGTGAGTAGAGATGGATTGATCATTATGGTGTGCATGCAAAGCTGTGATTGCACTTAAGCCATTGCAAGACCTTCTGTGTAAAGAGTGTGTAGGTATTCTAGTAGGCGTACTAGCAGACATTGGCATGGGTCGAAATGGTGCTTCGCATACCAGGTGGCGTATCTTTTCCATTTGAAGTGGAAATTACGTTATGTGGAAGGTTTTCTGGCACCAGTATGACGTCTTGTACGCTGTAGGATATGCCCATATCTGTTAGTAATGTCCGTTCAATCTCCATGCTGTCAGGTGTAATGACTTGTGCATAGGGTATAGTAGAGAACCCCTTTCTTGTGATAGGAGATTGTTGCGGTCCTCCAGTTGAAGTGGATTGTCTATCAATAATCTGAGTAGGTAAGTGTACCACAGTTGTCTGGGCGATGCTGGTGCTATTAAGATCAGGTTCGCCTTGTCCTGTATGCACTTCTGAATTGTTTGAGTGAGAAGAGGAATCGGTGGAAAAGCATACATTAGCTTTTCTGTCCCAGGAATCAGGACGGCATCTTGCGCTATCCGGTAAGGATTGTGTAGTAGTAAACAAAGACGTGGCATTTTTTTGTTGTTGTCCATGGCAACCAGAGGCTGAAAATCTTTTCTGCCACTTGTTGGCGTAATGACCACTCGTGTGGATGAAAGATGCGGCTTAACCTGTCCACTCGAGTGTTGACTATACCTGGTAGGTATGTCGCTTGGAGGTGAATGGAGTGCTGCACTGCCCATTCTAGAATGAGGATCGCTTCTCTGCAAAGGTTCCATGAACCTGACCCTCCTTGTTTGTTTATGTAGAACATGGCTCCCTGATTGTCCATGTAAACCATGACTCGTTTGCCCTGCAATTGTCAAAGGAATGTTTTGAGGGCATTCCTGATGGCTCTGAGTTCCAGGAGGTTTATTTGGTATGTGCTCTCTCGCTGGGACCATCGACCTTGAGTTTCGAGATGGGCTCCCCAACCTTTGTGGGAAGCATCCATTGTGAGTACCGCGTTGTGAGGCAGTGTTCAGAAAAGAGCTCCCTTCGTGAGTGTTCATTTCCGTAACCACCAGGCTATATCTATAATCATTTCATGAGTTAGTGATATGACTTGCGACAGTGGTTGACGGTGTTGTGACCATTGTCTCTTCAAACCCCACTGTAGTCTGCATATGTGGAGTTGAGTATTTTGGACAGTATATATGACTGCCGACATATGTCCCAGGACAGTTAGAATTTGACATGCTGTCGGCTTTGCAGTCTTTCATAACCTTCTTAACAGTTTCCTGAGTGTGAGTATTCTGTCCCTTGGAAGAAAAGCTCTGCTTTGATATGTTACTAGATGAGCACCAATAAATTGAAGGGATTGCAATGGGGTGAGGTTGGATTTCTTGAAATTGACAATCAGCTCCAACCTCTGGAGACTTTGTATTGTCTGATGAACCTGGGAACGAAGAGTTTCCGGGTCTGATGCCACTAGAAGCCAATTGTCCAGGTATGGAAATACTTGCATCTTTTGTTTCCTTAGGTGGGCCACCACCACTGCCATGTACTTTGTGAAAACTTTGGGTGCAGCCGATAGGCCGAACAAAAGTACTCTGAATTGGTAGTGCTGGCCGTTGAACTGGAAGCACAGGTATCACCATGAAGTAGGATGCATCGGAATGTGAGTATATGCATCCTTCAGATCTAGCAAACACATCCAATCGTTGGGTTGGAGGAGGGGAAGGAAGGATTTTAGGGAAACCATCTTGAATTTTTTTTTCACTAGGTACCTGTTTAGTTCGCGCATGATGAGTGGGGTATGCTTCATATTGCACATTGTTTGAGTAGTTGAGTGATTTCCTGTGCTAATTGCAATTGGTTCTTTCTTCCTCCTTTGGCATAAGATAGGGAGGAGAGGGGTGGTTTGGATGTAAAGTGGAGGTGATATACTTGTTGTATTATATCTAATATCCAGCGGTCGGACGTGATGTGTGTCCAAGCACGGAAGAATGATGTTAATCTGCCCGCTGTTGTATTGGGTGGTGGTGGCCTTGCTAAATTCAAAAAGACGCTGGAGTCTTGGAAGTAGTCTGTGTGCGTTGGGCTCTAGGTCTGCCGCATCTGTTTTGTTGCTGTGGAATTTGTGGTCACTTTGGTTGTTGGTATGTGGTTGTATGATATGGAGGGTATGGCCGGAATTGTGGTCTTTGGTATGGTTGTCGACGACACGATGCATAATAATGCCTGGCAAAGGTAGTATATGCTGGAGGGTTGTCTAGTGACTGAACTGCCACTGATTGCTCCTTTAATTGCGATACCGTTTCTTATAGACGACTTCCAAACAGATTATTGCCACAACAGGGGAGATTCGCTAATTTATCGTGGACATCTTCCCGTATGGCACTGGATCAGAGCCATGCAATTCTTTGAGCAGTGATTGCGGACGCAGAATTTCAGGAAGATGTTTCGAATGATTTGTACACCGTCCTTAGAAGGTGGTGTAAACCCTCTTCCATGTCCTGTATTGGTTGAGGGGGACCTGATGTTAAATCAGAGGTTGGTATCAAGGGCTTAATTTGTTGTGAACATTCGTACAAGTATTGGACAATATAGAATTGGTGTTGATCAATACGAGCTCCCAGCATTGATGACTGGAAAGATTTTTTGGCAAAATCATCCAAGTACTTGTGGTCTCTCCCCAGTGGGGTGCTAGAGAGTGTTCTCATCTTTTTGGCCCGTTGCATTGCAGACTCAACAACTATAGATTGGTGAGGTAATTGTGGGGATGCATAAAATTGAGACTGTTTCATTTTGTATTTAAGATCTTTTTTCCTAGAGACCGGTGTGATGTTAAAAGGTGTTTCCCAGGTTTTTTCTAGTATGGCGTCTAGCACCTTGTATGATGGAAGGCTAGTAGGCTCCACGGGAAGGTCAAATATTTTTAATAGCCCTAGCGTTGTGGACCTAGGGTCTGGTATCTTCTGTATCCCTAGGTGTAGAGCGGGATCTGACGGGTACCCTGTTGATGAGGTAGGGGAAGATGGAATAGAGATTGGCTGTTGTGAGGACCTGGCTGTATCGGCTTCTCTGGCACTGGAAAGGGTGGACGAGGTGACAGTGGAGAAATAATTCTGGGTGGTTGAGGAGATTGTTCTCTCGAACGTGATGGAGATCTCTCTGGACTTTGTGGTGGGGGTTGAGGAAGCTGAAGGGAGGATTGTATCGAACTAAAGAGTCCAGTTAGCGCAGAGGAAATTTGTGCGCTCGCACTCCTCGCCCCGCGCGGTAGGCGCAGACCCGCCGGGGTCCCGGGCCTACCAGCCTCACGCGGCCGCCCTTCGCCTCCGCCTCCCGCAGCGACGCAAGCCGAGCCTCCAACCCGGAAGCTATGCCTCCTCCACACCGACGCAGCCCACCCAGAGACCCGGCCCTTTAAAAAGGCCGGACACAGGTGAATGTTCCTCCTTCAGCCGCGATCGCATTCCTCGCCCTGCGCGGTCGGCAAAGACCCGCCGGGGTCCCAGGCCTACCTGCCTTATGTGGCTGCCCTTCGCCTCCCGCAGCGACGCAAGCCGCGCCTCCAACCCAGAAGCTACGCCTCCTCCACACTGACGCAGGCCACCCAGAGACCCGGCCCTTTAAAAAGGCTGGACACAGGTGCCCCACGCCTGGCATCGCGCGCAGAAGGAGCACGACAAAGGGGCCTGCCCCTTTGTTCGCCCCTTCGTACTGCCCTCAGCTTGCCACCTTATATTGCCTTCTCTCTCTAATATACCCCGCAGCAATAACTCCTCTCTATAGCTTCTCTTCCCCCCTCACACCCCTATCTCTGAAAAGGTATTAAATACTGCCCCTACAACTCACCCCCATCTCCGCAAGCAAATTCACCCTCCCTGCAACCACCAAAGCAGCTCACAGCAGATCTCTTACTTCATACCCCCCTTCCTTCTACCCTAGCACAACAACTGCCCACTGCGGTTTACCCGCCCATCAACAATAACCACCACCGCCTACTCCCCGCCCCTTACCTTTTGTCCCTCTAAACAGTCTACCCCCTCTCTTCACCAGCACCTAAATAACCATGGCCACTTACCCCATCCCAATACTCAATCAAGCAACACACCGACATGTAACATACCACCTCAACAATCCTCCCACATACCGCAAATCACTCATATCCATTTTAATCTCCCCACTGACACAACTTCTGAGCCTCACCACACGCTCTATTTTCCTGTTCAACTCCCAATCCTTAGGAAAAAAAAGCCCCCATTCTTAATGACCTACTCCTAGACTGTAAACCTGACATTTGTGCAGTCACTGAAACCTGGCTTAAGCAAACAGACACAGTTTTCTTAAATCAACTCCCCACCCTCTCCTATCACATTTTCTCTATTCCCAGGCCCAAAAAAAAAGGCGGAGGTCTCCTACTAGCAGGCAGAAAGGACCTCAGACTGAAACAACTAAACATTGCCTGTCCCCACAGACTGGAAATCGGGCTCTTCAAATCTCGAGACCTACAAATATGCCTTGTATACGGTCCCCCCAAACTGCTCGAACTCAACCCCTCTCCCCTCATCGAATACATAAGAACATAAGAAAATGCCATACTGGGTCAGACCAAGGGTCCATCAAGCCCAGCATCCTGTTTCCAACAGTGGCCAATCCAGGCCATAAGAACCTGGCAAGTACCCAAAAACTAAGTCTATTCCATGTAACCATTACTAATGGCAGTGGCTATTCTCTAAGTAAACTTAATAGCAGGTAATGGACTTCTCCTCCAAGAACTTATCCAATCCTTTTTTAAACACAGCTATACTAACTGCACTAACCACATTCTCTGGCAACAAATTCCAGAGTTTAATTGTGCGTTGAGTAAAAAAGAACTTTCTTCGATTAGTTTTAAATGTGCCCCATGCTAACTTCATGGAGTGCCCCCTAGTCTTTCTACTATCCGAAAGACTAAATAACCGATTCACATCTACCCGTTCTAGACCTCTCATGATTTTAAACACCTCTATCATATCCCCCCTCAGTCGTCTTTTCTCCAAGCTGAAAAGTCCTAACCTCTTTAGTCTTTCCTCATAGGGGAGTTGTTCCATTCCCCTTTATCATTTTGGTAGCCCTTCTCTGTACCTTCTCCATCGCAATTATATCTTTTTTGAGATGCGGCGACCAGAATTGTACACAGTATTCAAGGTGCGGTCTCACCATGGAGCGATACAGAGGCATTATGACATTTTCCGTTTTATTCACCATTCCTTTTCTAATAATTCCCAACATTCTGTTTGCTTTTTTGACTGCCGCAGCACACTGTACCGACGATTTCAATGTGGTATCCACTATGACACCTAGATCTCTTTCTTGGGTTGTAGCACCTAATATGGAACCCAACATTGTGTAATTATAGCATGGGTTATTTTTCCCTATATGCATCACCTTGCACTTATCCACATTAAATTTCATCTGCCATTTGGATGCCCAATTTTCCAGTCTCACAAGGTCTTCCTGCAATTTATCACAATCTGCTTGTGATTTAACTACTCTGAACAATTTTGTGTCATCTGCAAATTTGATCATCTCACTCGTCGTATTTCTTTCCAGATCATTTATAAATATATTGAAAAGTAAGGGTCCCAATACAGATCCCTGAGCAACTCCACTGTCCACTCCCTTCCACTGAGAAAATTGCCCTTTTAATCCTACTCTCTGTTTCCTGTCTTTTAGCCAGTTTGCAATCCACGAAAGGACATCGCCACCTATCCCATGACTTTTTACTTTTCCTAGAAGCTTCTCATGAGGAACTTTGTCAAACGCCTTCTGAAAATCCAAGTATACTACATCTACCGGTTCACCTTTATCCACATGTTTATTAACTCCTTCAAAAAAGTGAAGCAGATTTGTGAGGCAAGACTTGCCCTGGGTAAAGCCATGCTGACTTTGTTCCATTAAACCATGTCTTTCTATATGTTCTGTGATTTTGATGTTTAGAACACTTTCCACCATTTTTCCTGGCACTGAAGTCAGGCTAACCGGTCTGTAGTTTCCCGGATCTCCCCTGGAGCCCTTTTTAAATATTGGGGTTACATTTGCTATCCTCCAGTCTTCAGGTACAATGGATGATTTTAATGATAAGTTACAAATTTTTACTAATAGGTCTGAAATTTCATTTTTTAGTTCCTTCAGAACTCTGGGGTGTATACCATCCGGTCCAGGTGATTTACTACTCTTCAGTTTGTCAATCAGGCCTACCACATCTTCTAGGTTCACCGTGATTTGATTCAGTCCATCTGAATCATTACACATGAAAACCTTCTCCATTACGGGTACCTCCCCAACATCCTCTTCAGTAAACACCGAAGCAAAGAAATCATTTAATCTTTCCGCGATGGCCTTATCTTCTCTAAGTGCCCCTTTAACCCCTCGATCATCTAACGGTCCAACTGACTCCCTCACAGGCTTTCTGCTTCGGATATATTTAAAATAGTTTTTACTGTGAGTTTTTGCCTCTACAGCCAACTTCTTTTCAAATTCTCTCTTAGCCTGTCTTATCAATGTCTTACATTTAACTTGCCAATGTTTATGCTTTATCCTATTTTCTTCTGTTGGATCCTTCTTCCAATTTTTGAATGAAGATCTTTTGGCTAAAATAGCTTCTTTCACCTCCCCTTTTAACCATGCCGGTAATCGTTTTGCCTTCTTTCCACCTTTCTTAATGCGTGGAATACATCTGGACTGTGCTTCTAGAATGGTATTTTTTAACAATGACCACGCCTCTTTGACATTTTTTACTTTTGTAGCTGCTCCTTTCAGTTTTTTTCTAACAATTTTTCTCATTTTATCAAAGTTTTCCTTTTGAAAGTTTAGCACGAGAGCCTTGGATTTGCACACTGTTCCTTTTCCAGTCATTAAATCAAATTTGATCATATTATGATCACTATTGCCAAGCGGCCCCACCACCGTTACCTCTCTCACCAAGTCCTGTGCTCCACTGAGAATTAGATCTAAAATTGCTCCCTCTCTCGTCGGTTCCTGAACCAATTGCTCCATAAAGCTATCATTTATTCCATCCAGGAACGTTATCTCTCTAGCGTGACCCGATGATACATTTACCCAGTCTATATTGGGGTAATTGAAGTCTCCCATTATTACTGCACTACCAATTTGGTTAGCTTCCCTAATTTCTCTTAGCATTTCACTGTCCATCTCACCAACTTGACCAGGTGGACGGTAGTATACCCCTATCACTGTAGTCTTCCCTGACACACAAGGGATTTCTACCCATAAAGATTCAATTTTGTATTTAGTCTCATGCAGGATGTTTATCCTGTTGGACTCTATGCCATCCCGGACATAAAGCGCCACACCTCCTCCCGAGTGCTCCTCTCTGTCATTGCGATATAATTTGTACCCCGGTATAGCACTGTCCCATTGGTTATCCTCTTTCCACCATGTCTCTGAGATGCCAATTAAGTCTTTGTCATCATTTCCTGCTGTACATTCTAATTCTCCCATCTTACTTCTTAGACTTCTGGCATTAGCATACAAACATTTCAAACTTTGTTTTTTGTTTGTATTTTTATTTTGCTTTTTAATTGATAGGGATAAGTTAGAATTTTTTAGCTCAGGTGAGTTTTTAGTTACAGGCACTTGGACTACTTTTCTAATTATTGGAACCTCACTGTTGGGATGCCCTAATTCTATTGCATCATTAGTATCCTTTAAAGATACCTCTCTCCGAACCATGCACTGCTGAGCGACTGTCGGCTTTCCCCTTTGTTCTAGTTTAAAAGCTGCTCTATCTCCTTTTTAAAGGTTAGCGCCAGCAGTCTGGTTCCACCCTGGTTAAGGTGGAGCCCATCCCTTCGGAAGAGACTCCCCCTTCCCCAAAAGGTTCCCCAGTTCCTAACAAAACTGAATCCCTCTTCCTTGCACCATCGTCTCATCCACGCATTGAGACTCTGGAGCTCTGCCTGCCTCTGGTGACCTGCGCGTGGAACAGGGAGCATTTCAGAGAATGCTACCCTGGAGGTTCTGGATTTAATCTTTCTACCTAAGAGCCTAAATTTGGCTTCCAGAACCTCCCTCCCACATTTTCCTATGTCGTTGGTGCCCAAGTGTACCACGACAGCCGGCTCCTCCCCAGCACTGTCTAAAATCCTATCTAGGTGATGCGTGAGGTCCGCCACCTTCGCACCAGGTAGGCATGTTACCAGGCGATCCTCACGCCCACCAGCCACCCAGCTATCTACATTCCTAATAATCGAATCACCAACTATGACGGCCGACCTAACCCTTCCCTCCTGGGCAGTAGGCCTTGGGGAGATATCCTCGGTGCGAAAGAACAATGCATCACCTAGAGAGCAGGTCCTTGCTACAGGATCCTTTCCTGCTACACCTGGTTGGTGCTCTCCCATTATGAGACTTTCTTCCTCCAAGGCAGCACCAGGGCTGCCAGTCTGAAGTTGGGACTTGACTACTATGTCCCTGAAGGTCTCATCTATATACCTCTCTGTCTGCCTCAGCTCCTCCAGGTCTGCCACTCTAGCCTCCAGAGATCGGACTCATTCTCTGAGAGCCAGGAGCTCTTTGCATCGCATGCACATGTACAACTTCTCACCGGTGGGTAAAAAATCATACATGTGACACTCGATGCAAAAGACTGGGAAGCCCCCCTCTTGCTGCTGGACTGCTGCCTTCATCTCAATTTTGATCAGTTCCTAGTTAAGTTTTAGGTTGCTATGGGAGTAGGAATGTGTCTAACTTCCTTTAAATGTATTAGTGAATTCACTATGTGTCTGGTAGTGGCCTACCGGGGTCTGATCGAATTCTCAATAAAGTTTTTGTTGATGTTTTGTTTTTGGTTTTTTTTTGTGAAAGTGGCACCTGCCTATAAATTAAGGGATGAGCTAGGGGTGGGTTGGGAAATACAAACAGTCTAACTTCAGTTAGTCAGCCTGAGTGACTCACTGCTCCCTTGATTAACAAATGTTGGTCCCTATTCAAACCCAATCACACTACCTCAACACCTTTCCAAGGTGAGTAACTGAGCTGAACTATTCATTTTTTACTTTGGTATATACTGCTCCTAGCTTATTTCTAGCTTCTGGCTACTTTTTTGTGGGGGGGGGGGGGGGTTTTGTGGGTTTGGTTTTTTTTCAATACAATGCACTCAGTTAATATTAAATACAAACACTCAGCTCTTTAAAAGTATGGAGAACACTCAGTTCTGCAGACTTTTAAAAATAAACACACTACCTACTGCTACCTTAATGACTGACTGACATAGCAGACAACCTTAGCTTACACACCCCCGCCATCATACTAGGCGACTTTAACCTCCATGTCAATACCACCCCCCTTTCCACCTCCTGCCAATACCTACTCAACGCCCTAAAAGCCTTAGGCTTTGAACAGCTCATCAATACCCCCACATACAAAGCGGGCCACTCTCTGGACCTCTTATTTGTCAACACCTCCATTCACGCCCCTTACCCCCCCCCCCCCCCCCCCCCCCCCATGCACACCTGTTCCATGGTCAAACCACTCACTCCTAAAAGCACTCATACACATAAAACCTCCGACTGCAAATATCCCTGATGGCAGTAACAAAATTCATTTCAGAAAACCTTGCAATAATGATGACCTAACCTCTGCGATTAACAACGCCCTCCACAAACTAGACCTATCAAACCCTGATGCAGCCCTCCACTCCTGGACCACACTCACAAATAACATAGCCAGTGACCTCTGCCCTCCCTCCTCTAAGACAATAAGCCACACACACCACACTAAACAACCCTGGTACTCCCCCGAACTGAAAAAACTCAAACTTCAACTCAGACGGATAGAAAGATACTGGCGCAAAAACCCCTCCCCCAATCTGCTAGCGTCATACAAATCCGCTTCATTCAACTACAGAACCTCCATCAACAAGACAAAGCGTGACTACTATGCACTGAAAATTCACAACTACCAATACAACCCGAAAGCCTTGTTCACATACGTAGCTGACTTCACCAAAATGCTACCCATACCCACCCCCGATTATGACTTGTTGGTGTTTGAGGTAGTTGTGGATGGATCCTTGGGCCGGTGGCAGATGACCACGCCCCCAGGGGAAGATCCCGAGAGGGACCACCGGTCAGGCTCAGAGTATGGAGACAGACACATACTAGTTCTTTTATTAAACAGTATATTGAACCACCAGAGGTGGCAGTAGTGAGCTGGAAGTGCCTGGCAGGGCTGTAGTCCCTCAAGTACTGGAACAGCGATCCTGGATAACTGAGCTGTAGAGAAACTGAATATAGTGAGTAGGCAGGGTATGCAGAGTTCAGGAACAGAACCTTGATGGTAACACTCACACAATAGTCTCTAGAAGTAGTCCATGTGTTGGAATGAGTTAGGCCCTCGAGGGAAAGCTCTGATAGAGAGATGGTAACTCACTGGTGTAGTAGGCAGCGATGACTTCCAGGCAGAATACGTATTCAGCAACCAGTCCGGGAACATGGGCCCTCGAGGAGCGAGTACCGGTTACTGACTGTGACCTGAAAAACAAAGAGAGAGCGAGGCCTCCGAGGAGCGGGTACTCCTGGTAAATCCAAGGAGGCAGAGCAGCTTAGGTAGATTAATCCCTTCCTTTGCTAACTCGATAGTTAGCGATTTCTGAGACCTTATATATCTGGTACGGATGACGTCATCTCAGGGGGATGCCCCTGAGGTCCGCGCCACTGCGGGTACATCAGTCGGGGCCTCGCGCGCGCCCTTAGGCTCTTGTGAATCATGGCGGATTGCAGCGTCGAGCCGCTCCGGGTATGCCGGGAGGAGTCAGCAGCATGACGCCGCAGCAGCCAACCTTCCACCTGAGCAAGAGGGAGTCGCCAAGGAGGGTGGAGTGGAGACGTCGAGCAGTGACAGTCGCAACACGACTCTAGTACCAAGTGCGATGAACTTGCCCAATTCTTCCAAGATAAAATCACAAAAATCTTGCAACGCTTCTCCACACCCACTTCCCTCACATACACTCCACCCAATAAATTGAACACAACCATAGACACACTAGACACAACATCCGTATCAGAAATTGAATCCATCCTAAAGAAACTAAACCCCTTCTCTCACCCTTCCGATACAATCTCTACCAATGCACTTCTAGCTATCCCTAGCACCATAGCCAAACCCCTAGCTGGCATTATTAATTGTTCACTCTCCACCGGTAAAGTCCCTAAACCCCTAAAACAGGCCATAGTTAAACCCATCCTAAAAAAAAACAATCTTGACCCTATCGACCCCGCAAACTACCGACCCATATCCAACCTGCCCTTTCTAGCAAAAATCATGGAAAAAGTTGTTAACACACAACTCTCAGAACACTTGGAAACTCATAACGTCACTCCCCGGTAATTCAATGGGACACCCTCCAGCTGACCCTTCTGCTTCGCACACTGCCTGCAGGTCCCGCGTCCTCCGCCGCCGCTCCAGCTTTGCTCATCTCTTCTCTTACCGGAGCCGTATCAAGCCTTCGCCGATGTGTTCTCCAAGGAGATGGCAGAGATTCTCCCTCAACACCGGCCATTCGACTGCCCTATTGACTTATTGCCTGGCACCACACCCCCTCGAGGCCGGGTTTATCTGCTGTCCCTGCCAGAGACTGCTGCCATGTCCCAGTACGTTACAGAGAACCTTGCCAAGGGCTTCATTCGCCCTTCTCGTTCCCCCGCTGGAGCCGGCTTCTTTTTTGTGGCAAAGAAGGATGGCTCACTCCGCCCCTGTATAGACTATCGAGGCTTGAACGCCATTACCAAGAGGGACCGCTACCCCCTTCCGCTGACCCCTGAACTTTTGGACCGCCTCCAGGGGTCCCAAGTATTTACTAAGCTAGACCTTCGGGGGGCCTACAACCTCGTCCGTATACGTCCTGGAGACGAATGGAAGATGGCCTTCAATACCAGGGACGGGCATTACGAGTACTTGGTAATGCCCTTCGGACTCTGCAACGCCCCGGCCGTCTTCCAGAACCTCATGAACGAGGTTTTACGCGAGATGCTACACTCTCACGTCATCGTGTACCTTGACGACGTGCTAATCTTTTCAAAAGACCTGGAGTCTCACCGCCAGCACGTCAGGCAAGTCCTACAGGCTCTAAGGGATAACCGCCTCTATGCCAAGTTAGAAAAGTGCGTCTTTGAGGCGGAGTCCTTGCCCTTTCTGGGGTACATCATCTCATCCACTGGCTTCCGGATGGACCCCGAGAAGGTCTCGGCCATAACCAAATGGCCCCAGCCCCTGGGTCTCAAGGCTCTTCAAAGATTCCTGGGATTCGCTAACTTCTACAGACATTTCATTCCTCGCTACTCCCATCGGGTCGCTCCCCTCACTGCCCTAACCAGAAAGGGAGCCGACGCCAAGATCTGACCCGACGCCACCGTCAAGGCATTCTCCGATTTGAAAGAGGCATTCTTGGCCGACACCTGTCTCCGCCACCCGGACCCGGCAAGACCCTTCGTCGTCGAGGTCGAGGCCTCCAGCGTGTGTTGTGGTCTCTGCCGCTTCCCCTTCTCTAGCCCTGAACAGTGCCTACCTCCGCTGCTGGAAATGCCGCGTCCCGCGGTGCCGGGACTCCGACAACTCTGCCAGTTCCACGTGGCGGCCGCCATTGCTTGCCCGTCTCCCCGCTGCCTCGCGCGCGCATGAGGATGCCCACTTTGTGCGCACAGCTCCCGGAAGTCTGGCTCCGCCTGTGCTAATGACGCCACGCCCTAAGCCTGATATAACCGGCATCCGGACTCCTTCTCCTTGCCTTGCAACGAGGTTCACTACTGCCTAGTAGTTCTGAGTTGCGCTTTGTCTGTTCCTCGTTCCTGACTTGACCTTTGGATTACCTTTGACTTCGCTTCAGCCTGCCGCCTGCCTCAGACCTTGGTCCGTTCCTGACTTCGCTTCAGCCTGCCGCCTGCCTCAGACCTTGGTCCGTTCCCGACTTCAGTCCACAGCCTGCTTCCGTCCACAGCCAGCGGCAGACTCCGTTCCAGTCTACAGCCTGCTTCAGTCTACAGCCTGCTTCAGTCCACAGCCTGCTTCCATCCACAGCCTGCTTCAGCCCACAGCCTGCTTCCGTCCACAGCCAGCGGCAGACTCCGTTCCAGTTTACAGCCTGTTCCAGTCCACAGTCTGCTACCGATTCCATCTAAGTCTTCAGCTTGCTCCAGGTCCAGCATTCTACAGACCCTGCCTCACTGTCCGGTTTGCTACAGGTATCGCTGCCGCCCGCTGCCCTGTCATCAGCTGGCCCTCGACCTGTACTGCCGGTACACGGACTATCTTTCACTCTGGGCTTTCTATACTACACTCCCAGCCCAGGCTTACCTCCTATTGGACTTTGAGCATATACCCGAAGTCCCAAGGTTCCAGGACCCTACGGGCTCCTCCTGGGGGGTTCCTGGTTCCCGGGTGAACACCGCCAGCCTGTGGCTCCACCTCCCGGCCTACCCTGTCATCCTAGGTGGGCCGGCCCAAGGGTCCACTACCCTGCCTGCAGTACCCAACTGCAACAGCGTGGCCGTTGGGGCGGTTCTCAGCCAACACTCCGCTTCAGGCCAATTACTACCCTGCTCGTATTTCTCCAAGAAATTCTCCCCAGCCGAAGCAAATTACTCCATTGGAGATAAGGAACTTTTAGCAATCAAACTCGCCTTCGAGGAATGGAGGCAGTGGCTCGAGGGAGCTAAACACCCGGTCACCGTATACACTGACCACAAGAACTTGGAGTTTCTGTCCCAAGCCCAGCGGTTAAACCCCCATCAGGCCCGGTGGTCTATGTTCTTCAGCCGCTTTGATTTCACACTGCAATACCGCCCTGCAGCAAAGAACCTTCAGGCCGATGCCCTGTCGCGGACTTCCATGTCTGAAGAGGACCTCAAGCCTCCCCAATACATTCTGGACCCCAGCAAAGTCCGCCTATCAGCCCTGACGGTCCTTTCTCAAGGTAGAACCGTGGTCCCCCGACGAGACCGACTAAAGACCCTGCGCTGGGCCTACGACTCCCTTACTGGAGGCCACGCCGGGCGGGAGCAAACACTGGAACTCCTCAACCGGTTCTACTGGTGGCCCAACATTCGGCAGGACATCCGTACCTACGTAAGCTCTTGTCCCACCTGTGCCCGACAAAAACCCAGTCCTGGTCCTCCGTGTGGTCTTCTGCAGCCTCACCCGGTTCCCACAGAACCTTGGACTCATCTCGCTACAGACTTTATGGTCGACCTACCGCCGTCACACGGGAAGACGGTAATCTGAGTCACCGTCGACCGTTTCTCCAAAATGGCGCACTTTGTGCCGCTGCCCAAGCTGCCATCCACACCCAAACTGGCCCTTCTTTTCACCCAACACATATTCCGGATTCATGGGCTTCCCCAGGATATCGTTTCTGACCGAGGGCCGCAGTTCACCACGCGGTACTGGAGGGCTCTCTGCAAATGCTTCAAGGTTCAGATCAGCTTCTCCACCGCTTTCCACCCTCAGAGCAATGGTCAATCCGAAAGGATGAACCGCTCCCTAAAGACCTTCCTGCATTCCTTCATAAATGAAAGGCAGGACAACTGGACTGAGCTCCTACCCTGGGCCGAGTTTGCCTATAATAACCAGTGTCATGCCGCTACCGGACGCTCACCCTTCCAGCTGGTATATGGGAAGCAGCTTAAACCTCCGCTCCCCATTTCCACGCCCAGTGTGTCCCCGGCCGCTCAGCTGATGGCTCAGCAACTGCAGACTCTTTGGCAAACAACCCAGGACAAGTTGGCTGTCTCTGCCTCCTCCGCCAAGCGAGCAGCTGATCGCCACCGATGCCCGGCACCCATGTATCAGCCTGGAGACCGGGTCTGGCTCAGTACGAAGAACATCCATCTGAGGCTTCCCTCTAGGAGATTTGCGCCCAAGTTCTGTGGACCCTTCCGGGTTGCCGAAAGGGTGGGGCTCGTTTCCTACCGATTGAGGTTGCCATCCTCGCTACTGATCCACGACGTCTTCCACGTCTCTCTGCTAAAACCTCTGGTCCTCTCTCGCTACCACCGCAAGCCTCCGGACTCTTCGGCTACTCCCATAGCTGATGATCCCACGTACCAGGTACGCGAAGTACTAGACGTACGATTCTACAACCAAAGATGGGAGTACCTTCTCGCCTGGGAGGGTTGCGGCGACGAGGACAACACCTGGGAGCCAAGCCGTAACATCCTGGACAAGTCCCTCCTTCAGCAGTTTCATCTTGACCACCCTGAGAAACCCGGTCCTCTGAAGAAGGGCCGTAAAGGGGGGGGGGTACTGTTGCAGTCCCGACCGCCCCTCTCCTGATCGGGCTCAGGCCCGCCTACCTCCGCTCCGGCAGCCGCGGGATTCCACCCAGCCCAGGTCCCGGGAGGACCTCCATCCGCGCAGTTCCCACGTGGCGGACGCCATTGCAGGCCTGTTCTCCTCCGGCCTCGCGCGCGAACAGGCTCCTCTTGTGCGCCCAGCTCCGCCTCCTCGGCTGACGTCACGCTCTGCCCCCGATATAACCGGCGTTCAGTCGTTCACTAAACGCCTTGCAACGAGGTTCCTAGCTGACTAGTTACTTCCTGTTTGCGTTTCCTGTTGACTCCCTGATACCTGCCTTGACTCCGGTTTGCTTCTGACTTCGCTACAGTCTGCTGCCTGCCTTGACTCCGCTTTGCTTCAGACTTCGCTACAGCCTGCCGCCTGCCTCGGTCCCGGTCTGTCAAGGACTCCATTACCACTGCCCGCCTGCTCTGGCCCCGAGTGTTACCCTCTGGGCCAGCTTCCTGACCCGGCCTGTCTCTCTGACTCTCTGACAAACCTCTTGCCGGCTCAGCTCCTAGTGGGCCTCCTGCCCTCCCTACGCACTAGCTCTTCAGGACATTCTCAGCAGTGCCCAAGTCCCAAGGGCCTGGGTCCCTACGGGCTTCTCCCGGGGGGATCCCAGGCTCCGGGTGAAACCTTGCCAGACCGTGCCTCCGCCTCCCGGCCTGCCCTGTGATCACCGGTAGGCCGGCCCAAGGGTCCACCATCTACCCTCACAGCAGTCTAGCCATAACATGACTCACAATTTGGCTTCCGTAAAAACTTTAACACGGAAACACTCCTACTCTCACTCACAGACACGGTCCTTAAAGGACTAGACCATGGACAATCTAACATACTAGCGCTACTCGACATATCCGCTGCATTCGATACCATCAATTACAAAATCTTAATCAACCTACTATCAGAAATCGGTATCACAGGACTAGCCCTGTAATGGTTCATATCCTACCTAGAGAACAGGCACTACATAGTCACAATTGGTAAATTGGCATCCTTCCCCACTCAACTCACCCAAGGTGTACCCCAAGGGTCCTCCCTCTCTTCCACCCTCTTTAACATATATCTACTCCCCCTCTGCCATCTCCTCTCCAGGCTTGGTTTACCACACTTCATCTATGCAGATGATGTGTAAATCCTCATACCCATTCAAGACTCAATCTCCAATGCATTCAAAACCTGGGAGAACTGCCTCAGCGAGATAAACCAATTACTAAACAACCTTCACCTTGCATTGAATCCTGCAAAAACTGAACTCATCATCTCACCACCCATCCCTCTGCCTACCAGCAGTCCCTCCCCCCCCTGACCCTTTTCAAGGAAAATGCTCGAAGCCTTGGTGTTATCATCGATAACCACCTTAACCTAAAAAAATTTATTAACACAACCATAAGGCAATCCTATTTCAAACTCCAGATCCTTAAAAAACTTAAACCTCTCCTTCACCACAGTGATTTCCGCACCATACTTCAGGCCACCATCTTATCAAAAAATGACTACTGTAATTCAATACTCCTCAGCCTCCCTGAATCCGCAACCAAACCCCTCCAAATCCTGCAAAATGCCGCAGCTAGAATACTTACTAATACCCGCATATCAGATCACATTACTGCCATCCTCAAGGAACTTCATTGGCTCCCAATATCTCAATGTATCCTATACAAAACTCTCTCTATCATACACAAAACCATTCACAACTGCAACAAACACTGGCTTGGCAACTCCCTACGCCTTCTATCATCCAACCGCCCCACCAGAAAAGCATACAAAGGCACCCTATACACCCCTTCTCCAAAAACCTACCACTTGCTCTCCACGAAAGAGCGCACCCTCTTCATCGCAGGGCCCACCCTTTGGAATTCTATGCCGGCAGACCTTCGTCTAGAGCCATGCTCACAAAAATTCAAAAAAAACCTAAAGACATGGCTTTTTATAAAAGCATTCCCTGAATTATCATCCCATCCCCTCTCCTTCACCCTCACCTGCCCTACTCTCCCTCCCGCCCTCGCCCTTTCCTCTCCCCCCCCCCCCCCCTCGTGATTCCCGGAGCGCTTCTCCCCTACTCAGCTTGTTCACACTTGTTAGATGCCCCCCTGAAACCTCGTACCCCCCTCCTAGCTCCTCTCATTTGTTGACTACTTTGTATCAATTTAATTCTACAATGCTCCTTTGGTCTTTCTTTTTGATCCCCTCCCAGTTTTTTACTACCTGTTAATTATATTTCCATTTTTTATCTCAAGTTTATTGTAAATTGATATGATGTACTTACGAATACCGGTCTATAAAAGCCTTTAAATAAATAAATAAATAAATAAATTGTTGGGTTATGTCCGGCATCTGAGGAGATATCCCACTGGGCGGAACTTTCCGAGGTATGGCTGCCAGTAGGATATCGGAATTCAGCAGTTCCGGTTGGCAGGGTTGTGGTAGTAGTAGCTGAAGGAAGCCGTGACCCTCTATCTGAGAGTGGTAAAGGTGGTGGACCTGTGTGCAGGCCGCTGGTGGCAATACATGCCTACAGGTGAGAGCCCAGCAAGAGAACCTATGATGCCTTCAGTAAATGTCTGCTACATCTGACTGGAGGGGCTGACTTTGCTGGGGGCTGGCTGCTGATGGACTATAGTACACACAGAAGGCTACTACTTATCAGATCTACTCAGTCCTTATAGTGTGATCAATTGGGTCTTCATCTGTTGTAAAAAGAATAAGTAAATAGTGTACATTTTTTTTATCTGTTATATATTATCCCCAGTTATTTGTATCCAAGTTCAATCTTCCTGTTTATTGTAAGACAACATTTTGTCATGGTTATTGTTTAAAATGTAAACCGACTTGATTAGTAATTCTGTTACTGGAAAATCGGTATATAAAAGTGCTAAATAAATAAATAAAAATAGTATCACATCTTCTAGTCTTCTTCACGTTACAGGTGAAAACTGGTGTGTTTGTGGATACAACGAATGGTAGTCTGGTGATGAGGCACCCGAGGCATGTGTGTCTTAGGGGTGTGCATCCGTTTTCCACGTATTTGTAATCCGCAACTTGTTTTTTGCAATCTTAAAAATACGTGGGGAGGCGAAACGCATCGTGACTCCCCACGTATTCAACAGATATCCGTTGTATTCGGCCTCCTAAATAAACATTTAAACCCCCCACCCTCCTGACCCCCCCAAGACTTACCAAAACTCCCTGGTGGTCCAGCGGGGAGTCAGGAAGCCATCCCTGCACTCATTTGCGGTTTCCTCACGGCGCCGATAGCCTGTGTCACAGGGGCTGCTGGTGCCATTGGTCAGCCCCTGTCACATGGTCACCGGCGCCATCTTGTGCTCCTACCACGTGACAGGTAGGTCATGTGGCAGGAGGTCGCTCTGGGACCCTCGTTGGACCCAACCGGAACTTTTGGCCAGCTTGGGGGGGCTTCCTGACCCCCACAAGACTTGCCAAAAGTCCAGCGGGGGTCCGGGAGCGACCTCCTTTCACGCGTCCGTCCGATCCCAATACTCAAAATGGCGCCGATCGCCACCATTTTGAGACTCAAAATCGCCGTCCCGCCAATACTCAAAATGGCGCCGATCGCCGTCATAGTGAGGGCAACGTATTTACAGATTGACAACTTATTGAATTCGCCATACGTTCGCGTAGAACGGAATTGACCCCCCACGAATACGTATCGCGTACGCAACGAAAACTTTTTGCCTGCACATCTCTAGTGTGTCTATCACATGTTTTCTCTTATGAGAATGCTTTGATCGGATAACCATTTTGGATGGAAGTTTGAGAGTTGAGTGTCTCGCCTGAGTTGTCTTTTGTGTCATTTTAGGCAGTTTTAGTGCACTAAGCCTACGCTTTTGCACGGCCTTTATGGGATGCGTCGGGATTGGCGGTATATGCTTCTGTTTCGATGCAGTTGGCGTCGAGAGATGCGTCTGCGTTGATGGATGCGCTGGCGTTGAATTATGCATCGTCCTTAATGTATGCGCCAGCATCGATGGTTGCACCGGCATCGGTGGTTGCGCTGGCAGTGGTAGTTGCGCCGGCGTCGGTGGTTGCGTCGGTGTTGAAGGTTGCACCGGCGTCGAGAGTTGTGCCGAGCTGGACACATACGTCGGTGTCGACAATCGTGGTTTGGGTGCCCCCATTGAAGAATGGGCACGTTTGTGAGAGCGCTCTCGGAGTTTTGTTCCCTCACCTGCGCTTGAGGAGGAAGGACCTAGTGAGGCACCTCTCTTTTGAATTGGAGCCTGTGATTTTGCTGGTCCCGGCGATGAGTGAGATTCAGAAGGCGGGGCATAAGAGCCCTGAGTGAGTCTTAGTTTTTCTATTTTTGTGCACTTTGACGTTATGCCCTGGGCGACATTCTGCCACAATGTTTACAGGTTGCCTGTTGGTGGTCTGGGCCCAGACACACGTAACAGGCTGAGTGGCCATCCATTATAGACATTATTTTGCTGCAGGCACACGGCTTAAATCCCAATGGCCTAGGCATCCTTTTCTGTTTTTTATTTTTGTTGTTTCCTTCTCTTGAGGAAAATTTGCTGAGGAGATCCGAAGCTCCGCGTGTGTTCCCGCGCGCGGAAAAAACAGACTGCGGAGAACCTGCTTTTCCTGCGCAGGAACCCACGCGCAGCCGCACAGAGCTAAACTTTGTGTAATAGCTTTGAGAAGCTCCGCCTCCCAGGCCTTGATGGACAGCCCAAGACAGCATGGCTGATTCAGCCCTGCTATTGACAGGAAAAACTTAGATGCTTTCTGGAGTACAGTGTTGTCAACTATCCGACAATGTACTGGTATAATGATACCAAAAACTGGCAGGATATTTTCTCTTGGAGAAGGAGGTGTGCCTGCCACAGGATGCAAGGCAGGAGAAAAATTTGTACAAGTGACTCTACAGTTAGCATGCAGATACAATTTGGCTGTTTGGGTCAGAAAGATGGTCCTTATCTATGACTCCTGGCTACATAAAATGGTTTTGGTGATGCAAATGGAATGGTTGCTGCATGGGAGTCCTTTATGAGCAACTGCCACCGGATATTAAGAACAGACTTGAGAATATGGGGTATTCTACCAAATGGAGCGGAGCTTTAAAGGATTCCCTACAGGGGGCAGGATAACTTTGAGTAATTGTTTTGAACGGTCTTTGATGTTAGCTCACGGGTGGTTTCGACTGCTTCCTAAGTATGTTTATTTTATTTATTTATTTATTTGTTGAGTTTTATATACCGTCATTCGGTAGAGCCATCATAACGGTTTACAAAAATATACACTTTTCTTAGCAGTTGTGTAACAGAAAAAACAATGTGAACGTTATACATTTTCTTAGCAGTTGTGCAACAATAAAAAACAATTTGAATAATATCAAAAATAAGCATATCAAGTCCAGAGAGCATTATTAGGTTGGAAGAGGAGGGTATGCAGTTCAGGGTGAAGAGAATGTATTAAAAGGTTTATAACTGAGAGTTCAGTTGAGAGTTGGAATGATCAGACGTCTGAGGGTCAGTGTAGAATTTGCGGAACATTAGTGTTTTTAGGTCCTTTTTGAATATTTTTAGGTCGTGTTGGTTTCTCAGGAATTTAAGTAGGGTGTTCCAAAGTTTAGGTGAAGCAATTGAAAAGGCTCTTTCTCTTGTGGTTGCCAGATGTGCATCTTTGATAGGGGGAATGTTTAGGTAGCCTGAGTTATTAGAGCGTAGGTTTCTTGGAGGATTTTGAGGGATTATGTTTAGGGTGTTAAGACCTTGATGATCATTGTTTAGAATTTTGTGGATTATGGTCATTGATTTGTAAGCAATACGTGCAGTAATAGGGAGCCAGTGAAGTGAGGTCAATATTGGTGTTATGTGTTCATTTCTTTTTGTTCCAGTTAGGACTCTGGCGGCTGAGTTCTGCAGTATTTGGAGTGGTTTGAGGGATAAAAAAGGTATTCCAATTAGTAAGGAGTTGCAATAGTCGAAGGTGGAGAAGATAAGAAGTTGAAGTACAGTTCTGAAATCATAGGGGTTGAGAAATGGTTTCAGGTGTCTTAGGGTTAGGAGTCTGTGGTATCCTTCTTTAGTTTTATTTGCTATGTGGTTCTTGAAAGAAAGTTCTTTATCAATGATAACTCCGAGGTTCCTGGTGTGGGTGGTAGGGAGTATAGTTATCATTTGTTTGTCAAGTATTGTCAGGGGTGGCGGAGTTGGATTGGGTTTTTTATCCACGAGTATTATTTCAGTTTTGTCAAATTTGATTATGAGTTTCAGGGAATTTAGGAGATGTTTGATTGAGATAAGTAGTTCTGAGGTTTTCTTGTAGGTTTCTTCAATCGAATTTTGTATGGGAATGAGGAGCTGAATGTCATCAGTGTAGAGGAAGTATATGATTTCATATTCTTTTAGTAGTTGGCAAATGGAGAGAAGGTATATGTTGAAAATGGTGGCTGATAAAGCTGATCCTTGAGGGACTCCAGTGTTTAGGTTGATTATTTTTGATAGGTTGTTGTTGATGGGGTTTATGTTTATGGTTTATGTTTATGATGTTGTTTATGGGGGACCTATGATGCCCTCTGGATGGTTATTGGTGTTTCTGTTTCCTTGTTTTATGCTGATAATGCAAAAGTAGGGGTGGCTGGATAGGGAGGTCTGAGGATTAAGGGGGATGTTTGTGTGTGGGAAAAGGGTCTGTTCTGAATGCATGATGAATGAGTATAGTATGAATGGGGTGGAAGGTGACGTAGGTGAGGAATGAAAGAGGGAAGAGGAAAATGGAAAAGAAGGGGGTGGCAGACTTTAAGCAAACATTGGGAAGGTAATTCTGGAGCTCTCCAGGAAAAGGGGCAAAGTGTTATCAGTTCCTTATGCTGCCCCTGAGCATTTAACTTTTGCCCAGGGAGTTTCATTTTAGGTGTGTATGTTTCAAATGTTTTGTTAGATATTTTGTTTGTACAGATACCTCTTTCCAATAAAAATTATTTTGAAAAAAAAAATAGAAAGGCAATTTTCAAAATGATTAACACGGGTATAAAGTGTTTTACCTGCATTCATTGGCACTCCCCCAGTGTGCAAAACGCTGCACTGAGAGGAGGTGTTTCTGGGAGTATATTTAGGACAGGAGTGTTATGCTCCTGCCCGCAAGAAGCGTGGGCAGGCTCTTACCTCTCACAGCCACAGCCAGCCGGGCTGCTGACTCTGCTTGCTTCCTCCCTGAATCAGCTGGGGCTGTCCCCGCAGCTCTTGCCATGCGATCTGCTTCTCTGCTACTGTTCCTGCCTTTCCCCGACGTGCTGCTGCGATCCCGGGACCTTTAGCCAGCAGCGAGACCGTCTCTCCAGTGCCTGCTTCAAGCCCGGGTCCTTGCCTGGCTGGGAAGCCGTCCCTGCCAGTGCCTGCACTCTTACCTCTGCTCGCGGGGCTGTCTTCACGGCATGGAGCCGTTCCTGCAGTCAGCCCTTCCCCCGCTTCCTCTGCAGCCAGCACGTCTCTCTGCCGGTGCCTGCAGCCAGCCTTACCTTCTCTGTTTCTGTCCATGCGGCTGGGAGCTGCTCCACTGAACTGCCTTCACCCAGCTCCAGTCCAGGGCTGCTCCGCGGCTTCCTTGGGCCCTCCACGTGGCTGAGGACGCCACCAGCTTCCAGCTCTTCTCTCCAGCCTCCTAGGGCGCGAGCGCGCGCCTCTCTGCTCCTCTTAAAGGGCCAGCCAGGTGTGGCCCCCTGCTGACCCCTCCCTGGGCGTTGTCCACCTCAGCCCTACTAAAGGGCTCAGCTTTCAGTGTGTCTTTGCCTTCGCAAGGAGTTGGTCACTCCTGAGATCCTCGTTCCAGGAGATGCCTTGTATTCCAGCCTTCTGCAAGGTCCAGTGTTCCATGTTTCCCGTTGAAGCTTCTTGTCAAGTTGTTCCAGTCCTGATGTCTTCAGTGTTCCAGTCCTGATGTCTTCAGTGTTCCAGTCCTGATGTCTGCCTGCCGTTTCAGTCCCAAGGTCTGTCTCTTGATCCAGTCCTGATGTTCCTGATGTCCATGTTCCAGCCCAGAGGTGTGTCTCCTATTCCAGTATATGTGTTCCAGTCCTGATGTTCCTGATATCCTTGTTCCTGATCCTGATGCTTTGACCTGCCTCGTGCTGCCAGGAGAGCAGCGTATTCTTGCCTCGTGCTGCCAGGAGAGCAGCGTATTCTTGCCTCGTGCTGCCAGGAGAGCAGCAAACCCGCTTCCTCTTACCTGTGCTCTCCCGCTCTCTGCGTGGTCCGCGACCAGCCTTCCAGGGCTGTGTAGGGCGCGCATGGGACAGGGTGGTCCGCGACTCAGTCCCGCGGGTGGCCTGAGTAGGGCGCCCTGAGGGTCAGTGCCCATGTCTTCCTTCAGCCCTCGTTCCTGACTCCACCTCTGTGCTTCCAGTTCCTCGACCTGAGTCCACGTCTGTGCCTGTCCACGTCTATGCATCCTGCACCTCGTTCCTGAGTCCACGTCTTGCCTGCGTCCATGTCTTTGCATACTGCACCTCGTTCCTGAAGTCCACGTCTATGCCTGAGTCCACGTCTAAGGATCCTGCATCTATGCCTGAGTCCACGTCTATGGATCCTGCACCTCGTCCTGAGTCCACGTCTAAGCCTGAGTCTACGTCATTCCTGAGTCTCGTCTGAATCCATGTTCCAGTCTTCGCTGCCCTGGCCTCCATCCGGCCTGCCGCTTCGTGCCGTACCCTGCGGCAGGTCCGAAAGGGCTAGGAACGGTCGGAGGACTGTTCACAAGACCAACATTGCGTTGTTGGGTCTTCCGAAGCGTGCAGGTCCGGAGGAGGGCCTGTCTTCCATGTCACTCCAGCCCTGCTCCCGTCCAGCCCATGCTCGGGCATGCCACGCCTCCCACAGCACTTCTTCAGAGTCCTCTGGGGTTGAGCCGTGGCCCAAGGACACACATCAACCAGGAGTGGGATCGCTCTCCTAGCGCTCCACAACAAGGAGAGAGAATTAACATGCGTAGATCATATTTTCAAATCTGCATGCATTACTTACCACAGAAAATGCAAGCACAAATATCCACAGGCACTTTATACCACAGGCAAGAATCAAAGCAAATTAATAAAAAGCAGCTGTAAAATTTGTTTCAATGTGCGCAGTCTGAAAATCGCAGCCAACATTTTTGTGACTTCAGACAAACCATCTTTCCTAGAAGGAAGTCCTTCAAAGAAGTGAGACCTCTGTACATCATGCTCTAAGCTGGTGTTGCGACCGTCAGTCTTCGACGGCTTCGCCCCGCCTACCTCTCACTACTTGCAGCTCCTCTCTCTCACCTCGGACTACTGGCTGCCGCAGCGTCTGTTTGCCATCCTCTCCGGCGTCCCCGGACCGGCTTTGGTGCTGTCTCCCGCCATGCTCCTCCAAGGTACCTTAGGGCGCGCGCGCATGCCGCCCTCATCTTTATTTCCACGTTGGCGCAAACCTCAGGGGCGTCCCCCTGATATGACATCACGCTGCCCGGATATTTAAGCCTACAGTATTTGCTAGCTCATCAAGTTAGCAATGGTAACTCTACGGATGGGATTCGCTCTCCGTACCAAAGCTGCTCTGCCACTCCAGCACTATCTGGAATTCTTACACCCTTTGGGGTTTTCTAATGGGGTACCCGCTCCTAGGGGGCCTCTTCTGCTTCTTTCAGGTACTGTCAGGAAACCGATACTCGTTCCTCAAGGGCCCATGTTCCCTGAGTCGCTGCCTGCATCTTCAAACCCTTCTACTTGGAAGACTTCACTAACAGTTTCCATCTGTGAGTACAACTACCATCTATTCCACAGTACTGCTTCACTGGAACCAGATACTTGCTCCTGATAGCACCTGAAAGAAGCAGAAGAGGGCCCCTAGGAGCGAATCCCATCCGTAGAGTTACCATTGCTAACTTGATGAGCTAGCAAATACTGTAGGCTTAAATATCCTGATGTTGGAGTAGGGGCCGTGTTAAGCCAAACTGGGGATTCTAAAGCCTTACATCCCTGCTCCTTTTTCTCACAGCGCTTTTCTCCTACAGAGAAGAACTATGGGAGCGGAGATAAAGAGCTCCTGGCTATTAAACTGGCATTCGAGGAATGGCAGCCTTGGCTTGAAGGCGCCCAACATCAAATTACCGTATTCTCGGACCACAAGAATCTAGAGTATCTCCGTCATGCACAACGTCTTAACCACAGACAAGCCAGATGTTCCTTGTTTTTTAATCGCTTTGACTTCGTGCTCAAATATCGCCCCGGAGACAAGAATACCAGAGCTGATGCCCTGTCACGCTCTTTCCTCTTTGAGAATGTTGCTGAAGAACCTCAGCACATCATCGACCCGAAGAAAGTCATCTTGGCGGCTACCCATTCTGTGCCTGCCAGTAAAAAATTGTGCCTAAGAACCTCAGAAAGAAACTTCTATACTGGGCTCATGATTCCAAATTGGCTGGCCATCCTGGTCAACGCCGTACCCTGCTGAAATTACAGAAGTACTATTGGTGGCCTACTATTAAGGAAGTCACATACTCCTATATAGCATCATGCTCCAACTGTGCCAAACATAAACCTACTTCTGGTCAGCCTTGGGGATTGCTACAACTGCTGCCAGTTCCGGAACAGCCATGGACTCACATCGCTACTGACTTTGTAGTTGATCTACCTCTTTCTGGAGGGATGAATACTATCTGGGTGACGGTTGACCGTTTCAGCAAGATGGCTCATTTTGTGGCGCTGCCTGGCTTACCCTCAGCCTTGGAGCTTGCGAAGCTCTTCATCGCACATATCTTTCGCCTTCATGGCCTACCAAAGCACATAGTCTCAGATAGAGGATCTCAATTCACGGCAAAATTCTGGAAGGCTTTGTGCAAACTATTTGACATCTCTCTGGATTATACATCTGCCTATCATCCACAATCCAGTGGCGTAGCCAGAATTGATTTTTTGGGTGGGCACAAGGTTAACATGGGTGGGCTGTAGGCATGCAGGTCTACTAGTTGTTTTTTTACTGATAAATAATGCCAAATTATATAGCATAGCATTCACATCTACGCCTAAGTATGAGGTTTACTTAATGATACAAACATAATTCACGGTGATTTGTGGTACTTTAGCCTTCTTATTATTACGATTTTATACACGGCTCCTACCTGTCCATAAATTTTGAGAGAGCGGGTGTGTTGCTTATATTTAAATTGCTAACATCTCAAAATATAGATATATATTTTTACCTTTGTTGTCTGATCTTTGTATTTTTCTAATCAGTTGGTCCTGGTCTCTTTTTCCCATTTTTTCCCTTATAGCTCATTTCCTAATTCCTTTTCAGTGTCTTTCTTCTATTACTGTCTTCTTCCCTTCCACACACACACACACACACATACACGCTTTCTCTCACAGACTCCCTCTCACACACTCAAGCTGTCACTCTCATTTGCTCTCCCCCCCCCCCACAAGCTCACATTCAAGTTCTCACTTTCTCACCCCTCCCCAGGCTTATATTCTTATGCACACACAGACGCACATCCAGGCACCCATTCTCACCCACACACATAAACCCAGACTCCCAGTCTCACCCACACATATTCAAGCTCCCATTCTCATCCATACATATACACATTTAAGGTACTATTCTCACCCACATATACACACATTCAAGCACCCATTCTTATCCACATATTCAAGCTTCCATTCTCACCCACCCACACAAACCCAGGCTCTCATTCTCACCCATATATACACACATTCAAGCTCCCATTCTCACCCACCCACAAACCCAGGCTCCCATTCTCAACCACACATACACACATTCGAGCTCCCATTCACCCACATATTCAAGCTTCCATTCTCACCCACATACACATCCAGGCTCCAGTTTTCACCCACACACACTCTCATTCTCATCCACACATACACATTCAAGCACGTGCACAGCTTCCGCTTTCTCCCCCAGAGCAGGAAGATCAGCTGCCTCTCCTGCTGCCACCGGCCTCCTGCTATCTTCGGGCGTCGGGCCGTACTGCCCGCCGAACCTCCTGTCGGGGGGGGGGGAAGCGGAAGTGCAGCGCACAACGTCCGCTTCCTCCCCCCCCCCCCAGCAGGAAGATCGGCGGGCAGTACGGCCCGACGCCCGAAGATAGCAGGAGGCCGGTGGCAGCAGGAGAGGCAGCTGATCTTCCTACTTTGGGGGAGAAAGCGGAAGCTGTGTGCGGCGCTTCCGCTCCCCCAAACAGGAAGTTCGGCGGGCCGTTTGGTCCGAAGATAGCAGGAGTACGGGTGGCAGCAGGAGAGGCAGCTGATCTTCCTGCATTGGGGGGGAGGAAGCGGAAGCTGCGCGCGGCGCTTCCGCTCCCCCCCGAACAGGAAGACCGGTTGGCCATACGGCTGCAGCACTGCTTCCCCATGTGTGCCGTGATGGCGCGCGAGGCGTGGGTTCTCTTGTTCGCTGTCGCGGGGATGGGATCCCGCGACAGCCTTGCAGTTCCGGTGCCAGTTGGGTGGGCCTGGGTCTAAGTTGGGTGGGCACCTGCCCACCCAGGCCCACCCGTGGCTACGCCACTGCCACAATCTAATGGCCAAACTGAAAGGAAGAATAGGACCCTAAAACAGTTCATTCGGGCCTATGTGAGTTGCCATCAGAATAACTGGGCCGAGCTGTTACCATGGGCTACATTCGCCATAATTCACATCCAGCATCATCCATTGGATCAACACCATTTGAAGAGGTATATGGACGTTTACCTTCACCGCCACTTCCACTGAAGCTCTCAGTGTCATCCCCAGCAGCTCAATCCACTGCTGATGATATCTATCAATTATGGACTCAGACTAAAGATATGCTAATTAAAGCGGGTGATCGAGCAAAGATGTCCTATGGCGCTCACCATTCAACCTCGTGACAAAGTCTGGCTATCAACTAAGCATCTGAGACTAAAGTTACAGTCCACTCGATTCGTTCCTCGCTATGTTGGACCGTTTCCAATCCTCCGACGTCTTGGCAACATTACATACAGTCTGAAGCTACCGCCTGGATTGAAAATCCACAACGCATTCCACGTTTCACTTCTGAAACCACTCATTCTCAGTGAGTTCTCATCCAAGTCTCCTGAACCAACTTCTATCAACACAGAAGATGACCTTGAATATAAGGTTGAAGCTATTCTAGATGTAAGAAGACGTGGCAAAACTTGGGAATTCCTTCTGTCTTGGGAAGGTTATGGTCCCGAAGAAAATTGTTGGGAGCTGATGGCTAATATCCTGGATAAAGAGATGCTTCTTCAGTTTCACCAGATGCATCCTCATAAACCAAGACCTGGTACAAGAGTTGGAGTCCGCCCTTTGAAGGGGAATACTGTTGCGACCGTCGGTCTTCGACGGCTTCGCCCCGCCTACCTCTCGCTACTTGCGGCTCCTCCCGCTCACCTCGGACTACTGGCTGCCGTGGCATCTGTTTGCCGTCCTCTCCGGTGTCCCCGGACCGGCTTTGGTGCTTTCTCCCGCCATGCTCCTCCAAGGTACCTTAGGGCACGCGCGCACACGCCGCCCTCTTCTTTGTTTCTTTCAGGTGCTATCAGGAAATCAGTACTCGCTCCTCGAGGGCCCATGTTCCCTGAGTCGCTGCCTGCTTCTTCAAACCCTTCTACTTGGAAGACTTCACTAACAGTTTCCATCTGTGAGTACAACTACCATCTATTCCACAGTACTGCTTCACTGGAACCAGGTACTCCCTCCTTGAGGACCTGCCCTCTGTTCCGGTGCCAGACCTCTCGTCTAGTGGAATCTCTGTTACTGCTACGTGAGTACAATACAACTGAGTCTCTCTGCTCTAAGGGATCAGGTATTCGCTCCTCGAGGGCCTGCTCTCCCTGTCTCAGAGCTTCTCCTAATTCTACTGGGACTCTGAATACTTCTTATCATGTACTCATAACTCTCAGTCTCTTTCCACTACAGCACAGCCTAGCAGAGGATTTGCTGTTCCAGTGTTCTGTGGGAGACCTGCCCAGCCGGGCTCAACATCTAATACTCACTACTGCCACCTCTGGTGGTTTCCAGAACTGTTTAATAAAAGATTCAAATCTGTGTTTGTGTGTCCAGAGTCTAGCCTGACACTGTGGTCCCTCACGGGACTGCACCCCGTGAGCATGGTCAGCTGCCACAGTGTCCAAGGGTCCACCCAAACATCAATAACCATAACAGCTGGGAAGGGCTGCTACCATGCAGACATGCCACCAAGACCCATCGGGGTCTGGAACCAGGCCCGACCCCACTGTGCCCAAGGCCCGACACCTCCGGCACAGGCCCTGACCGGCCAAAGACATGGCCCACACCCACGCGGCCACTGCAGGACCTGACCAACACCTCAGTGTCCCGAGGACCCCGCTGACACCACCGTGACTGGCATAGGATGGCATCCACCCCCACCGCGACCAGCACGAACAAAACTACAACCCCGAGGTCTACACGATCATCACTAGAGCGCCGAAGAACACAAGGAGTGCCAAGGACCGCCGCCTCCTGACGTCAAAGGAGGTGCCGAGTTTGTGAGTTAAATCTCCCCTCACCCCAGGTGCCACGCGCCGTGCGCCGAAGGAGCGCATCCAAAGGAGCAGGCCCCTTTGCGTGCCCCTTTGACCTGCCTCTTTCGCACTGCCACTACTCCTCTCAACCAGACAACCAACACAACTACTCGCTACCTAATACTCGTCATCCGAAACAACAAATTCGGCCACGAACACTCCCAGCACTCCCAATCATCAAACAAATCTGTGCAACCTCAACAAACATGAACCCAATTTTCAACATCCCAATTCTACTATACTACGGGAACATCACCAAGAGAGAAAATCACAACCTCACCTGACCACGCTCCCTAACCAAAGTCCCAATCCACAACAACTCATAGCTCTAACAATCATCACACTTACACTAATCAACGCACAATCAATCACAAAAAACTACCACTAATATACGACTTCCTAATTGACAATCACCCTGATCTCCTCCGCATCACCAAATCATGGCTCAAAGACACCGACACAGTGCTTATCAACCAGCTACCCAAAAAAGACTACAACATATTCTTGCTCCCCAGACCTAAAAAGAAAGGAAGTGGCCTGCTTTTCATTGCTTCAAAGAAACTCAAATTTAAACTTCATCCCACCAACCTCTCTCCACCACTGGAAGCAAGGCTCTTCAAATCAAAGAAGCTACAAATCCTCCTCATCTACTCTCCCCCAGGTCACCTTAAACATAATCTATCCCCGCTAATAGAAACCATTGCCAACAACATCGACATGAACTTACCAGCAATAGTACTGGGAGACTTACATATGGACCGATCTTCCCCCACAGCCAACTGCCAACTCCTCTCTGATGCCATGAATGCAATTGGATTCCAACAAATTACAAAATCCCCCACCCACAAAGCGGGCCACAAACTCGACCTCATTTTCACAAATGAAAAAATCGCAAAACACACAACACCAACAGCAACTGCTATTCCTTGGTCAGACCACAAACTAATACAAACCAACCTACAATTAAAAAATCCCACCCAAGAACTTAAGAAGCAAAACAAACTAATCGAATTCAAGTCATGCACCAGCGAAGACCTAATCAAAACACTTCCAAACTCCTTCAAGACCCTACGGACACAAACTCCACCATATTATGGTAAGTGTGTTTTGGTGGATCCTTGTGTGCTGTGGAGATGACCACGCCCACGGGGAAGAGCCTCGTGAGGAGCCACAGCAATGGACTAGCACAAAACACAGTTCTTTATTAAACAGCTTGAAGAGAGCCACCAGAGTTGGCAATAGTGAGGCATTCTAGTAGTTGCAGTCTCAGGGACCTCGGCAGAGGGAGCCCTTCTCTCCTTGATGATGATAGGATGTTCCGCAGCAGGCTTTCCAGCTAGGAGATACTGTGGATGAGATGGACTGAGAGTTAGAGTACTCACTAGGTGTTTGCTGTTGGTATGCGATTCCACCAGGTATGTTGAAGGTACAGGCACCAAGGCAGGGAGAGCAGGCGCTCGAGGAGCGAGTACCTGTTCCCTGTAAGGCACCTGAAAAAAAGCAGAGGGTCCCTGAGGAGCGGGTACCCAGGTTAACAAAACCCCGAAGGGCAGAGAGAGAGAGAGCTTCCAGCGGCAGCACGGAAGCGGCAGAGTAACTCAGACTGGCCGAGACCAATCGTTGCTAACTCGCTGGTTAGCAAGTAGAAGGCAGCCTAAATACCCCCACCAAAGTGAGGAACTTCCAGGGCTGGCCTGGTTCTTTCCCATGCTGGCCCCTTTAAAAGGAAAGGCTGACGTCGCCACGCACGTCTAGGCGACGTCAGAGGGCAGGGCTTCGGCAGTGTCAGTAATCCTGCCTCAGAGGAAGGTCTCTCGGTGTCTCCGCACTGCTGAGAAGGCGGGTAAGTGCGATCGGCCACGGCCTCCGTGGTCGACCATCGTAACACGCCATAGACTCATGGCTCAACATCAATGCTGAAGTCGCCAAAATCAAATGTCCACTCATCAAGAAATAACTCAAACCATCCACCAAACAGAAAGTACCATGGTACACCTCGAACTGAGGAAGACCAAACTCCTTCTAAGATGAGCTGAAAAGAAATGGAGACTAAACCCACTCCCGAGCTAAAAGACAGCTTCAAGACCATACTATACATCTACCAAACTGATATAGACAAAGCCAAGCGCAACTACTACGCTGTCAAAATCCACAACTACCAATACAACCCAAGAACCCTATTTGCTTATATCAACAACCTCACTCAACCAATCCAAAATTCACTCAGAACAGCCAATCAGACAAACACCAGCAACAACCTGACCCAATTCTTAAATAACAAAATACTAAATCTAATAGCAAAAAACCCTAACCCAAATGTCAAGGCTACAACAGATCCACGCACAAATAACAACAAATGGACTCACTTCGACCACGTTGCATCAAGTGAAATTGAATCAATCACACAAAACATTAATCCTGCAGCTCATCCCATTGACCCAATTCCTATAAAATTCCTGAAACAAATACCGAACTACATAGCCAAACCAATAGCAACCATAATCAAACTTCCATTCGACCAAGGTATCTTCCCTGAAAACCCAAAATGCGCCATCATCAAACCTATACTCAAAAAACCCCATCTCGATGAAACTGATCTAGCAAATTTTAGACCAATATCAAATCTACCCTTCATAGCCAAGATCCACGAAAAAATTGTAAACCGTCAACTCGTCGAACACTTGGACTCCCACAATATTCTCTTCCCCGCGCAACACTGCTTCAGAACTTCCCTCAGTACTGAAACACTACTACTCTCCCTCTGAGATATAATCCTCAAAGGACTCGACTGTAACACCTCCTACTTGCTCATCCTCCTCGACATATTAGCCACATTTGATACCGTCAACCACAAAATGTTAATACACAGACTACAGGAAATTGGACTTAAAGACACAACGCTCAACTGGTTTAAATCCTACCTATCCAACAGGTCATACAAGGTCAAATTCAACTACACCGAATACAAGCAAATCCCCCCTCCCCCACGGAGTTCCACAAGGATCTTCCCTATCTTCCACTTTATTCAACATCTGCATGACTCCACTATGCAAACTCCTCAACGAAGCAGGACTGTTGCATTACATATACGCCGACGATGTACAAATCTTACTCCCAATCAAAGACTCCATCAAACACACCCTAGAGCGATAGAATGCACATCTATCATCAATAAAGCACTTACTATCACAACTATCCCTTATTCTCAATTACATATCCAGCAAACATATACATATCCATATATGTATACATATCCAGCAAACCCTCCCCACCACCCTCCACCGACACCTCCACACAACCTCTTACAAACCAAACACTCTCTACAGTAAAAAACCTTGGCATCATGCTTGACAATCAACTAAACTTCAAGAAACACATCAACAACCTACTAAAAGACGGATTTTCCAAACTCCAAATCCTAAGAAAGCTCAAGCCACTGCTATACCCACAAGACTTCCGAACAGTTCTACAGGCTCTTCTCTTCTCTAAACTTGACTACTGCAATGCCCTACTACTAGGTCTCCCAGCCTCCACCCTCAAACCCATTCAACTACTCCAAAACACTGTGGCCAGAGCCCTCACAAACAGCAAGAGATCAGACCACATCACACCCATCCTCAAAGACCTACACTGGCTTCCAATCCCTCAGAGAATACAGTACATAAGAACATAAGAACATAAGAAAATGCCATACTGGGTCAGACCAAGGGTCCATCAAGCCCAGCATCCTGTTTCCAACAGTGGCCAATCCAGGCCATAAGAACCTGGCAAGTACCCAAAAACTAAGTCTATTCCATGTAACCATTGCTAATGGCAGTGGCTATTCTCTAAGTGAACTTAATAGCAGGTAATGGACTTCTCCTCCAAGAACTTATCCAATCCTTTTTTAAACACAGCTATACTAACTGCACGAACCACATTCTCTGGCAACAAATTCCAGAGTTTAATTGTGCGTTGAGTAAAAAAGAACTTTCTCCGATTAGTTTTAAATGTGCCCCATGCTAACTTCATGGAGTGCCCCCTAGTCTTTCTACTATCCGAAAGAGTAAATAACCGATTCACATCTACCCGTTCTAGACCATCATTCACAAAATCCTCTACAACAACAAAACCAACTAGCTGCCTACCCCCCTTCTCCTCCATACTCCCATACGGAATCTTCACTCCTCAAACACTGGCCTCCTACAAACGCCGCCCCCTAAAGCCACTCAATGGATATCAACAAGGGAATGAACATTTTCATTTGCTGGCCCCATCCTATGGAACAAACTCCCCACAGAACTAAGAACAGATCCATCCACCCAATCGTTCAAGAAAAATCTTAAAACATGGTTATTCCGCAAAGCTTTCCCAACAACACACGCGAACCAACCCCAAACCAGACCCTAACCTTGCAGTCAGGGCAAACACCACCCTCCATCACCACATCAATAAATGTATCCCTCCACTCAATAGACACCTTGCTCCCCTTAATACATTTTTCCTCCCCATCAAGCTCCGCTCAACATAAGTCCCTTATTACTGTCTTTGATACAACATATACCTAATGTAAATTATTGTTATTCTAATGTTATCCTAATGTTAATTATTGTTATTCTATTATTATTTATGCTGTCTACTCCTGTATCGATGCTGATGGTTTCCATTGTTGGCTCTGTTTACACATGTTGCTGCTATAACATCATATTACATTTCTTTAATCGTTTTTTGTACGTGTCAAAAGGAAATGCCTTCCTTCCTGCACCTTCAAATTATATTTAAACCGATGTGATATGTATATCGAACACCGGTATATAAATAAATAATAAATAAAATATGCTGCAAAGTCTTCTTGATGCAGGAGCGAGTGGAGGGCAGGATCTTCCAGCTGGCACACAAGGATCCAGGAGGTCTGTCCTCTGCTGTATTGGAAGGTTTCCACCTACCTGAAGTTATGGAGCGGCAAGTCAGAGAGCACAAAAAGATTATGATGTAGAATTATGATGTAGAATTTTCCAGGCTAAAATCATTCCATTTGCTCTACAGTATGAGGAAAGGTAAAGTAGAAACCATTGAGTTTACTGTAGGGCTTTCCCTGTCTATCTTGAGAACTCCCACCTTGGCTTTCGTGCCAGGTACAACACACCATCTGCTCACTCGTTTTTGTTTTGGGTCAGCCCATGAGAGCTGGTGCCTAGCTTTCAAACAGGCACCAGACACTCACATTTTAGGGGGACCAAGGAAGGTGAACACAACGATATAAGCTCCCCTCCATAATAATCATGAAAAAAAACCCAATCAGGCTACAGCACTCAAATTGTTCTATTTATGCTTTTCATGGTCTAAGAACTTTGTATTTTTTATGTTTTAAGAACTATGTGTGTTTTATTGTACCCTGTCCTGAACTTGTCCCGGAGGGCCAGGTAATAAATACTTTCAAATAAATAAAATAAATGAACAGGAAGGTTAGTTCTGGCTCCCGGCCCTCAGGTGCACTGCTGTCACAAGGAAGGCAGAAAAGATGGTTGGTTACATGTCCGATGCCGCTGGATTCTCCCAGCCTCACATGAGACGGGACTAATTACATCCATCTGACATTTCTTGCTCAGATTTTCTCTCTGGTAGTTCATTCGTCAAACTCTTGGTGGCTTCCTGCCTTTACATTTGTAAATCCATGTTTATGTAGTATTCAGGGCCCACAGTAGACCTCTTTTTAATCACCAGCAGATGCCATATTCTGCCTGCTTTGTTTGGCAAACAACTTCAGAGGAACTGAAAAGGCTGGAGATGTTAGGTCACAGATTACACCAAATGCCCAGCAACAAGGGGGAAACTTAACTTTCAAAGTGTGCACAGACAGGTAAAGTCTGCATGCATTTTTTACCTTATCAATTTTCACTTATTACCTGCGTACTTTATCAATTTTTAAAAGGAAAAAAGAGTCGGAAAAAGGAGGCACAGAAACCTGTTCCTCCCTTTTGTGTGGTTACTTTTTTAGGGAAAATATCCTATCATAACTCACACGCTTTATTACGCAGAGACAGTTCCATAAGAAACTGGGGACTGGGGAGGACAAAATATCTCCTTTTCTCCTATTCACAATCCTTGCATTTTCTTTTCCATTACCAAAGTGCCTGGGAGTCCAGAAACTTGCGTGTAGTAGGGCAGTTATGGGCCTCCGACCAGATGTTGCCCTTTGAACATTTGGAGGTAGATTTTTAAAAAGTACGCCCGTGCGTACTTTTGTTCGCTCACCAGGCGCAAACAAAAGTACGCCGGATTTTAATAGATACGCGAGTAGCCGCACATATCCTTTAAAATCCGGGGTCGGTGCGCGCAAGGCTGTGCAAAATCGGCAGCCTGCGCATGCCGAGCCGCGCAGCCTGCCTCCGTTCCCTCCAAGGCCGCTCTGAAACCGGAGCGGCTTGGAGGGAACTTTTCTTCCACCCCCCGCACCTTCCCCTCCCTTCCCCTACCTAACCCACCCCCCCCCCCCAGCCCTATCTAAATCCCCCTACCCTTGTTCGAAAAGTTACGTCTGCCTGAGGCAGGCGTAACTCGCACGCACCGGCCAGCTGGCTGGCACGCGATTCCCTCGCCCGGGAGCGGTTTCGGAGGCCTCGGCCACGCCCCTGGGCCGGAACTACACCTGCAGCCCCGCCCCTGGATGATGCACTGCCGCGACATGCCCCCGACACACCCCCAGGAAAGCCCCGGGACTTACGCGCGTCCCAGAGCTTGCGTGCGCCGCCGAGCCTATTCAACATAGACTCGGCGAGCGCAGGGGGAACTTGGGGCAGATTTTCAAAGGGGTACGGTGAAGAGTTATAAGATTTTGGAGGAGACTTTGCTCACCTATGACAGGCTACAACAAACTCTGGTTACATTGCAAGAGAAGGGATGGATCTGTAGGCTGTTAAACCAGGTTGAATGGATATTTTGCAGGCCAACGGGAAAGTTCAAGGTTATGTCAAGGATTTATTGGGCGTAGTGGATCTGCTGGTACTGAAAGAGAGGCTATGTTCCTTGATCCAACAGTGGAATAAAGAGTTATTGCTGCAGCTAGACGAGGATGACTGTATGATATTGTGGGAGGGATCTCACCATAGTTCCATTTGCAGGCGGAGAGCAGATCTCATGCATAGGTTCCTTCACTGGACTTATTATCCAGTGCTTTTCAATAACCTAAGCCCTGCATATTCTGCTCTCTACTGGAGGGGATATGGTATGAGAGGAACCTTTCATACCACTTCCAGGTTAAAGCACCTTAAGCTGTAACCCATATTCTTTCTGTATTGTTACAATTACTTCCTGCCTTTACCTTCTTCCAGCTATCAAGCGTCCAAGTTTTTACTCCTTGTTAAATGTAACTTTGCCTTATTCACCTCTATTGTTATCTACTTTATGTTTTGCTTCAGTTATACCCTTGTTATATGTAAACCGATCCGATATGGTTATTACTATGAAGGTCGGTATAAAAAAAGTGTTAAATAAATAAATAAATATGTGGTGGATCTGTCCATGGCTATTGGACTTTTGGGTCAAAGGTTTTCAGGTGATTTCCTAAATCTCAGGGCAGGAGATTCAAAAATCTCCAGATCTGTCTCTGCTGAACTGTTGGGATTCTTTCTCATAGAAATGAAATGATGGCAGAAAAGGACCAAATAGTCCATCCAATCTCCCAGCAAGCTTCTTATGATAATATCTGCTATGCTGTGCAGGTTACCACTATATTTCTCTTAAGGGTTTTACTGGGTGATGAGTCTTTTTGAAAATTCAGACAGTACTACTTGACGTGCTTTGCCTATGATTTGGCTGTACAGTCATGTGCTTTTTCCCTTATGTCTGTTTATTAGTACCCCAGACTGTAAAAAAGTCAGGGTTTGTGTTGGTTGTCTATGAATCCAAATTCCTCTTTCCCGCTATTCTCCCCCCCACCCCCATCGAAGCAGAGAGCGATGTTGCAGTTGCATCAAAAGCATCAAGGCTCAATGTTAAGGGTAGTAATCCCCATGCTTCTGTTAAGGGTAGTCACTGCTGCTCTGCGCAGGTTACCCCCCCCCCCATGCTTATCAGTTCCCCAGACCCTCGTTAGTTGCTGTCTGAATCCAATTCCCCTTTTCCCCTGCCGTTGAAGCAGAGAGCAATGTTGAAGTTGCATCAAAAGTATCAAGGCTTATTGGTTAAGGGCAGTATCAGCCACACCTGCAAGTTACCCCCAATACTTATCAGTTCCTCAGACTGTAAAAGTCGGGACCTTCATTGGTAGCTGTCTGGTTGGTTTCTCGGTCTCAGGGAAGTTGAAAAGTTTGATTGGACAGCTGTTGTTAGCTGCCAGATTCACTATTGCTCAGGTTTGAAGGGTTCACCTCTCTTTGATAATTGGAAGTCCCAAGTTTTTGAGATAGCCCAAATCGAAAGGCTGTCACACTCTTTCAAGCGCGCCCTTAAACAGAACGGTGCTATGTGGGAGACGTTTTGGGCATAGAGTCCATTCTCTCTAATTTGCTCTTTAAGCCTTATGGGTACATATGATTCCCTTGCATATGAGCATATTTTCAGCATGGCAGTATGCAGGCAGCTGTTACCCTGTCTTCCTTCAACTCAGACCATGTGATATGCAAGGGTGCCTAGCCTTCTACATGAGGATATGCTCCTTGGTTTGTACTTTTCTTTTGTACTTGATGTAGTACTTTGCCAATATCAGATGGCTATGTATTGGTTGATATTACTGTTTTTATCTGTGTGATTGTCAATTTACCCTAGTCTTAAAAAAAAAAAGTTATAAAATAAAAAATTATGCACAAAAGTGAACCTTGCCCCCAGAACACCTCTGCTATTTGTGTCTAATATTACATGTTGTGAGGCAGTGCACCTAGTGTTCCCCAATGTACCTGTGCAGGACCAGGCTAGATGCCTGGCCCACCTTAAATTCCTTAAGGAGAGTATGCTCTATCGGCGGGATCCTGCAGGGTAGATGGGACTCAGAGGGCATAACCAGAGACTGGAGAATAAGAGCTGGGATCCAGGTGGAGATAACCAGACCAGGCCCAGGTCTCTAGGAGGAAGGCAGCTCCTGTAACTTTACACTGTCCAAACCCTGATTAATACTGATTAAGCTGAACTGTGAGTGCTGAGGGAAGCAGTACTGAACTATAAGTAAAGAGAATACACTGTTCTGATGGGAAGACAGTCTACAGTTGTGCATGTGAGAAGCTGTAATAAAGATATTCTGTTTTAAGAAAGGCTGGAATCAGACTAGTTTGTCTCCAAGCCTATGGGAATCACTGCTCATTCCCACACATGTGTAGTGGCACTCTGCACGTAGCTTTACATGCATGTCCGTGCATTGAAATTTTGCCCTCTGAATCAGTTTTTTTTTATAATTCTGATTTTTGTAAAGCATAAAAGACTCTTCATGACTCTTCAGTACCTGGGTCTGTGCTCCAGACAGATAAAGTGCCCATATTCAGAATGAAGAAAGACACACATGACCAGAACTACAAGCCACCCCCAGCATATGTCCAGAACCACAAGCATACTTAGAAATGCTCCAGATTTGGCCCGGAGGCTCTGGAATTCTGAACAAATGTCCAGGTCTCTGGGCCAACACCCAAAAACTCTCGATTGCCTACGGCAGTGGTCCCCAACCTTTTTTGCACCAGGGACCGGCTTCAAGCAAGACCATTTTTCCATGGCCCGGCAGGGTGGGGTGGGGGTGGGGCAGGGGCGGGGCTTTGGTCATATGGGGCAGGGTTATGGAGGGGGTTGGATTTTAGTGCATACTTATTATTTAATTATGACATTTATAATGTGAATGTGACTCAACTCACCATAGGTTCAGAATGAGTGGGAGCACTGGGCTTGTTTCCCTTGTTTTCCAAACTTCACACCTCTCTCCGCCACCTGACGCCTTCCCTCTCATGGCCTCCCCTGGCTGTGAGCACCAAACCAAGCTCCTAGTCATTCTCACACTGAACCCCAAGGCAGGCTCCCATTCATTTTCACACCACCCCCTCCCCATCCCCCAGGCATGCACACATTCATTCTCACACACACAGACCTCCAGGCAGGCACCAATTTATTCTCACACACACACACACACACACACATACACCACACACAGGCAGGCACCTATTCTCACACATACAAACCCCAGGAAGACACCCATTCATTCTCATACACAGACACAACCTCAGGCAGGCACCCATGCATTCACACACATACACCTCTAGGCAGACTCCCATTCATACACATGCACAGACTAAAGGCAGAGACCCCCCTCTCTTTCTTTTGCCAGCAACCTCAGAGCCTCTCTCATTCCTCTGCTGCCACTGTCACTGCTGCTGCGTGGCTATTGGGGAGGCGCTGATTGCTACTACTGACACTGAAGCCCATTCTGCTGCCTCCTCTGTGCAGGCCCCGTGGGCTTCCACTTTCTCCATGCTGATCTCGTACATTGTGAGATCCGCATAGAGAAAATGCTATTCTTGCACACTCCCAAAGATTACATGTGCCAATCACTAAAAAGTAATTTTTTTTTTTTACCTTTGCTGTCTGATCTTAGTTTTCTAATTGGTGGTCACAGGCTTTTTTTTCCACCTTCTCTTTCTTATTTTTTTCCACCTTCCCTTTCTTATTTTTTTGCCAATTCCTTTTATATTGTCTTTTTTTTCTATTTATTTTCTCTCCATCTTCTTCCCTCAAACACACAGTCAGGTTCCCATTCTCACATGCTTTCTCTCTCTCACACACACACTCTCACTATCACATGCTCCCTCTCATACAATCATTCATACACATAGTCTCTCACTGGCATATGCTGTCTGAGTCTCACACACACAGGCTCTCTCTCTCACTCCCACATGCTGTCTTGCTCAAGCACAGGTTCTCACTGTCACATGCTCTCTCTCATACAATCATTTATACACACAGTCTCTCACTGGCACATGCTGTGCTGACTCACACACACACAGGCTCTCTCTCACTCCCACATGCTGTCTTGCTCAAGCACAGGTTCTCACTGTCACATGCTCTCTCTCATACAATCATTTATACACACAGTCTCTCACTGGCACATGCTGTGCTGACTCACACACACACACAGGCTCTCTCTCACTCCTACATGCTGTCTTGCTCAAGCACAGGCTCTCACTGTCACATGCTGTCTCTCTCTCATGCTGTCTCTGCAAACATTCAGGTCCTCACTCCCACACACATTCTCTCAACTCATCTCATACACGCACACACACACACACACTCTACAGACCCTCAGCCTCTCTCTCACTGCTGGGTCTCCTCTTCGCGGGTCGCCGCAGGATGGGCTCTGCAGCAGCCCTGCTACCAGGCCTCTTCCTCTTCTCGGGCCACTGCGACTTGGGATTCGCGGCGGCCCAAAGTGCTGCTCCTCTTCTGCACGCGCTGATGCTCCTCCTCCTTCCTTCCCGCGCGGTTCCGGCAACGTTTACTTCCGGGGCCGCACAGGCAGGAAGGAGAAGGAGTATCAGCACGTTTAAATGCGATCTTTTTCTTTGGGCCGTGGTGACGTGAGCTCCACCACGGCCCTGCCTGCTATATGCGTGTCGCTGCTCAGCCGCCAGTGGGATGAGGTCCACTGGTGGCCGCATGAGCCTCCCTGCGCCCGGGGGCATTGGCTCTCTTTGGGATACCACTGCTCGCGGTGCCCCCTAATACTCGGCACCCTGTGCTTCCACCGGTCCTGGTGCTGGTCTGCAGCGGCGCTGCTGACTGGCAAAAAACCCCCAACGGCCCGGTCCTGGTCCGCGGACCGGTGGTTGGGGAACCCTGGCCTACGGCATAAGGCTGAAAAAAATAGTACTCACTGCTCAGATAAAAACTGCATTCTCTTAAATGTAATAGTTTAAAAGGAACATTTTTTTTTCTTCAGTTGTCAGGTATGGAAATCAGCTGGCACTTTAGGAGTGATTTATGTCCCAGGGATGGCAGAGTTCCCACAGACTGTAGCACAGATTTACCAGAGTCTGTGTCTTTAATTAGCAGTGGACTCTGGATAAAAAAAATAATGATTTCTTTTAACCATTTACATTTATGATAAACATATACCTATTGCATGCATTTATTATAATATATTTAAACATTAGAAATATTAGAAGCTTGAATCAAGTGTTCTTGTCAATTAGATGGAATTACTATACTAGATCAAAGCACACAGGTGTTTTGATGAAGTGTATCTGATGTATTTTATAAGCAATATTTTATTGTACATTTACTAGTTTAGTAACTCACGGGGATAAAAGATTGCTATGTTAGCCAATAATAGAGATGTGAATCGTGTCCTCGATCGTCTTAACGATCGATTTCGGCTGGGAGGGGGAGGGAATCGTATTGTTGCCGTTTGGGTGTTTAAAGTATCGTGAAAATCGTGAGCCGGCACACTAAAACCCCCTAAAACCCACCCCCGACCCTTTAAATTAAATCCCCCACCCTCCCGAACCCCCCCCCCCATGCCTTAAATTACCTGGGGGTCCAGCGGCGGTCCGGAACGGCAGCGGTCCGGAACGGCCTCCTGCAATTGAATCGTGTTGTCTTCAGCCGGCGCCATTTTTCAAAATGGCGCAATGGCGGCCATAGACCAACACGATTCGACTGCAGGAGGTCGTTCCGGACCCTCGCTGGACTTTTGGCAAGTCTTGTGGGGGTCAGGAGGCCCCCCCAAGCTGGCCAAAAGTCCCTGGGGGTCCAGCGGGGGTCCGGAAAACGATCTCCTGCCGCGAATCAGTTTTCCGTACGGAAAATGGCGCCGGCAGGAGATCGACTGCAGGAGGTCGTTAAGCGGGGGTTCTGGACCCCCGCTGGACCCCCAGGGACTTTTGGCCAGCTTGGGGGGGCCTCCTGACCCCCACAAGACTTGTCAAAAGTCCAGCGGGGGTCCGGAACGACCTCCTGCAGTCGAATCGTGTTGGTCTATGGCCGCCGCCATTTTGCGCCGCCATTTTGAAAAATGGCGCCGGCTGAAGACAACACGATTCAATTGCAGGAGGCCGTTCCGGACCGCTGCCGTTCCGGACCGCCGCTGGACCCCCAGGTAATTTAAGGCATTTGGGGGGGGGGGGTTCGGGAGGGTGGGGGAATTAATTTAAAGGGTCGGGGGTGGGTTTTAGGGGGTTTTAGTGTGCCGGTTTTCCTGTCCTCCCCCTTCCCCCGATTTACGATTTTTTGACGATAAATCGGGGGAATTGGTATTATATCGTGGCCCTAACGATTTTTGACGATTTAAAATATATCGGACGATATTTTAAATCGTCAAAAAACGATTCACATCCCTAGCCAATAACATATTAATTGTAAACTGTTAAAAGTACATAAGAACATGCCATGCTGGGTCAGACCAAGGGTCCATTAAGCCCAGCATCCTGTTTCCAACAGTGGCCAAAAAGCAAAGCGGAAGCCGATCCAGTTGGCTGTATTAGAGTAAAAACACTAGGAATCGGATGATCAAAAGTAGCCCTTTATTATAATGCCCAACTCTGGCCGAGTTTCGCTCATAGAGCTGCCTCAGGGGCAACTAAAAATGAATAAATATATCAATATTAAAATTTGAAACAACACAATTAAATAATTCAAAACAATAAAAACATAAAATACATGTATAGGTGTACATACTCAAATCATAAAATAAAATACATGTATAAGTGTACAAACTTGAATTAAATCAATACCTATATATATGTATATAAAAATAAATAAATAAAATACATGTATAGATGTGCAAACTCTGAACATAAATATTAAAATACATGTATGACTATATAAACTCATAGATAAAAATAAACCACATTTTAAAATGTAACTGAACATCAAATTGGTGTAGACAGAAAAATGTAACGAATACATTAGTATATGAAACTGGAGAGGCTGACTATTCATAATTATAATTCATAATCAAAATCTACAATGGAGTCAATATTATTAGTAATGAAATAACTCATAATAAAAATATGTTATTTCAGTGATGCTTACTTCAATTAGCAGGACTTAAAATATGCCTACTGGGCTGCTGTCACAATGTCACACTGTCACAATATCACGTATGGACATATATTAGTTCCTAAATAGAAATCAACAGTGAATAAAACACAGTATCTCATTCAAAAATAAAATAATTCATGGAACATTCTTTTTTCAAAAAATCTTTTTACTCTATCCACAACTACAAAAATTCTAGAGCATGTAACTCAATAATCAATACATATTTGTTTACTGATGGAACATAGTGTGTAAAATAAAAAGTAAACTGAAAAGTTATATGGAACACCATTTTATAGGCTCTGGAAAGAAAAATATATTTATAAGCGGTCCATAGCATGAATTATCTTTTCATGAAAGTTCTGATCATTAAAGCTCTCATAAATCATGTTATTACTTCCAAAAACAATCTAATTCTATGCAACCTCTGCAATTTTACAAACAATTCTTAATATCACCGCTAAATCCATAGGGGTAGATTTTGAAAAACTGCCCGATCGCGTACTTTTGTTTGCGCAGCAGGCGCAAACAAAAGTACGCTGGATTTTATAAGATACGCGCGTAGCCGCACGTATCTTCTAAAATCCTGGATCGGCGCGCCCAAGGCTGCCGATTTTGGGCAGCCGGCGCGCGCCAAGCCGCGCAGCCTGCCTCCGTTCCCTCCGAGGCCGCTCCGAAATCGGAGCGGCCTCGGAGGGAACGCTCTTTCGCCCTCCCCTCACCTTCCCCTCCCTTCCTCTACCTAACCCACCCCCCCGGCCCTATCTAAACCCCCTGGCTACCTTTATCCATGGATTTACGCCTCCCGGAGGGAGACATAAATCCACGCGCACCAGCAGGCTGCTGGTGCACCGAGACCGAACCCGGGGGCGGTCCCCTAGGGCGCGGCCACGCCCCCCAGAACGCCCCGGCCCGAAACCACGCCCCCAGGCCAGCCCCCAAAACACGCGTCGTTCGGCCCCGCCCCCGACACGCCCCCTTCCGAAAACCCCGGGACCTACGTGCGTCCCGGGGTTCTGCGCTCGCCGGCGGACTATGGAAAATAGGCGCGCCGGCGCGCAAGACCCTGCTCGCGTAAATCCGAGCGGATTTACGCGAGCAGGGCTTTGAAAATCCGCCCGATACTGCACTGCAAATCACTCAACAAATCGCGCTTATAACAAAAACTCATACATGCAAAATGTATTTACCTAAATTTTGCTGCTATCAACAAAAACGCCGTCGGTCCTAATATTGCAGCACTTCTCGCAAGGTGTACGAAGTTTGCGCGCCAAAACGTCAATTCACTTAACCTATCACCACAGTATGTTCGGAAAGGTACTTTAGTAATCACAATACTCAAAATATATCACAGCAATTGTATTCTTGCTGATAAAAATCCACATTAGATATTATGCAGCACAATGTCCTTATTTAATTAAAATCAAATGATCGTGAGCAAAAGCTTTAGCAGGACTTAAAATATGCCTGCTGGGCTTTTGTCATACTATCATAATACCCCATATATAAAAATCAACAATGAATCACGAGAAATCCTTTAAATATTCTTTTACAACACATCTTTTTACTCAATTCAAGGTTGCTCAAAACTCAATCCATGTTTATTTACTAATAGACCTGACAAGGAGCTCTTAGTTGAGTAGTGTATGTAATAAACAATCGCTCTTAGTTGGAAAGTGTAAAAAATAAACAATCGCTCTTAGTTGGAATGAAAATTGCTGTCAATATGATAAAATATTTAACATCAGAAAAAGAGCTCCTATATAGCTCTGACCAAAAACTCTCAAAACTCATGCTATTAATAACAAACCAAATCTATTTTTAAACAAACTTATCTTAATATTACCGTTAGATCCATAGAACGCTATAAACCACTCTGCACATCGCGCTACTAATCAAAACTCATACCTGCGGAATGCATTGACATTCATTCTGCTGCTATCAACCCAAAACGCCATCAGACCTGGTATTTAAAGCATATCTCGCAAGGTGTGCGATGTTTTTGCGCCAAAACATCAATTCAATTAACCTGTCAATCAAAATGTGCTCGAATGGGTCCTTAGTCATTGGTGATATTCAAAGGATTGCAATAGCCAAATTATGTCTCAACAATTGTGTTCTTATTATTGAAATTCATACTACATATTGTGCAGCTAAATGTACATTAGTTCATTCAAATAAAATGATCATGAACCACAACTTGTCTAAACACAATTTGATTCTTCAGAACCACACCTTTCTATTTATGGTGTCCACCCCATACTTATAAAAATTGTATAAAGTGACCTAATATAAGATTGATGAATCGAACCGTGTATTCAAAATTGATTTAAAGGAAATAAATAGTATATGTTAATACCAATCTTGCTCAAAACCTAAATTGTGACAGCAGATAAATGGATGGCCCGCGCCATTTTTAAAGATGGCGCCGGCCATCCAGTGCTCCCTCCATGTGACAGGGGCCGGCCAATGGCACGGATACCCTGTCACATGGTAAGGGCAAAGGCCATCAGCGCCATTTTTATTAGTGGCAGCCGACAACCCGAGAGCATGAGATCGCTCTCAGGACCCCCACTGGACCACCAGGTACCTGTAAAATGTTTTGGGAAGGGTCGGGAGGGTGGGGGAAGCAAAGGGATTAGTTTTAAAGGGTCAGGGTGGGTTTTTTGTTTATCGGCTCAGGCGCAGTCGATAAACAAAACCACGACCGGGCTCGATGAAAAAAAAACCACATGTGAATCGGAACCGGAATCCGAATCGATTCCAGTTCCGATTCACATCTCTAATGTTAATATTCTGAATCGAGTATTAGTTTAAGATTTTATAATTGTTTATAATATGTTAATATGTTAATATTTTAAACTGAGTTAAAATTTTATATTTTTTATCTCTTATTTATGTTAACCATAGCGATGGAACTGTACTGTGCAACGGTATACAAAAATTGTATAAATAAAAATAAATAAATAAAGTATCATTGATAACAATGCACAGACTGTAAGATGTTTGCTACAGCAACTATTTCATTAACTAAGGAATGAACATCGCAAAGACCTAAGTGTGGGGGAAGTTGTCTGGACTCAAGATCTGTAAATGGTTAATCTAATCAGGATGAGACAATGTGTAATGTGTAATCTTTGGAAGAAAAAAAAAACACAACAGAACTGGATGACAAGGTATGGTATGGTGGGGCTGCTGTAGACAATACTGTTGTTCAACACATGACAGTTTAGGACAGACAGTTTTGTGTTATAATACACAATATTTTTTAGGATTGCTGTGTGGGGGGATGAAGGAATACACAGAGGGGTGACCATTAAAGCACTGAAAAGCTCATCAGTCTACATTTTGTAAAGTGCCCCCAAGACCTAAAGAGGCAATGATAACACACTACCTTTCATGAACAAAAGGGGGTGGATATTGTAATGACATAGGTGCGAGTAGATGTCTGGACTCAAGATCTAATCAGGGAGAAACAATGATCAGAAACCATTAAATCACAGAAGGTTCAACAGACTGTAGTTTTGTGAAATGGCTTCAGATCTAAAGAGATATTGATAATATACACAAAAGGCCTGTAAATGATAATCCAATCAAGAGAATTATCTTATACTATAAGGGGGGTTTCTGGATTAGTTGTAGCAGATGTCCATCACATGACAGAGCGGCCAGGTAGCTTTTTGTGTCACAATACACAAGTTTTGAGGGTGGTTGGTGGTTATGCCCTTATTATGGTGCTAAAAGCGTATAGCCAGAGACCAGAAAGATTCACCAGTCTGTAGTTTGTAAGGTCTGAAGAGTTTGAAACAGAAATGGATTCTTCACAGAAAGGCAGAAGTCTGGATTTATTAATAAATTGTCACTCACTAAACGGAGGCAACAAAAAAAAACTGAAAGGTGGGTTAATAGTTTTATTGTATCTTTTTTGTTTTTAGATATGATTTTAAAACTGTGGTAAAAAAAAGGTGTTTGTTTGTTTTATTTTTATTATTAGAACAAGAAAATATTGCAAAAACAGATACAGTGTTGAGCACAAACCACAACCAGATTGCAGCAAGGCCTCAGAGCAAAAAACAAAACCCCAAGACATTTCTGACAATAATACAAATGAAGGTAAGAAACAGTTTTTTCCCTTAATGTCTATGCACAAACGCCTCTTTTCCTCAGTAACAACCAACGAAGCAGAGAGCTATGTTGCAAAGACATCAAAAGCATGTGTGACCCAGTGTTTTATTTTTATTTGTAATTTTTAGAACGTGAAAATGATGCAAACAAACCTATTTCCAAAAAAAAGAGAACGAGAAAAGACAGTAACCGGTTGAAGGTAAGGAAGCATTTTTTTTAAATATCTATACAGGTAAACCTCCAATTAGTTCACAGATGTGTAAATGAAAAGGTATTACCATGTGTTTTTTTTACATAACAGACCAAGAGCAGCATATGCCAAAGAAATCTGACAAAAGACCATACCAAAAGCCAAGAGATAAACAAAAGAGTAAGAATTTATACTGTTATAGTTTTACAAAATTATTCTTAAAATAATGTAAAATCAATAAAAAGTATGACACCCCATGTTAATTATTATAATTTTTAATTTTTAGACTGTGAAAAAGCTACAAAAGGGTCTATTTCCAAAAGAAAAGGCAGCGAGAACCTGAGAGACAGCAGCAGCAGACCTGTGCACAGGGAGGAAGTAGAGAAAAAATGTGAAAGCATGGCCTTAGATAATTGTACTGATGACAATGTTTCAAGGGGGATGGTAAATAATTGTATATCAGGGACCTCTGAAAATACATCTGCAGAAAATGAACCAGTTAATTTTGTGCAATTTGTGAGAAGGTGGAGCCGTAATTTAGAAAAATTTAATGGTGTACTTTATTCAGAAGAATTTTGTTTTATTAATTTAGATAGAATAGATTCATTCATAGGTGCACAAAACATAGTGAGACAAGGCATACAGCATGTTCTAAATGAAATAAGCAATAGAGTTTTATCTAATGATTATGTTCGGGTACATTTACATTCTACAGGTTTTCATAATTCTTTGTATTCAGGAAAGTTAAACCCTCAGCATCTGAATGCTGATGATTTCTTAGATCAAGTTAGTATACTCCTGCAGAGTTATAGATAGATACAGTTTAGTGAGACATTCCGTATTGTTGCTCTTGTTATACGGAACAGGGGAGGAGGGGCATGAAGGGTTTTAAGGTCTATTCTATACAGGCAAATCATACATAAAAAGAGAATGTATTTAATAGACTTGAATAACACAGGTAACGCTCTTTGTTTTGCAGGGATCAAATAAAGCTCACAGATACAGAGCTATTAGACTGTGCTAAAAAAAAACTGCACGCAGAGCTAGGGTGTTCAGAGCATAAAAAAATCATGCTAGATGATGTCTCAACATTTGAACAACATTTAGGTTGTGCTTTATACAAAAGAATGGGGTTGCTTTAAGACAAAGGACAGACCTGAATTCCATAAAACTGTTTTTATGTCGCTACATGATGACCATTTTTATGGAATCTTAGATGTAAAAAAAGCTCTTTGGGGAGCGAAACGTCTGTAAATTTTTCCAGAAGCCGTACAGGCACAATCATAATTGCACATTATGGTGCCATCTCTGCTTAACAGCAGCATGTATAGACAATGTTGGTGCACAACAGAAATGTCCTAAATGCAGACTGTATTGCCATTCTAAAGAGTGTTTAGAAAGGCATACAGTTCTGGCTTTAAAAAAAAGAAGTTGAGTGCATGTTTAAAATACTGTGTGAAAAATGTGAAGCGTATGTGGACAAGAGGCATAAATGCAGGGGCATACATTGTAAGCTGTGTTCTGAACCCTTGACCGCTGGCGACAAGCATTTGTGTTTTATGCCTCCTATTGATCATTCTCAAATATCTGAAAAATATATATTTTATGATTGTGAATGTATGCAGGAAACAGGCTTTCATGTTCCAAATTATATATATGCAACAGATTTAAACAACACAAGATACCGGGAGTTCAAAGGTCTTGAGAGTATTTCTGAGTTTAAGATTTTTAGTGACAAAAAGTTCAAAGGATACACCTTCATAGCACATAATTCTAAAAGCTATGATGGTTATTTTGTAGTTAGAGAGCTGCAAAATGAAAGATGGATGTGCGCTTGTTAGCTCAGGATGCTAAGCTCTTACAAATCACGATAGAACCCCTGGGTATACAGTTTAAAGACTCTTTAAATTTCCTGCCCATAAAGCTTAGCAAGCTTCCACAAGCCCTGGGGTTTCAAGGCTGTAAGGGCTATTTCCCACATTTTTTTAATACCAGGATTAATCAAAATTATGTGGGACCTATGCCTGGTGTTGAGTATTATGGAGATGGGAATATGATGCCTGGAGAAAGAGAGGAATTTTTAAAGTGGTACAGGGACAATCAATATAACACCTTTGATTTACAAAAGGAGCTCGCCTATTATTGCCAACAGGATGTGAATATTCTGAGACAGGCATGTATCTTATACAGAAATGAAATCATGGCTATGACAGAGAGGCGGTTGTAGAGCAGGATGGCAGATCTAAAACTGTGAAAAGATGTATAGATCCCTTCCAATATATAATACTGGCATCTGTGTGCATGGCTATATACAGGTTTGTTTTTAGAACCCACGACCGTGGCACTCATCCCTCCAGACAACTATCACAGACACACAAAGAGACATTCAACACCCTCTATCCAGTGGCTGATGTATACAGAGGCCACAGAGCAAATACAGATCACCCATGCTTTAAAGGGGGTAAAAAACAGGTGGGTCCCTATTTTCTTGATGGTTATGCACTTATTGATGGAGTACAAACAGCGTTTGAATTTAATGGCTGTTTTTTTCCACGGTTGTCCGAGCTGTTATAATGATAAAGACCAGAAACCCTTAACGGCTACAACATTTGGTTTTCTCAATTACAAAACACAAATCAAAGCAGATTTCCTGAAAAGAAAAGGTTTTAAGGTCATAAGCTTGTGGGAACATGAATGGAAGAGAATGGTGAAAGAAAATATCAGGGGTTGTGCAGACTTTCTGGTTAAATCTGACCTACTGCAGCCATTAGAACCCAGAGATGCCCTCTTTGGTGGTAGAACCAACGCTGTTTGCTTGTACTATAAAGCCAGGCCTGATGAAAAAATGCCTTACTATGATTTTACCAGTCTATACCCCTTTGTCAATAAAACCAAGGAATATCCAGTTGGCCACCCGCAAATCATTTATGACAGTTTTGGTCCCCTCTCAGACTATTTTGGGCTTGTTAAAGCCAAAGTGTATCCACCACAAAAGATCATTTTCCCTGTATTACCTGTCCGTGTGAGTGGTAAGCTCATGTTTCCTCTGTGCTGCACTTGTGCTGACAACAGTCTGCAGGATATGTGCACCCACACGGACAAGGAGAGAGCCCTCGTAGGGACTTGGTGCACTGTGAAGATGAATGTGGCTGTTGCTGAAATATGTGAAATATGGCACTTTGAACATAAATCTGTCAGTCTGCTTTCTGAATACATAAAAATGCATCTCTGTCAAAAACAGGAAGCCTCTGGTTACCCTCAGTGGTGTACTGATGTAGAAAAACAAAACATGTATATATCTGATTTTTACAAAAAAGAAGGTGTAGTTTTAAGGCCTGAACAGGTTAGTATAAACCCAACAAAGCGCCAAATTGCTAAGCTTTTCTTAAACTCTTGTGGGGGAAGTTTGGCCAAAGAATAAACCTACCTGTTACAAGTATTGTGAGAGATCCTGACGATCTGTATAAGTATTTGTTTTCACCCGAATATGAGGTTTCATCATGCGATTTTATTGATGATGAAACAGCCTGTGTGACATGGAAGCATTCAAAAGACCGCAGCATGTTGTCAGGTAACACAAACATCTTCATTGCCTGTTTCACAACTGCTTAAGCTCATTTAGAACTGTACAACCTGCTTGACAGTTTGCAAGAACGTTGTCTGTACCACGATACAGACTCTGTGATATTTGTGAGTCATGAGTGTGCCAGTGACCCCCACTTTGGGAGACTTTTAGGTCAGTTGATGAGCTATATACCTGCAGATGAGCATATCACAGAGTTTGTATCGGCTAGGCCCAAAACATACAGCTACAAACTGTCCAACGGAAAAACCTGTATGAAAGTGAAAGGGTTTACGCTAAATGTAGAAAATTGTAAAAAGATCAATTTCACTAATTTGAAATATCTCGTCGACTATAAAACTGAGGCTATGGACAAGAGTCCTAAAAAGATACAGGTACAACAATCTGGGATCATAAGAAACAAAAAGACCTGGTCGATAGAGATCGGCCTACTTAAGAAAATACAAAGGGTTGTATACGGTAATAGGGTGATAATAGAGGGATTTTGTGGATGTGCGCTGGAGGCACCCCTTTTCATGTATTATAGCTGGACCGTCAAATAGAGGCAAAAGCTTCTTTGTTAAAAACTTACTAGATCACATGGGGCGTGTGTTGACTGACATGCCTAATAATATTGTATGGTGTTATAGTTGCTGGCAACCTTTGTATAAAGAAACGTTGTGTAAATATTCTTTTATTGCCTTTATGGATTCTTTGCCTGATACTTTTAATGATGATCAACTGTTTCCAACCAATAAAATAAATATGGCTATTGTAGATGTTTTGATGGCATCTGCTTGTAAAAGTGATGAAATCGAGAAAGCCTTCACACAATATGTGTATCACAGAAATCTGAGTATTATATATATTGTACAAAATGTTTTCTGTCAAGGCACAAAAAGCAGAACTATAGCCTTAAATACCAAATATATGGTACTCTTTAAGAATCCTAGAGACAAGTTGCAAATCGCTGTTTTAGCCAGACAGATGTACCCTGGTAAGTCATGCTTCTTTTTAGAAGCCTTTGAGGATGCCACCAGAAAGCCATATGTATATCTCATCATGGATTTAATTGCTACGACCCCAGAGTGTTACAGACTGAGGACAAACATCTTTCCACCAGAATGGACCATGGTATATTGTGAAAAAACACAGCACCTCCATAAAAAGAAGTGAATATATATTCTCCTCCCCCCCCCCCCCCCGACCCCGACACATATTTTTTTTGTGTGTCCCAGAGACCATGTCTGCTCGCTTAAAGCAGAACCTAGCCCTTTTAAAACTTTTAGTTCAAGCCTCTCCGCAGTGGAGAAAAGGTATCCTAAATGCCGCTTCTAACGATTTAGTGGGGGGCCATAGCGGAGATCGCATTACACACTCTGAAAGGTAATATTCCTTTATCACAACAGCAGATAAACATCTTGAAAAGGAAACGTCAAGCCATAAGGATTCTGGGTGATAAAGAATAACACAAAAAAAAAAGAAGCTGGTGAAGCAGTCAGGGGGGTTTTATTGGGCCTCTGCTAGGCTTTGTATTACCACTCATCACAGGTCTTTTGAGCTAAGCACTAATGCAGTACACAGAAAAAATGTATTTAGTGCCTAGTCAACAACTTGCTCATTTGAGAAGTCCTTCAGTTCTTGAGGAAAATATTAGCACCACCGCAGCTCAAAGTCTCGATGAAGAAATGAAAGGTATACTTCAAAATTCTGGTATGTCTGAATATGAGAAATCCAAATGCTATTCAGAAGTGCTACAGCGCTATCTGGTGCTTAACAGACATGGAGAAATGAAGAAAAGAAAGAATAAATCTGTATCTACCCCTACAGGATGATACAGCAACCTCTGGATTTCTAGAGCACAATAGCCCTCCAGATCCCATCCTGCAGGAAGTGTTAAATAGTATCAGCATGCGCTATAGAAAAAATGCAGAAGTACTGCTCAATAAACTTCAAAGAATAAGGACATTGCATCCTGGGAGAGTAATGGGATTTTTGTATACAAGGGAAAGCCTGTAAGTGGCTCTAACTTATTATACCTGGTTCGTGGAGCTACACAGACCCGTGCTCTTTCACAGTGGAGGATACCCAAAAGCTGGGGAGAGTTCATGCAAACCCTAGCAGAACTAAACACACCCTCCACTGTCATGGGTAATCCAGCCAACAGGGATCTGTTGGTACAACTCAAGGAAAATCCTTCTGCGACAACTGCTGAAATGTCCACAAAGACCGTAAAGTGCAAAGACCCCCTTCCCCGTAAAAGACATAGTACTTGACATATACAAATGGTTGAATGTGTAATTATATCTTTTCAATAAAAAAGACTTTTTTAAAAATAGACTATGGACATTTGGTTCATTTTTCAAAAAAACCTCAAGGGAGAGCTTGTTTTTATTTAGGATTTGTACAACATTCTTGGTATGTTACACACATCTGGGGGTTATGAAACAGACAACGTAAAGATCTAGACATACAAATTGTAAAACCATTTTGTCATTTTGCAGTGGTTCTTCAGAATACAATTTTAAAATATTTTCAAAAGACAGCCCTTTACAGTGCTGATGTAGGAAAAACACACAATGGTTACCACAGGTTGTAGATGCCAGGTGTTGCAATTTTTTGCTGCTGTGTGCTGGCTCAATAGGAAATGTCCAAGTTCCCCTCATCCAGACAGCTAAATTTCCTTCCCAATCAGTCTTCGGACAAAGATCTCTTAAGTTGGAAATTATTTATTGTACAGATAATTTTCCATTACTTACAATTGTTGCTTCCAAATGTATAGCCCCAGGCAAAGACCTTTGTAGCTGGAGATAGGCAGGAGAAAGGAGAACGGAGTTTCTTGGGATGCAGGGTGAGAAGACAAAGGGGTTGTGAAGCTGATTAATCTTTAGAATTAAAGCGGTAAGAAGAAATGTAAAAAGCTAATTGTATCACAGAGGTTGCAGGCACCTCTACCTTTGAGGCAGCATGGTTGAGACTGACTAACAGTCTTGGAGAGTGATTACAGGAAACGTCCCCACAAGCTGGGGCTAGAGGGCGAGATCCAATGGTAGCGAGCCTAGGATCCATGTGACACAGGGGGGAACATGAAGGGCAGTCCCTTGAGCCAATAAGGCACTTAAGAGGCAAACTCCCTTAAAGGCAAGGTTCACAGGTTTTTATCGTGGGATACAAAAAGGTGTTTCCATTAAGTACAGTATATACAGACACAAACATGTACCCACTGCTGGGGACAGAACATGCTGTATAAAACATCCTCACAATGTTTATTGAAAAAGTTCATAATACTGTTAGGGAAGAACAAGCTATCAGTCTGTTGCCCATAGGAATCAAAAAATTCTCCTGTGCCATTTTCAGTCACATATATTGCTAACTAGAGATGTGAATCGTGTGCCCGATCGTTTTAACGATCAGGTTCGGATGGAGGGAGAAAAAAATCGGATCGTTAGAGATGTGAATCGGAATCGGTTCCGATTCCGATTCACATCGTTAATTTTTTAATGAGGCCTGAGCAGATAAAAAAAACCCACCCCGACCCTTTACAAATGACCCCTTTGCTCTCTCACCCTCCCAAACCCCCCCCCCCAAATGTTAAATTACCTGGTGGTCCAGTGGGGGGGGGGGGGAATTCTCGGCGCAATCTCCCGCTCTCGGGCCATCGGCGCCATTTTGGCTACCACTGATAAAAATGGCACTGATGGCCCGATAAAAAAAAACCCCACCCCGACCCTTTACAAATTACCCCTTTGCTTCTCCCACCCTCCCGACCCCCCCAAAAACCTTTTACATGTACCTGGTGGTCTAGCAGGGGGTCCGGGAGCCATCCCTTCAATCATACCCTCGGTGCTGGACTGGTTTCAAAATGGCGCCGATCGCCTTTGCCCTCACTATGTCACAGGGAGCGACGGTCGACCCTGGATTTCATAACATGCATGCGGCTGCGCACGCATGTTATAAAATCAGGCGTAGCTCCTAAAATCTGGTCCTTAGTGAATCAGGTACTTAGCTGGATAAGAAGTGCTTTTAAGATATCCAGGCTTAGTGGCAGCAAAGTTGCCACTTAGCCAAATAAATTGGAACTTATCTGGCTAATTTGAATACGTGTTCATGCCTATTTTTTAAATACACGCAAATTCTGCAGGGAAGAATTATGCGCATTTTATAAGCAACACATCCATAACACGCATGGATTATTAAATACTCGGGTAGATTTACATGCTGCCATATACACATGTATATTGGCACATTTGCAAGTGTTTTAAAGTTATCCTCCCTGGGAACAGCCACTACTTATCACTGTGCGTTAGCAGCATGGGATCTATTTATTGTATGTGATACTGCCAGGTACTTGTGATCTGGATTGGCCACTATTGGGAAAAAGGTACTGGGCTTGATGGACCCTCGTCTGACCCAGTATGGCAAGTCTTATGTTCTTAGAATTTTATACCATCCCCTAGTCTCATATTCTCCATGACTTGCAGAACATTGATACGTGCTGTATTCATGGTGGTGGCCATCCTAGTTACTCAGTGTTATTATTTGTAAGGGTTTTGGGTGGATCCCTGGACCTGTGGCAGATGACCATGCCCACGGGGGGAAGTCCCTTGAGGGGCCACAGGTCAGACTCAGCGTAGGAGACACACACACACCTAGTTCTTTTATTATACAGGATTGGTGAACCACCAGAGGTGGCAGTAGTGAGCTGGAAAGTAGCCCAGCTGGGCTTGTAGTCCCTCAGGCACTGGAACAGCGATCCCACAATGGCTGTGCTGTAATAGAGAGAACTGATATTGTGAGTAGTAGCAGGATATGCAGAGTTCAGGAATAGAGCCTCCTTGGTAATATACTCACGCAGCGGTCTCTCAGTGTGGAGCACAGGAGCTGGAGTAAAGGCAGGCCCTCGAGGAGCAAGTACCTGGTTCCAGGGAATAGCTCTGAGAGATAGAGATGGCAACTCACAGATGTTATAGGCAGCGGTGTCTTCCAGGCAGAAGTGAAGTCCAAGTAGCGAGTCCAGGAACATGGGCCCTCGAGGAGCGAGTACCGGTTCCAGACAGTGACCTGAAAGATAAGAAAGAGAGAGAGGCCCCCGAGGAGCGGGTACCCCAAACAGAGTAGGTCCAAGGAGGCAGAGTAGCAAGGTACGGAGAGCGAATCCCATCCGTTAGGAAACCTTTGCTAACTCGATTAGCTAGCAATTGCGTAGGCCTTTTGTATCCTGGATGCATGACGTCATCACAGGGGGATGCCCCTGAGGTTCGCGCCACTGAAGGTACTTGAAGCAGGGCTGCGCGGCGCGTGAGCCCTAAGGCAGCTGAACAGCATGGCGGGAGGCAGCGCCCAAGCCGGTCTGGGGACGCCAGAGAGGATGGCAGGCAGACGCCGCGGCAGCCAAACATCCGTCAACCTGCACGAGGAGTCGCCAGAGAGATAAGGAGGGTGGAGTGGAGACGTCGGGCAGCGACAGTCGTAACAGTACCCCCCTTCAAAGGGCGGTCTCCTCTTTGGGTACCTTCGGTTTAGAAGGATGCGCAATCTGAAATTGATGGAGCATCTCTTTATCAAGGATGTTAGCCTGAGGCTCCCAAGAGTTTTCTTCGGGGCCAAAACCTTCCCATGACAGAAGGTATTCAAGTGCTTTGTCTCGTCTTCGGACATCAAGTATCTCTTCAACCTTGTATTCTAGATCATCTTCTGCGCTGATGATAGGTGGTTCCTGAGTCTTGGAAGTAAATTCACTGAGATTGAGCGTTTTTAAGAGTGAAACGTGGAAAGCGTTATGGATGTTGAGTCCAGGTGGTAGCTTCAGACTATAGGTGATGTTGCCAAGACGTCGGAGGATTGGAAATGGTCTAACGTAGCGAGGAGCGAACAGAGTGCAGGGTAACTTCAGTCTGAGGTGTTTGGTAGATAACCAGACTTTATCTCCAGGCTTGAAGACTGGCGCTTGAGAATGGTGAGCGTCATAGTACTTCTTAGCACAGTCACTCGCTTTATTCAGCATGTCCTTTGTCTGAACCCACAAGTTATGGATTTCATCAGCAGTAGCTTGAGCTGCTGGGGACGTCACTGAGAGCTTCAGTGGAAGTGGCGGTGTTGGAGAGTGTCCATATACCACTTCAAAAGGTGTTGATCCAGTTGATGTTGCTGGTTGAGAGTTGATGGCGAATTCAGCCCATGGTAGCAGTTCGGCCCAGTTATTCTGATGGGAACTGACATAGGCACCTGCTGTGGCTTAGCCTCTTCCCCCCACCATGCTGGCAATCCTATTCTTGGGCTTTCGAGGTACTTTTACCTTCCCCAGGTCAGTAAATGCCCTGGTATGCCTTTTCCTCCTTAAGGCTCCTCTGTCCGGCGAGTTTCCGTTGGATCCCACTGCTGCCACCATATGTGAACGCTCACCGCCCGTGCTGCCCTGGATGCCACTCTTTTGCCTCTGGTTCAGGCCCCTCGCGAGTCCCAGATATCCCTGGAGACGATCAGCTGCACAGGACTCCCTGGGTTCAGGTCTCCGCAGGCCCTGGTTTTGCTGGGCTTCTGTGTTCTCCTTGCAGGGAGTGGGGTTGAAGGAGTCCCCCAACCCCCCAAAGATAACATGGAGAGAGACAAATTCCTCAAAGCCTTTTTTATAAAGCAAAATAGCTGCATCTATTACATTTGCTCCATCCCCTCAGGAGCTGAACAAACGACCCTGCCCCCACTCTCCAGCATTCTAACCCCTTAACACACGTGCTGGAGTAAAGGTACTGTTTGAGCCCCCCCCCGGCTCTCCAGTTTACCAGCAAACACCCCTGCCCTAACTTCCCCTAGGGTACAGGTTATGCGTTTCCCTTTTCTGGCTAGGCTATACCCATGAGAAACCTGGAGGATTCCTCTCCCCCGGAACCTACCTCCATTTTCCTTTCTCCCTCTGCTTCCTGGCACTCGCTTTTTCTGGCCATTGCCACCACCTAGGCACGCCCTCTTCCTCTAGCTCCCCAGGTTCACCTGTGTCCGACTCATTAGTGCCACCTGCTCGCCTCCAGGCTCTCCCTACGGGTCAGGTGATGGTTCTAGGAACCTGGGATTTGTAGTTTCTCGCCTTCACCTGCTCCCCCTGCTGGATGGCTCTAGTATTACTAGCCGCCTTATGGTATCTTATCCATTCCTGACCTTAGCGGCGCTGCACTACATCACAATAGATTAAGAAAAAGGAAGAGGGAGAAAGAGAGAAGAGTACTCCTCTAGGCTAGATTAAGAGAGGGCTGGTACAACAGATCAAGGATTATGTGGATGTTAGATAAGTGTCAAGTGGCTTCCATACTTATGACTATATGGCTAAACGGTGAGACTTAACCGCCATGGCCTTTTCATATTTGCAATATAGATTTACAGAGTTCCACCATAAATGCTCCTATAACATATCCCCATGTTTCCAGTTAGATAAAATGTTATGTTGTGCAACCGTGAATTAGAAGTCTAATAATTTGCAGTGAGGAAGTGATAACGAGAGAGGTATATAAGCCCCTTTAAGAATTGTAATACTGTATGTAAGTGGCCTGTCAAGATGTAAAATTTTAGATACAGTCGACCAAATTTGGAGCCAAAAAATGTGAACATAGGGACAAGTGAATAACATGTGCTGCAAGGTGGCTTTTGGTGCAGAATATGTCCAACAGATATGTGTTTGAGTGAGACCTGCTCTATGTAGTTTCCATGGAGTCCACACTGCCCTATGCAGGATAAAGAATGATGTCTGTGTCAAACTGGAAGAGAGGGATATGCACATTGAAACATTCCATATATACTTCCAAGCCTCTGTTGCGATCCCCCCTGCTGCTGCGCTGCAGGAGGTCTCTTACCTTCCTCCAGAGGCCGCTCTGAAGCCAGGGCCTCGCCTGCGCATCATCCAGGACTTGCTCCAGGGCCTGAGAGGCCTAGCTGCTCCTGAGGCATGCCGGTGGCTTGCAGCCTCAGTGTTTGGACTTCCTGTTGGGCGACGCCCTTCCCTAGGGGCTGGCCCGCAGCTCTCTACCCTAGTTATAGGACCAGCGGTGGGCGGTCCTGGCAAGCTCCTCCCAGGGAGTTGCCTTCTACCTCCAGTATTTAAGGACTTTCGGTTCACTGTGTCTTTGCCTTCGGATTGGGTTACACAGTTGCCTGTGGCCTCTCCCGATCCAGGTCCTCCGTGACTACGACTCCTGCTTGTCGTCAGCCTGCCTTGACTCCGGTCCGTGACTCCGACTCCTGCTTGTCGTCAGCCTGCCTTGACTCCGGTCCGTGACTCCGACTCCTGCTTGTCTTCTGCCTGCCTTGACTCCGGTCCGTGCCTCTGACTCCTGCTTGTCTTCAGCCTGCCTTGACTCTGGTCCGTGACTCCGACTCCTGCTTGTCTTCAGCCTGCCTTGACTCTGGTCCGTGACTCCGACTCCTGCTTGTCTTCAGCCTGCCTTGACTCTGGTCCGTGACTCCGACTCCTGCTTGTCTTCAGCCTGCCTTGACTCTGGTCCGTGACTCCGACTCCTGCTTGTCTTCAGCCTGCCTTGACTCCGGTCCGTGACTCCGACTCCTGCTTGTCTTCAGCCTGCCTTGACTCCGGTCCGTGACTCTGACTCCTGCTTGTCTTCAGCCTGCCTTGTCTCCGGTCCGTGACTCTGACTCCTGCTTGTCTTCAGCCTGCCTTGTCTCCGGTCCGTGACTCCGACTCCTGTTTGTCTTCAGCCTTCGGATTGGGTTACACAGTTGCCTGTGGCCTCTCCCGATCCAGGTCCTTCGTGACTATGACTCCTGCTTGTCTTCAGCCTGCCTTGACTCCGGTCCGTGACTCCGACTCCTGCTTGTCTTCAGCCTGCCTTGACTCCGGTCCGTGACTCCGACTCCTGCTTGTCTTCAGCCTGCCTTGACTCCGGTCCGTGACTATGACTCCTGCTTGTCTTCAGCCTGCCTTGACTCCGGTCCGTGACTCCGACTCCTGCTTGTCTTCAGCCTGTCTTGACTCCGGTCCGTGACTCCGACTCCTGCTTGTCTTCGGCCTTCGGATTGGGTTACACAGTTGTCTGTGGCTTCTCCCGATCCAGGTCCTCCGTGACTACGACTCCTGCTTGTCGTCAGCCTGCCTTGACTCCGGTCCGTGACTCCGACTCCTGCTTGTCTTCAGCCTGCCTTGACTCCGGTCTGTGACTCCGACTCCTGCTTGTCTTCAGCCTGCCTTGACTCCGGTCCGTGACTCCGACTCCTGCTTGTCTTCAGCCTGCCTTGACTCCGGTCCGTGACTCCGACTCCTGCTTGTCTTCGGCCTGCGGATCGGGTCTTACAGTCGTCTGTATACTTGCTGTTCCAGGTCTTCCATGGTTCCTTGTCCAGTGTCTTTGCCTGATGTCCGCTCCTGTTTCTGCCAGCCGTAAGGACTTCGGATGTGAGTATTTCAGCATCGGAGTTCCTGTGCGCCTGGGTCTTCCCCGCGCCCTCCTTCTCAGCGTGGTCCGCGACCAGCCTTCCTAGGCTGTGTAGGGCGCATCTGGGACAGGGTGGTCCGCAACTCAGTCCCACGGGTGGGCTGAGTAGGGCGCCCTGATGGACAGTGCAATGTTCCCGTCCAGCCTTGTCTTCAGTGTCTGCTTCAGCCCTTGTCCGGATGTCTACCTGTCTCTGCCTTGACCTGGTTCCTGAGCCTTCTGTCCTGTTGGGCCCTGGAGTGGCCAACAGGAGGGATTCGTCCCACGGGCTCTTGAGCTTCTGCCAGCCGAGGGGGCTTCGGATGTGAGTATCCCAGCATCGGAGTTCCTGCTCGCCTGGGCCTTTCCTGTGTCTCGCTTCAGCCCTTGACCTGATGTCTCCGTCTTGCTTCTGCCCCGTCTGATGTCTTCTGCTAAGGACTCTGTCTGCCCTCGCCTCTGTCCGGCCTGCTGCCCATTGCCGTTCCCTGCGGCAGGTCCGAAAGGGCCGGGAACAGTCGGAGGACCGTTCACTAGTCAACTTCCCCGTGTTGGCTACCATGGGCATGCAGGTCCGGCTGAGGGCTGGACTCCCTGTTTCTGTTCCTGCCTGCCTGGCTCACCATGCCTGCTCAGCTCACCTCCCACGGTGTGGCCTTGGGCTCCTCCTGGGGTCCTGCCGTGGCCCAAGGGCTCACCACCCGCCCGAGACGACCGCGCCCGCGCGCGCTCGTAACAGCCTCTGTGGAGGGTGATTCTCCTATGTCAGCAGCCCAAATACTATATAAGGATTGTAGAGGGCTTTTCTGGGATAAGCGTATAATAAGCTTGTATAAATGGGATGCAAGGTGCCCCTTAGGGTCATATATAAAATAAACATCTAGTAGATAGGGAGACTTAGTGGGAAATAGATCTTTCCCAACAGAGGACTGGATAGCACTGCGTAATTGTAACCAGGCATAAAATTGGGAATGAAGTAGATTATACTGTTCTTGCAGCAAGGAGAAAGGGAGTATATTATTGTTTTGAATGACAGAGTGTAGGATCCAGACTTTCCTATTCTGCCAAAGCAGCCAATTAAGGGCTTTCTTTCCAATACGGATTAAGACGTTATACCATAAAGGGGCCATTCTAGATGATCGCCAGGAACATGTTAATTATGGTCATAAAGCTTCCAACTCCAAAAAGGCCTGGTGCAGTGACCGTAATATTGGGTTGGAAGTGTACTCAGGTGACAAGGTAATCCCTAGAAAGACTTCTAAGGGACACGGAAGGAGCAAGCTACGTTCTAAACAAAGCCATCTTGGTTGGTCAAGTGGAGTTACAGGGGTAGCAAAGTAATGGTACCCCTGTTGTAAAATATAAGCTTGGTGGTATTTATAAAAATCAGGGAAATTTACTCCCCCATCTTGTTTGCAAGCTTTCGCTTTTTTAACGCAATTTTGGGAGCTTTGCCATTCCAGAGGAACACCATTAAAAGTCTATCCACATGAGCATAAAAATCCGTTGAGAAAAAAATGGGGATCATGGATAAAATATATGTAATTTTTGGAGCTAAAACCATTTTGATAGTATCCAATCTACCCCACCAAGTGAGATGTAATGGGGACCATTTAAGAGTGGCATTTTTAAGTTGCTGTAGAATCGCCGTTTCTCTATGAGTGATGGTATCCAGCGGGCAGGTATAAAAATGGATACCTAAATATTTGAGACCTTTAGAGACTTTTTGTATTTGATATTGGAAAGTATCTACTATAGACCCCCTATAGTTTAGAGGAAGAAGCTCCGTTTTGTGCCAATTGATTTTATAGCCCGAAAAAGAGAAATAGTGTGAGATAAGTTTAAACAAGTTAGGGAGAGATGTATTAGGATTTGAAAGAACATAGTCAGCGTAGGCAGACAATTTAAATGTATCCGATCCAATCGTAACCCCTGAAATGGTAGAATCAACACGGATAGCTGTGAGCAGTGGTTCCAACACCAGGTCAAAAATGAATGGAGAAAGAGGACAGCCTTGTCGGGTACCTCTAAACAAAGAAAAGGGTGGGGAGGCTTGGTTATTGATATACAGGAAAGCTGATGGGGAGTGATAAATTAGTTATATCCAGGACAGGAAAGTGGATTTAATTCCATACCATAGTAAGATATGAAATAAGAAGCGCCATTCGACGCAGTCAAAGGCTCTCTCAGCATCCAGAGAAATTGCCACAGCTGGAGAGTCAGCAGAAAACATAGCATGATGTATATGAAAAAAAAGACGGGAGTTATTGGAGATCAGTCGGTTTTTGATAAAACCTGACTGGTCTGGATTTATGAAGGAAAGCATAATTTGAGATAACCTAGTGGCTAGGATCTTCGCAAAGATCTTATAATCTGTATTAAGGAGAGAAATGGGCCTATAAATTGCAATATTGGTGTCATCTCTCCCTGGCTTAGGAAGCACTACAAATTCCCCTAATGTTGAGCAATGCCTCCTCAGCCTCAAAAATTAGCTGATCAGAAGGCTATCTTTTAACCTCCTTGGGTGACAGCTCGAATATTTCAAAAATTGATTTTGGTCAGTCTCTTTTTGGTAAAGAGTTGTAACTAAACCTTCCCCCTCTCTTGTTATAGTGATATCCAAAAATGCTATAGAATATACATGATGTTTCAGGGAAAATTTAAGATGCAAATTCTGGCCATTAATCCATCTTACGAATTCTTGAAGATCTTCACACGTTCCCAGCCAAATGAAAAAAATATCATCAATGTAGCGGCGCCACAAATAAACCTTACTGAACCAATAGGAAGGAATCAATATTTCCTCCTCAAAATGGGCCACAAAAAGATTGGCTATATCGGGGGCAACCATAGCCCCCATCGCCACCCCCTTCACTTGAAGATAATAGCGACCTTCAAACATAAAAAATTTTTTAAAAAGCACCAGCTCTAACAAAGAAACAAAAAAAACCATAGGTACCCTGTGTGACATTCAAGAGATTCCAAAATCTTCTCCATTAATTCGTAGGCTTCACTTTGAGAGATGTTAGTATATAATGCCTCGACGTCTAGGGTTGCTAATATACAGTCTTTTGGAAGAGATGAAATTGTATCTAGCAAGTCTAGCATCTGGGTAGCATCTGGGTAGTGTACCAAGGGTTTCAGAAAAAAGTCCAAAAATGTGGATAATGGTTCAAGGATAGACCCTCTACTTGCTATAATTGGTCGTCCCGGTGGAACTTTGGGATCTTTATGTATTTTTTGAAGAATATACAGTACAGGACATGAAGGGTGATCTATCTTTAAGGCTCTAATTTCTCTATTAGATAGAAAGCCATCTTGGATACTCTGCTCATGATATCAGTAATCTGCTTTTTGTATTTCTACAGTCGATCCCCAGGCAAGTGTTGGTAATAAGTTGTATCATCTAATTGGCGATAAATCTCTTTAATGTAGTCGTTTCTATTCTGTATTACAATTGCCGCCGCCCCCCCCCCCCCCCCCCCCCCCCCCCCCCCGTTGTCTGCAGCCTTTAACACTACCTCACAATTCTCCAACAGTTCTTGGATGGCTTGTTGTTGCACCTTGGACCAATCCTGTGATGTAAACCTCCGTCTAAAATTTTATCACATTCCAATGTCTCTACATCACGTAGGACCAGCTGCAAAAATGTAGCTATTACTGGGTCAATTGGACTGGGGGGAATCCATCGAGATTTGTGGACAATAATTGACTGGTCTTTTCCCATTTGATTGCCAAAGTACACCTTAATCTGCAGAGATCGAAAAAAACGATAAAGATCAATTCTGGTTTGAAATGAATCATACGGATTCTCAGACAAACGACAATCCATTTTCCAATGCTGATAAAGTGACTTCATTGAATGTCTGGTCAGAAAGATTTAATATTGCTGTTGACTCTGGGTCCATCCCAGTCTGTTGACCGGTTCCTGGGTCCATCCCACTCACTGGATCTTATCAGAGTTGAATTTTTGCCTGTATGGTACTTGTTGTCTCAAGTATATCCTAAAAAAGAAGGTGGAGGATTGTTATTATGTGTTTGCGCTTCACCACTTGTTGGTGTGTGTATTGAACCTCCATTCTTTTCGTCATCACTAGTACTTGATGAATCCCCGAGGAGTCTTGAAAGGTGACATGGTACTATTTATTGCTACCTTTCTTTGCTTTCCAAAAATAGACCAGTTCAGACTTATAGTCTAATTCATCCCGGCGAAATTTTTGGATTTTGAACTGCTTTAATTGTGATCTAAATTGGGTCATAGAGGTTTCAATTTGTTTACATGAAGCTTCATATACCTCTGCATTTGGAGATGTTTGAAGCTGTGTTTTAATTTCCAAAACGTTACCACGGAGATCTTCAATAGAAGATGCCGTTCTTTCCACAATCAACAACATGAGGTCCAAAAGAACATTTATTGAGAACTAGAGATGTGAATCGTGTGATCAATCGTCTTAACGATCGATTTTGGCTGGGGGGGGAGGGAATCTGATCGTCACGGTTTTGTTTTTTTTTTTTTAAATCGTTTAAATCGTAAATCGGGGGAGGGCGGGAAAACCGGCACACTAAAACAACCCTAAAACCCACCCTGACCCTTTAAAATAAATCCCCCACCCTCCTGAACCCCCCAAAATGTTTTAAATTACCTGGGATCCAGTGGGGGGGGGTCCCGGTGTGATCTTCCACTCTCGGGCCACGGCTGCGTTAATAGAAATGGCGCCGGCGCCATTTTGGTTCCTGTCCCCCGACGTCACGAGCGCAGGAGATCGCTCCCGGACCCCCGCTGGACCCCCAGGGACTTTTGGCCAGCTTGGGGGGGGCCTCCTGACCCCCACAAGACTTGCCAAAAGTCCAGCAGGGGTCCGGGAGCGACCTCCTGCACTCGGGCCGTATTGCCGTATTGCAAAATGGCGCCGGCCATACAGCCGGCGCCATTTTGCAATACGGCAATATGGCCATACGGCCGGCGCCATTTTGCAATACGGCCCGAGTGCAGGAGGTCGCTCCCGGACCCCCGCTGGATTTTGGCAAGTCTTGTGGGGGTCAGGAGGCCCCCTCAAGCTGGCCAAAAGTCCCTGGGGGTCCAGCGGGGGTCCGGGAGCGATCTCCTGCGCTCATGACGTTGGGGGACAGGAACCAAAATGGCGCCGGCGCTACCTTTGCCCTGTCATATGACAGGGCAAGGTAGCGCCGGCGCCATTTCTATTAACACAGCCGTGGCCCGAGAGTGGAAGATCACACCGGGACCCCCCACTGGACCCCAGGTAATTTAAAACATTTTGGGGGGGTTCGGGAGGGTGGGGGATTTATTTTAAAGGGTCGGGTGGGTTTTAGGGTTGTTTTAGTGTGCCGGTTTTCCCGCCCTCCCCCTTCCCCCGATTTACGATTTTTGATGATAAATCGGGGGAATTCCTATTGTATCGAGCCTCTAACGATTTTTGACGATTTAAAATATATCGGACGATATTTTAAATCGTCAAAAAACGATTCACATCCCTATTGAGCACTGCAATCCACTTGGCAACAAACTCTGGATCTTCCTGGAAAACTCTTGGTTCCTTTTGTATACGCAAGAGAGAGACGCCGCTGGCAGCACCATGCCGCTTCAAAGGCGCGCACGCACCAGTGAAACCTTTGAAGGGCCCGCGGTGGGAACCTGGCTGCAGACCCGAATGTTGACGTCAGTTCCCTCAAAATATAAAAGCTCAGGCAATGCTCCTCAGTGTTGCCTTTGCAACAGGTCGACTTGGTCTCCTGTTCCGGTTTCCGAGTTCTAGTTGCCTTGCACTTGTCTTGTTCCTGTGATTCCTGGTTCCTGTTCCTTGTGTTCATCTCGTCTGTCTACTGGATCGACTACCTGGTTCTGACCTCTGCTACGCCTGACCTCGCCTGCCTTCTCCAAGCCTGACCTCTGCTTGCCTGACCTCGCCTGCCTTCTCCAAGCCTGACCTCTGCTACGCCTGTCATTGCCTGCCTTCTCCAAGCCTGCCTTCTGCTATGCCTGACCTCGCCTGCCTTCTCCAAGGCTAACCATTGCTACGCCTGACCTCACTTGCCTTCTCCGTGCCTTGACCATTGCTATGTCTGACCTCACCTGCCTTCTCCGTGCCTTGACCATTGCTACGTCTGACCACGCCTGCCTTCTCTGTGCCTTGACCATTGCTATGTCTGACGTCTGCCTTCTCCGTGCCTTGACCGTTGCTATGAACGAATTTGCCTCAGACTTTCTTAAGTCCAGAGTTCCACGTTGCTTGTTACACCTTTCAAGTGCCGCCAGCTTCCATTCAAGCTTGACAGTGCCCCTCTGTCCCTAACCTCTGGACACATATTAAGGCTTCGGCCTTCCTTTGCTTAGGCACCTTCAGTTACTTCTTGTTCCTTGGTGCTTGAGTTCCTGTTCCACATCTCAAATGGGATAGGACCACGCCACCTGCTGGCGCTGTCTCTGGGCTGAACCCTCTCCTACCTGTACTTAACCTTGAGGCCCGCCTAAGTCCTGCAGGCCCCAGCACCCGAAGGCTCAAGCCAAGGGGAAAGTGGACCCTCGTCTACGGATTGCATCAACCCCACCTCAGCCCAAGGATCCACCTCCTACGCAACAGGTTGCAAAGGCCATGGATTCGGTGGAGCCACGTGCCCTCCAGGCCATCCCAGGCCTGGCTTCCAAGGTGCAAGAACAGCAGCAGTTCCTCAAGGCATTGGCCTCTTTCATGGATCATCTTCATGCCCGGGCCGATGATTTTGTCAATGACTCGGCTTCTCTTCCTCCACAGCCACCTCCATCGTCACCACGTGCCTTGTTGGCACTTCCAGCGCCTCCACGTTTCAAAGGTGACTCCAAGCTCTGCAGAGGGTTCATAAACCAGTGCTATATGCAATTTGCTCTGCAGCCTTCTGCCTTCCAGGATGACTTGACCAAGGTCATGTTTCTCCTGTCTCGCCTTGAAGGAAAGGCACTGGCCTGGGCTTCCCCCCTGTGAGAATGCTCGGACTCCTTGCTAATAGAACTGGTTCAATTTGTGGCTGTATTCAAATGGACCTTTGATGATCCAGGGCGGCATGCTGTAGCAAGCACCAGTCTACTACATATTCATCAAGGACAACAAAGTCTTTTTGATTATATAATAGAGTTTCGGACTTTGGCTACTGAGCTCGCTTGGCAGGAGGACTGCCTTTGAGCTATTTACTTGGATGGTCTCTCCTCACAGCTAAAAGATGAGCTGGCTGCCCGGGAGCTCCCTCCCTCCTTGGAGTACCTTATAGATTTGACAGGCTGAATTGACCACCATCTTCAAGAGCGTCACCGGGAGAGTCGGAAGCCCAAGAGGCCCATGCAGGTTCGCTTCCGCTCACCACCTGTTACTAACTCCACATCTAGTGAAAGCAGAGTTGTCAAGGTGGAAGAACCCATGCAATTGGGTCGAGAGCAACTGACACCGGAAGAGCGCCTCCGGCGAAGACAGGCCGGCTTGTGTCTGTATTGTGGAGCCCCAGGCCACCATCTACAAAATTGTCCCATCCGTCTGGGAAACTCCAGGGTCCAAGTTCAGTTGGGGCCCTGAACTTGGGTGCAACTTCTCCGGCCCCCCAACTCTCAGTTCCAGTCACACTAATTTGGGATTCCCGGTCCTTTCCAATTCTTGCTCTGGTAGACTCCGGAGCAGGAGGTAATTTTATCCTCAAAGATCTTGTGCAACTCCTAGGTATTAAAACCCGTTCGCTTAACCCTTCCTTGTGTATCACCTGTATCTACAGAGAGCCACTTCCTGGCCGTAGCTCTTTGACCACTGAACCTCTCCAGTTACGTACAGGGGCCTTATACCTTGAGGAACACGAGTTACTGGTGATGGATAAGTCAATCCATCCCATTGTGCTTGGACTTCCTTGGTTACAGAAACAGTCCCCTCAATTTAATTGGACTTCACTACAACTGGTAGAGTGGGGTCCAGAGTGTCACTAGTCCTGTCTTCAGAAGGTGACTCCATCTTCGACGATTCCTTTGGTAACCACCTCTTCTGGCATACCACCTCCATACGCCGCCTATGAGGATGTATTTTCTAAACAAAAGGCTGATCTCCTCCCGCCTCTTCGTCGGTTCGATTGTCCAATCGACTTTCTTCCTGGAACCACACCTCCTCATGGATGCACCTATCCTCTGTCGTTACCTGAGACAAAGGCCATCACCGAATATATTCGTGAGAATCTGGCAAAAGATTTATCCATCCATCCATGTCACCCGCTGGAGCGGCATTCTTCTTTGTGACCAAGAAAGACGGATCACTCAGACTGTGCATCAATTACCGTGGTCTAAATGCTATCACCCGTAAGGACAAATATCCCTTACCATTGATTTCTGAACTATTTGATCGTCTCCAAGTTATGTGGGCGTATAACTTGATGAGAATCCGCCCTGATGACATCTGGAAAACCGCGTTTACAAGAGACGGCCACTATGAATACTTGGTGATGCATTTTGGCCTTAACAATGCACCAGCTGTATTCCAGCGGATGATGAATGAAATTTTCAGGTATCTGCTATATATCAAGGTCGTGATATATCTGGGCGATATCCTCATATTCTCAAAGGACCTCAACACCCACCGGGTCGATGTACAAATGGCTTACGAGAAAATCACTTGTTTGCAAAACTGGACAAGTATTTGTTCAAGAGGTCCAGTTTACCGTTCCTTGGCTACATAATCTCTCCTCAAGGCTTCTCTGTGGACCTAGATAAATTGAGGGCAATCAGGGATTGGCCACAACCAGTGGGACTTAAAGGGCTCCAGTGTTTCTTGGGATTCCTTAATTATTATCGTCACTTTATCCCGTATTACTCCACACAGGCTGCTCCTCTCACGGCCCTGATCCGGAAGGGCCAAAATACACAGAATTGGCTGCCCAAGGCCGTTACCGCTTTTCATCATTTGAAAGAAGCCTTCCAAAAGGGATCCTGCTTTCGTTACCCTGATCCAACTCATCCATTTTTAGTCGAGGAGGACGCTTCCGCCATTGGGGCTGGAGCTGTTCTAAGTCAGCGCACTGCTTCTGGTACCACAGTTCCATACTCATTCTTTTCTCAAAAATTTTCATCGGCAGAGCAGAACTACAGTATTGGGAACCACGAACCGCTTGCCATTAAATTGGCTCTTGAAGAGTGGCGCCTGTGGCTCGAGGGCGCACAACATAAATTCACAGTGTACACTGACCACAAAAACTTAGAACATCTAAGTCACACTCAGGTGCCTCAATGCCCATCAGGCTCGATGGGCCTTATTTTTCTCAAGGTTCAATTTCAAGCTCCGCTACCGCCCTGTGGATAAGAATCTCCAGGCAGACGCCTTATCCTGGTCTTCTGAACCTGAAGACATCCCTGAAGAGCCCACTCACATCATCGACCCAGCTTGTATTTCCTTGTCTGCTACCCATGCAGTTCCTACTGGGAAAACCGTGGTGCTCCGACAACTCCGGGAAAGAGTTCTTCGCTGGGCACATGATTCCAAATTTGCCGGCCACCCAGGAGGTGCGTGAACCATGGCACTGCTCCAGAGGTTTTTATGGTGGACTACTTTGGTCTCCGACGCCAAGGCATATGTCAAATCCTGTAATGTGTGTGCACAACAAAAAACTCCAGTTGGGCGACCTTGGGGACTTTTACAACCACTTCCAGCACCCGAGGAACTGTGGACTCACTTATCTACGGATTTCATCGTGGATCTGCCCCCTTCTAAGGGTACTACCTTGATATGGGTCACCATAGGCCGTTTTTCAAAAATGGTCCATTTTGTACCTCTTCCGGGCCTACAATCTGCACCAGAGCTAGTACGTCTCTTTTTCATCATATTTTCAGACTGCATGGCATATCAGTGGATATTGTTTCCGATCGAGGTCCTCAATTCATCGCCAGATATTGGCGCCCCCTTTGCCGAAAGTTCGGTATTAACATCAGCCTCACAACCACTTATCATCCCCAAGCCGACGGACAAGCTGAACAGATGAACCGCTCCCTGAAGGCATTCCTGTGGGCCTATATCAATGACCAACAAGACAACTGGTCGGACCTCTTATCCTGGGCAGAGTTTTCCCATAACTCTCACATCGACCGGAGGCATTGCACGCCGGGCGTCACGCACCGAAGGAGCGCGACAAAGGGGCACCCCCCTTTGTGCGCCCCTTAGTGCGAACCTTAGAGCACAACCATTAAAACAATTTTTCAACTTGCAAATTATCACCGGAGATGACAACCCACCCGATCCCAATCCGCCAAGACAGATGCTTTCTGAAAAAAAGTAACAACGCACAACCACAAATTAAACCCACACCCCAAAACCAAATGAAAGACATGAACTCCATCTAATAAACATCACATACAACACCCCTAATCAATACACGAACTACATACTACTCTCCTTCCTATTATTAATGCACAATCAATAATGAAGAAAATCCCAATAATCAATGACCTTCTCACAGACTCAAAACCTGATTTAATCGCAATAACAGAAACATGGATCAAAAACACCGACTCCGTATTAATTAACCAAATTGACAATCCAACCTACGAAACTTTCTCAATACCCAGGCCAAAAAAAAAAGGTGGAGGACTAATGCTAATCACCAAGAAAAACCTTCAGTTGAAACTACTCCCAACAAACATATGTTCACCCTACGAAACTGCACTATTTGACTCCACAAAACTACAAATATGTCTGCTCTATTACCCCCCTGGCTCACTAGACCACAACTGCTCTCCATTAATTGAATTTTTTATGACCAATGTCACACTAAACAAACCTATTATCATCTTAGGTGATTTCAACATGCACATGGACACTCTCCCCCACTCAACAATATGCCAAACAATCATTGATGCACTATCAACGCTGCGAGTAAAACAAATCATCAATGCCCCAACACACAAAACTGGACACACCATAGACCTCATCTTCATCAACACCGAAACATGGTTAACCTATGATACAGGGCAATAACAGTTTAACAAACAAAATAATTTTTTATTCTGTTTGTGCACACATCGATTGTGCACAAGTGTTCAGTACCACAGTAGACCAATGCTTATAATACTATAGTATTGAACACTTGTGCACAATCGATGTGTACACAAACAGAATAAAAAACTATTTTGTTTGTTAAACTGTTATTGCCCTGTATCATAGGTTAACCATGTTTCGGTGTTGATGAAGATGAGGTCTGTTATTGCCCAGTATAATTATTTGCCGCACATTATTTTGTTGCTAATTACCTAAATGTGTGTGCTTTCTACTCCGCGCTCTCTTTGTGCTTTAACCTATGATACAAACATAACCAAAATCCCCTGGTCAGATCACCACCTGATTCGATCCAACATGACCTACAACTCCAACCTCACAACAACACAAAACACCCCGATGACGTTTACATACCGTCTAGAGATGTGAATCGTGTGTTCGATCATCTTAACGATCGATTTTGGCTGGGGGGGAGGGAATCTGATCATCGCGGTTTTGTTTTGTTTTTTTTAAATCGTTTAAATCGTAAATCGGGGGAGGGCGGGAAAACCGGCACACTAAAACAACCCTAAAACCCACCCCGACCCTTTAAAATAAATCCCCCTCCCTCCCGAACCCCCCCAAAATGTTTTAAATTACCTGGGGTCCAGTGGAGGGGTCCCGGTGTGATCTTCCACTCTCGGGCCATGGCTGCGTTAATAGAAATGGCGCCGGCGCTACCTTTGCCCTGTCATATGACGGGGCAAAAGTAGAGCCGGCGCCATTTTGGTTCCTGTCCCCCGACGTCACGAACGCAGGAGATCGCTCCCGGACCCCCGCTGGACCCCCAGGGACTTTTGGCCAGCTTGGGGGGCCTCCTGACCCCCACAAGACTTGCCAAATGTCCAGCGGGAGTCCGGGAGCGACCTCCTGAACTCGGGCCGTATTGCCGTATTGCAAAATGGCGCCGGCCATACAGCCATACGGCTGGCGCCATTTTGCAATACGGCCATACGGCCGGCGCCATTTTGCAATACGGCCCGAGTGCAGGAGGTCGCTCCCGGACCCCCGCTGGACTTTTGGCAAGTCTTGTGAGGGTCAGGAGGCCCCCTCAAGCTGGCCAAAAGTCCCTGGGGGTCCAGCAGGGGTCCGGGAGCGATCTCCTGCGCTCGTGACGTTAATAGAAATGGCGTCGGCGCTACCTTTGCCCTGTCATATGACAGGGCGCTACCACTCCCCCGATTTATGATTTTTGACGATAAATCCGGGGAATTCTTCCAACCCAACCCAACCCCAGAATAGCATTCTGGGGTTGGGTTGGAATTTATTAATTTTGCCCTGTCATATGACAGGGCGCTACCACTCCCCCGATTTATGATTTTTGACGATAAATCCGGGGAATTCTTCCAACCCAACCCAACCCCAGAATAGCATTCTGGGGTTGGGTTGGAATTTATTAATTTTGTTTGAGAAGATTTCTTTTTTAGCGTTGTTAATGAGATTTTTGTAATGGGATAGGTAGCTTTGATAGGCGGTTAGCAGTGACGTTGATTTATTCTTACACCATTCCTTTTCTTTCTTACGGAGCTGACGTTTGGCAGATATAATATTGTCATTGTACCACTGATTCTGATGTTGTGGGTTTTTTTTATTGTCTTTGTGATAGTGGGGTTTATGTTGTCAGCAACAGTTTTGGTAATGTTGAGCCATGATTTTGTGGTGTTTTCGGAGTTGGATAGATCTATATTTGTTAGTTCAAGTTATAGTTTTTCTTGGAGGGTTTCTATATTGAAAGGAGGACGGTATTAGGGATGTGAATCGTTTTTTGACGATTTAAAATATCGTCCGATATATTTTAAATCGTCTAACGATTTTTGACGATTTAAAATATATCGGACGATATTTTAAATCGTCAAAAAACGATTCACATCCCTAATACCGTCCTCCTTTCAATATAGAAACCCTCCAAGAAAAACTATAACTTGAACTAACAAATATAGATCTATCCAACTCCGAAAACACCACAAAATCATGGCTCAACATTACCAAAACTGTTGCTGACAACATAAACCCCACTATCACAAAGACAATAAAAAAAACCCACAACATCAGAATCAGTGGTACAATGACAATATTATATCTGCCAAACGTCAGCTCCGTAAGAAAGAAAAGGAATGGTGTAAGAATAAATCAACGTCACTGCTAACCGCCTATCAAAGCTACCTATCCCATTACAAAAATCTCATTAACAACGCTAAAAAAGAAATCTTCTCAAACAAAATTAATAAATTCCAACCCAACCCCAGAATGCTATTCTCCATAGTACAAAATCTCACAAAAACTCCAAACAACCAGAAAACACCATGCACCAAAAAAGGAAGCAATGAGTTTGCCGAATTCTTTAGTAAGAAAGTAATACTTTTTTTTTTGCAATTTAAAATTTTTATTAGAAACATCAGTAACAGTAAAATATAACACTTTTATATACATAATTGTGAAGATGCAATAAACAGTTAACTGAAATTAGTTTCTATGATGTATTATATTCTTTCCCCTCTTCCCCACCCTTCCCCCTGCCCTACAGGATCAGTTCCAAAACAGAAACAATAAACAATGTATGCACACATCATACCTAACACAAATAATCAAAGAAAAATACCCAATGGTGTTCACTCAGTTGTTAGTGATGCTCGCCATGACTGATAATGCTGCCAAACCTTCTGAAAGGTCCCCAGCCTATGCTGCTTGTGAGCCGTGATCTTACACAAAGTGTGAACTTTATCCACTCTAGCTTTTATGGCAGCCATTTGAGGTATCACGGGGCCCTTCCACTGTAGCGCTATTTCGCATCTAGTTGCCGTAACCACAAACTTTACAAATTGAGAATGATGTTTATCCCCCGATGGGAGCTCCCCATTTAGTAGCGCCAACTGAGGCGTTAGAGAAATAGGCACACATAAAATATCCGAGAGCCAAGTTGAAACGGATTCCCATACCCGGGAAATTACTTTGCAATCCCACCATAAGTGGAAGAAGGTCCCCACCTCCCCACAACCTTTCCAGCAGCTATTCGACACCTGTGTGTAAATACGATGTAGACGCTCAGGAGTATAATGCCACCTATAAAGTAATTTAAATTCGTTTTCTGCTAAAGTAGCGGAAATTAGGCCCTTCCCCACTTTAGAATAGATAGTATCCCAAGAATCTTCATCCAATGATACCCCGAGATCTCTTTCCCAAGCGGCAATATACGAGGGCGGGGACCTCAAATCCTGGTTAAGCAATTTATACGCTTTAGATAGTAAGCTAGGAATTTTGTCAACCGCCCTGCAATAGGATTCAAATAGGGAGACCGGGGATTGAAGATCCCGTTTCAATCCAGAGTGTATACTATAGTTCTGCAATTGAAGATAACGATAACGGTGGTTTCAAAAGGCAGCCACCCTTTATTTTCCCATAGTTGGCCACAAGTAGTGATACCTTTCTCAAGCCATCCTTTAAACTCCTTATACGCTTTTCCATTAAGAAAATCACCATGATAAAAAGGAGAAGTGTTGATGGACCCAATCCTCTTTCCCAGAATAGCCTTATGCCATGTGTGCCATACTTGAAAAGTATGCTGCATTGGGGTAGACAGTTCCTGCATTTTCGGCCACTCAGACCGCGGTCTCCACACCAAAGTGGACAAAGGACGTATCCCCGCAATTTCCTGCTCGAGCGTTATCCAAGGCTTCCCTTCTCCCTTCCTATGCCAATCTGCCACTACTCGTAAATGAGCCGCGGCGTGGTACCATACCAGATTGGGTACCGCTAATCCCCCATATAGCTTTGGGCGAAAGAGCACCTTCTGGGCAACCCGAGGGTGTTTACCCTGCCAAATATATTTCATAAAACGTCTCTGCCATTTAACTAAAATGGGATCAGGAACCCTAACCGGGAGGGTCTGGAACAAGTAGCAGATCCTGGGAAGGATGTTCATTTTAAAGGCAGCGATACGCCCCAGCCACGATATATATCGGCTCCATTCTTCCATCTCCCGATATATTTTGGCTAGTAAAGGTGGGTAGTAGAGATTAAAGGCATCCCCTTGGTTCCCAATATAGACCCCCAGATACTTTATTTTATCTTTGGCCCACCTAAAAGGAAAGGCTGCTTGGAGCGCGTTTACCTGGGAGCCCAAAAGGGAAACATTGAGAATCTCTGTTTTATCCCAATTAATAGAGTATCCAGAAACCTGACTGAATGATTTAATGAGGTCCACCACTGCTGGGAGAGAGCTCAATGGATTAGTGAGGGTCAAAATCACATCATCTGCGAACATGGCCAATTTAGATGAAAAGGTCCGCACGTCAATACCAGTTACTCCTGCAGACTCCCTAATTTTCTGTGCTAGGGGTTCAATAAAGATGGCAAATAGTAAAGGGGATAGGGGGCACCCTTGTCTAGTCCCCCTTTCAACTGGAAAATATGAGGAGTAACCACCATTCACTTTGATATAAGCTTTCGGCCCCTCGTAGAGTTTTTTTATCCAATTGATGAAGAAATGGCCAAAGCTCATTTTAGCAAGAGTCTGAAAAAGAAACGGCCAATGAACCAAATCGAAAGCTTTTTCAGCATCCATAGCCATTAACAAAAATGGTAATTTATAACGTTTGGCCCACCAAAGGGAGTCCAGAATTTTCCTGACATTATCAGAGGCCATACGCCCCAGGATAAAACCCGCTTGATCAGGGTGAATTAATTGTGCTATATAATTGTTTAGCCGATTAGCCAATATTTTAGCCAGTAATTTAAGATCAATATTCAGCAAAGAAATGGGCCTGTAGGAACCACACTGTGTATTATCTCGGCCCGGTTTCACTATAATGGTAATGCTCGCCACGTTGGAGTTGGGTGCTAAATGACCCTCATCCCTCAGGTCATTAAACATCCTCACCAGAGGGCCTGACAGCTCATCCACAAAGCATTGATAAAATCGAGCTGTGAAGCCGTCTAAACCCGGCGATTTATTCACCTTTAGTTGTTTAATTGTAAGGGAGACTTCCAATGGGGTTATAGCAGCTTCCAACGCTGCACACTGGTTCTCCAACAGGCGGGGCAAAGAGACATCTCGCAGAAAGACCTCAATGTCCGCAGTAGTAATATTGGGGTTACTTTGATATAAGGTGGCATAGAATCTGAGAAATCGTTGCCTAATATCCTCATTAGAGGTAAGTGGGGTCCCCTTTTCATCTTTTATTTTGGTAATAAGGTTCTGCATACGCTTCACCTTTAATTTATTAGCCAACAAGCCGTTAAGCCCGTAACAACGGGCTACATTAAAATTTTTTTTTTGGTCCATTTCCTTTCCACTCCCTCCCCCCACCTCTCTCTCTCTCTCTCACCTCCCCCCACACCTCCCTCTCTCTCTCCTTCCTCCCTCCCTCTCACCTCCCCCCACCTCCCTCTCTCTCTTCCCTCCCCCCACCTCCCTCTCTCTCTCCCCTCCCTCCCTCCTCCCTCTCTCCCCTCCCACCCTCCACCTCCCCACCTCACTCCCTCCCTCCCCACCTCACTCTCTCCCTCCCCTCCCACCTCACTCTCTCCCCCTCCCCTCCCCTCCCACTCTCTCCCCCTCCCCTCCCACTCTCTCCCTCCCCTCCCACCTCACTCTCTCCCCCTCCCACTCTCTCCCTCCCCTCCCCTCCCACCTCACTCTCTCCCACCTCCCCTCAGCTCACTCTCCTCCCAGCTCATCCACAACTGGCAGACAGGGGGTGTCCCTCCCGCGCGCCGCCGCCGTTACTGCTCCTCCCTGCCTCTCGCACACTGCCACCGCTACTGCTCCTCCCTGCCTCTCTCTCTCGTACGCGCGCGCGTCGCCGCCACTATTGCTCCTCCCTGCCTCTCGCGCGCATCGCCACCGCCGCCGGTCCTGCTCGCTGCCACTCCTGCTCCTAAGGAGCAGGCGCCATTTTTTTTCCTGACACGCTGCGCTCTGGCCGATGTGCGCGCATGCGCAGTAGAGCTGCTCTCTACTGCGCATTTGTGGCACGTCGGTCAAGCTTCGTTTATTAGTATAGATAGCTTCCCAGCCTTGTTACCCCCTTCGAAATATGTTTGCTCCACTCGCTCCAGGTCATATGCTATTTGGGCTGCATCAAATGCTGCAATTTGTGAACAACAACATTCAATCTGCGCCATAACTGTCCTGGAGGGCAATTGCTTATGTTGTTGTTCTAAGGACACTAGCCTACCAAGAAGTATTGATCGCTCCTGCCTCTCCGTTTTCCTAACAAATGAGGCTCGGGCGATAAACAATCCCCGAGCTACAGCTTTCAGGCAATCCCATAGTGTTATTGAAGAAATATCAGGAGACTCATTGAATTGCAGATATTCCATGATATTCTGTCTACACTTTGCCACAAAGGATTTGTCCTCTAGAAGGCCATCATTCAACCTCCAGAATCTCTGGCCCCGGTCATATGAGGGGAAAGATAATTCCACCCACAGAGGGGCATGATCGGACCACGTGATGGCATCTATCGTGGTTTTAACGACTCGATGAAGGAGTCCCCTGTCAACAAAAATGTAATCAATCCTCGTATATAGGTTATGGGGATTGGAATAAAATGTGTATTCCCTCCTAATTGGGAAGAAAAAACGCCACGTGTCCTCCAAATGGAAATGATGGAGGAAATTAATTAAGCTACATCTATCCTTCTTAGGCACAGACCCCCTCCCCACCGAGGAGTCAAATTTAGGATTAAGTGGGATGTTGCAATCTCCGGCCATTAAAAGATGGCCCTCTGAGTGGTTCTGGACTGTATGAAGTAACTTGGTAAAAAAAACTGCTTGACCTGTATTAGGAGCATACACAGTTAACAGAGTAAATTTTTCCCCCGCAACCAGGATAATAAGTAACAGAAAGCATCCCTCGGGGTTGGAGATACACTTGAGCAGTTTGAAGGCAAAATCTTTCTGAAACATAATTCCCACACCTGAATATCGAGAATTATTGGTGCAGGCAGACCAAAACTGATGTGGGTAAAGATGCTGTTGCGGTCCCAGTCGCTAAGTTAGCGACCAGGTCCTTACCTTGTTCCCGGGTCCCCCGACCGCACCGCGAGCCGCGCGTTGGAAGGTCTGCCTGGCCGCATGGCATCGGCGTCTCCCTCGTGGAGACGCCGTCGAGGCCCGAACTTGGCTCCTCCCCCCGCTGGGGAACGCCATTGAATTCCGCACCCTAGCTATGGAGCTAGGTTGGCAGGATGATTGTCTGCGAGGCATTTTCCTTGAGGGCCTCGCAGGCCGCATTAAGGACGAGCTGATGGCTCGGGACATTCCCAGCACCTTGAACGAAGTCATAGACCTTGCCGGGAGAATTGACCGTCGCCTTCAGCAACGGGCCAAGGAGGGCCAAGTACTTCGCCGTCCTGTCTCTCTGGCGCCTGCCTTCTCTAGACCCCTGACTACCGCTTCGAGGACACAGCCTTCTCCCAGCAATCTTTCTACTGAGGAACCCATGTAGATCGGGCACACGCCTCTGTCCGAAGAGGAGAGAAGACGACGCCGTAGTCAAGGACTGTGCCTATACTGCGGAGGCAAGGGCCACTTCTTGGCTCAGTGCTCAGAGAGGCCGGAAAATGCCCGAGCCTAGGGAGGTGGGAGGAGCTCCCCCTAGGCTGTGTCAATGCTGCACCTCAATGTACGGTCCCTATTACGCTGGAGTACCCTGGAGGCTCCTTCCAAACTCTCGCCTTTGTGGATTCCGGAGCCGGGGGAAACTTCATCCTAAAGGATTTAGCACATCAACTTGGACTCTCCACTGTACCTAGAGAACCTCCTCTGCGAGTCACCTCCATCCAGGGAACTCCTCTTCCTGGTGACATCACGGAGCTCACGAAACCTCTGACTCTACGAACCGGGACTCTCTACACCGAGAGAATCTCCTTTTTTTTGCTCAAAAAGACTGTGCACCCAGTAGTCTTAGGACTACCCTGGCTACAGCTGCACGCCCCCGTGATACATTGGGACTCACTCCAGATTGCTCAATGGGGTTCTTACTGCTTCCAAAACTGCCTTGAATTTCCTCAGAAACCCAAGGTCACTCTCTGCCAGACAGCCATTGGACTTCCTTCGCCGTACCAAGATTATTCTGACGTGTTCTCTAAACAAAAGGTGGAGATCCTCCCATGCCACCGACCATTTGACTGTGCCATTGACCTTCTCCCAGGCACCATTCCGCCGCGCGGCCGAGTCTACCCGATGTCCCTACCTGAGACCCGGGCCATGTCCGACTACATTACAGAAAACCTCGCTAAAGGCTTCATTCGCCCTTCACACTCTCCTGCCGGGGCAGGGTTCTTCTTTGTAGCCAAGAAGGATGGCACCCTTAGACCCTGGATTGACTACAGAGGGTTGAACACCATCACCAAAAAGGATCGATACCCGCTTCCCTTGATACCTGAGTTACTCGAAAGACTACAAGGAGCGAAGGTTTTTACAAAACTTGACATTCGTGGAGCTTACAACTTAGTTCGCATTCGCCCAGGAGATGAGTGGAAGGCGGCATTCAACACCCGTGACGGACATTACGAGTATTTGGTGATGCCGTTTGGTTTGTGCAACGCTCCAGCCGTCTTCCAAAATCTCATGAACGAGGTGCTCCAGGAAATGCTCCACTCATTCGCCATAGTATACCTTGACGATGTCTTGATTTACTCCCAAGACCTAGCCACCCATCGACAACATGTCAGACTAGTTCTACAGGCTGTAAGAGACAATCACCTATAAGCCAAACTTGAGAAGTGCCAGTTCGACTGCGAATCCCTTCCTTTCTTGGGGTACATTGTCTCCTCCACGGGGTTCCAAATGGATCCCGAGAAGGTTTCGGCCATCACTAATTGGCCACATCCCTCGGGCTTGAAGGCTCTCCAATGATTCCTTGGATTCGCTAATTTCTACAGGCACTTCATTCCTCAGTACTCTCTGAAAGTCGCCCCACTCACTGCTCTCACTCGTAAGGGGACCAACGCTCAAGACTGGCCTGAAAACCCGTGCTTGGCTTTTGAAGAATTGAAGCAAGCATTCTTGGAAGCTTCCTGCTTGCGCCACCCGAACCCACTGTGCCCGTTCATTGTGGAAGTCGATGCTTCCAGCTTAGCCGTCGGGGCTGTCCTCAGTCAACACGATGCTTCTGGCAAGCTGATGCCGTGCTCTTACTTCTCTAAGAAGTTCTCACCAGCCAAATACAACTACGGCATTGGAGACAAAGAACTTCTAGCAATTAAACTCGCCTTCGAAGAATGGAGGCAGTGGCTTGAAGGGGCCAACCACCCCATCACAGTATATACGGACCACAAGAACTTGGAGTTCTTGGCCCAAGCTCAACGGCTGAACCCTCGCCAAGCCAGATGGTCCCTTTTCTTCAGTCACTTTGATTTCATTCTCAAGTATCGACCCGCAGAGAAAAACGTCCGAGCGGACGCCCTGTCCCGTACCGCCCAACCTGAGGAGGAGGAAGAGCTACAACATATCTTAGATCCCGCACGTGTCCACCTCGCTCTCACCACACTAAATTCAACAACAAGAACTATCGTACCCAAGAAACTCCGGAAGAAAGTTCTGACTTGGGGCCATGACTCTTTGTCTAGAGGGCATGCAGGTAGGGAGAGAATGCTGGACCTCATAAACCGCTTTTATTGGTGGCCCGGCCTTTGAAGGGATGTCTCTCTCTATGTTAGCTCGTGTCCCACTTGCGCCAAGCAAAAGCCCCTGGTTGGTCCTCCGAGAGGGCTGTTACAACCATTGCCCGTACCTACGGAACCGTGGACCCACATCACCATGGATTTCGTGGTAGACTTACCCTCTTCTCAAGGCAAGACTTACCCTCTTCTCAAGGCAAGACCGTGGACCGTTTCTCAAAAATGGCCCATTTCGTGCCACTAGCCAAACTACCCTCCGCAACCGAACTGACCTTGTTATTCACTCACCACATATTCCGCATCCATGGCTTGCCCCAGGACATTGTCTCGGACCGAGGTCCGCAATTTACAGCCAGGTATTGGAGGGCTCTTTGCAAGAAGTTTGAAATACAACTTAGCTTCTCCACCGCCTTCCACCCGCAAAGTAACGGGCAAACGGAACGGATGAATCGGTCTCTAAAGCTGTTAAGAACTTTCACCAATCATAAACAAGACAATTGGGTAGAGTTGCTACCCTGGGCAGAGTTCGCCTATAACAATCAAGTACACGCAGCAACGGGAAGGTCACCCTTCCAAATCATATATGGAAAGCAACTCAAACCACCGTTGCCAGTACCTGTACCGGTCTCGTCACCTGCGGCGCAGCTTACCGCCCAACAATTGGGTAAACTCTGGATGTTTACCCAACGGAGGCTCCATAGGACCGCACTCCTCTCTAAACGCTACAGTGATCGACATCGAAAACCTGCACCTACCTTTTTACCAGGAGATAGAGTGTGGCTCAGTACCAAGAATATCCATTTGAGACAACCCTCGAAGAAGCTGGCACCTAAGTTCTGTGGCCCCTTTCGAGTGGCGGAAAGAGTAGGGCTGGTTTCCTACCATCTGCGTTTGCCCACCACTTTACGCATTCATAACGTCTTCCACGTCTCTCTCCTAAAACCAGTAGTCCTCTCCAGGTTCCATCAAAGACCACCGGACTCTACCTTTGCTCCCACGACCGAGGACTCCACCTTCCAAGTACGAGAAGTCCTGGATACTCGTTTCGCCAACAGACGTTGGGAATACTTGCTAGCTTGGGAGGGATGCGGGGATGAGGACAAGACTTGGGAACCTGCTCGCAACATTCTGGACAAATCCCTTCTACAACAGTTCCACGCTGATCATCCTGACAAGCCTGGGCCCTTGAAGAGGGGGCATAAAGGAGGGGGTACTGTTGCGGTCCCGGTCGCTGTTAGCGACCGGGTCCTTACCTTGTTCCCGGGTCCCCCGACCGCACCGCGAGCCACACGTTGGAAGGCCTGCCTGGCCGCATGGCAGTGGCGTCTCCCTCGTGGAGACGCCGTCGAGGCCCGAACTTGGCTCCTCCCCCTGCTGGGGAATGCGCGCGCGCGAGGGCCCGGCTCTTGTAGGTCCAGCACCCGGAAGTGCTGAACCGCCCCCTTCCTGACGTCAGACGCCGGCAGGGTATTTAAGCCGGCGTCTGTCTCTTCAGCCTTGCCTTGCAACGAGGTCGCTCTCTGAGTACTAGTTGCAGTTCCTGCGGATCCTTGCTCCAGTTCCTGCTGATCCTTGCTCCAGTTCCTACTGATCCTTGCTCCAGTTCCTGCTGATCCTTGCTCCAGTTCCTGCTGATCCTCGCTCCAGTTCCAGCCTTTCCTGTTCCAGTTCCTTTTGTTCCTGCCTTGCTCCAGTCTCCGCTGACATGACTCCGCCTCCGCTCCGGATTCTTCCGCTCCCTGCATTGTCTTCAGCCAGCCTCGACCACCGGACTTCACCTCAACTTCTCTCGTCTTCAGCCAGCCTTGACCACTGGACTTCACCTTGACTCCTCTTGCCTGCCAACCGTCACGACCGCAGGACCTCTCCTAAGTCCCAGCGATCCGGACCCCTATGGGCTCCTCCTGGGGGGGTCTCGGGTTTCCAGGGCGAAGATTCCTCTTCGATACCAGCTGTGCTCCGCCTTCCGGCCTTCCTCCATTCTCGGAGCCCATGCTCCACTCAGCCGGCCCAAGGGTCCACTACCAGTCTCAATCCGCAACAGATGCGATCGCATCAAGTGTTCAAACCTCCGTTTCTAGTGAGTCTCCTGCACCAGGGCTACTGCAACATTACCCCTCTGTAAATCCTTGAACAAAAGTTTGTGTTTGCGTGGGGAGTTTAAACCTTTTACATTTATAGAAAGTAGTCTAAAAGTCGTCATGACAATAAGGAAATAAAAGAAAAAAAGCGATCCTGCAGTTCTTTATCAGTTTCACATCCCTATGCAACAGAATGATAACCCAACTCATGGTGAAAAATGGAAATATGTGCACGTGATAACCAGATTCCTGTAGAAACAGATAACCCCTACCCCACCCCTCCCCCCTCCCCACAATTTGAGACCTTAACCAACTATGGTCTCTTTTCCCAAAAACAAGAGGCATGGCACAGCAGAACACCCGCTGTCCCTCCCAGTGGGAATCATGAGAAAGACAAACAATCAGCAGACAAGTATGCGGCCATCCAGTGTCGCTCTAAGCGTGAATAGAGAGATAACAAAGTCCATGGGAGTCATATCAAGTAGGTTCCCCGGCCGGCGTGTCCGGATCTGGAGTGCGACGCAGCCTCTTTCCCCCTTTCCCCATTCTTTGCCAACGCGGTTCTTCCTTCTGTGCTGTAGAAGGGGACGGGGGAGACTGAAGATCTGGAACAGTAAAACCAGCTTCCATCAAACAATTTGCAGCTTCCTTAAGTGATTGGGCCTTATATGTCCTGCCCTGAATGGAGAATCCGATCCCAAAGGGGAATAGCCACCTATAACATATTTTTTCTTTGTTCAATAACTCAGTAATCGGTCTCAGTTCAGAGCGCTTCTTTAATGTGAGAGGCGACAGATCAGCATAAATTTGGACCTCGTGCCCATCCAAAGAGATTCTCCCTTGCTTGCGTGCTGCCAAAAGGATACGATCCTTTACTGCATATTCATGGAAACAGACAATTATGTCCTTGACCCTGTTTGCCAGCCTGGGTCCCAAGGCCCTGTGTGCTCTCTCAATTTTCACTGAAGGATGGAAGTCAGGCACCTCCCCAGCAGTGTCTCCCTGCTTCTGCAACATTTCTGAACAAAGTTTTATTATAACCTGCGTGCAATCCGCGTAGTCTGGTATGTCAGGTATACCGCGAAATCGTAGGTTCGTTCTGCGACTTATATTCTCTAAGTCCTCTACTTTCGTGGACAATTGCTGCAGTTCTTGCGAAAGATTTTTGTTTTCTTTTTTAAGCGCATTTACAGCTTCCGTCTGTGCTTCTGTGAGCGTTTCATATTCAAAAATACGTCGCCCCATATCGCTAACTTCTTCCCGGAGTTCACCCACCACCTCTCTGATCTCGGTCTTAAACGATTGCAAGTCTTGTCGCAGTTCCCGGAACCACGTTTTAAACTCACCCCTGGTAGGGATTTCTGAGTCTGCCGCCAAAATCAGCCCCTCTTCCTCCTCCGAGAGCTCTGGTTCAGCCGCGGCCGCCATCTTGGATTTTCCGGCCCGCAACTCCCGATCCACTTTTTGATAGGAGAACTTTTGAAAATCAAGTCCTTTCTTTCGGCACGACATGAGCTGTGTTCCAGGTGTAAAACAAAGTTTTTGTAGCTACAAAAAAGCGCTGGATGGCCGCGGATTTAAGAGATTCCCACCGGTTCAGTCGGGAGCTGTGGATCAGGCTACCACTCGCTCCGCTGACGTCATCAGCCCCCCAGAAAGTAATAAATTTAATCAACAATAATCTCAACATTAACAGCCAAAACATCAAGATACAAAAAAAAGAATTTCCAGACTGGCCTAACTTTGACCCAGCCTCCTCCCTGGAAATCCAGACAATCATAAAAAAATGAACCCAGCCAACCACCCTCTCGACAGCATTCCTATATCATCGTTCAAAACAATATAAACCACCCTAACAAAAGCACTCACCGATATCATAAACCTATCTCTTACAGAAGGATACTACCCCGATTGTCTCGAATCAGCAGTAATTAAGCCTATCTTAAAAAAACACAATCTAGACCCCGACAACCCTCTAAATTATCTCCCTACCTGAACCTACCACTCATATCCAAGATCATTGAAAAGGTTGTGCACTCTCAACTCACCGACCACCTAGGAAAGAACTAAATATTATATCCGACGCAATATGGCTTCAGAAAAAACCTCAGCACAGAAACACTACTACTATCACTGAACGACACCGTGCTCAGAGGCTTTGACAATGGGCAAGAATACCTACTCATCCTCTTAGACCTATCAGCAGCATTTGACACAGTAAACTACACAATTCTCCTGGACCATCTAGCAGAAATAGGAGTAATCAACACAACCTGTTGTGATCGGCGGGGGCAGACCCCCACGGCCGACCGCACCTACCGGCAGTGGCAGAGGCGGGTCTCTTTGGTACTCTGCGCGGTCCTCATCATCGGCTAAGGCAGCAGGGATACAGCAGCATGGCTCCCACAGGGGCAGCCTTAGCCCCAATCTGACACAGGCGCTTGGCTCCTCCCTCCACTTATAGGAGCAGCAACAGGAAGTAGTTCCAGGCTCCCAGGAACCACTTCCTCACCCAGGACTATATAAGGAGGCTTCTGAAGGATTGCCAGTGCCTTGCAATAGGTCCAGCTTGGTGTGTCTCCTGCCTTGCTTGCCTTGCGTTGAATTCTGCTTTGGATACTGGACTCTGCCTTGCCTGCCGCCTGCCTCTGACCCTGCTTTGGATACTGGACTCTGCCTTGCCTGCCCCCTGCCTCTGACCCTGCTTTGGATACTGGACTTTGCCTTGCCTGCCACCTGCCTCTGACCCTGCTTTGGATACTGAACTTTGCCTTGCCTGCCGCCTGCCTCTGACCCTGCTTTGGATACTGGACTTTATCTCTTTGCTGCCAGCCTCGACTCCGAACTGTCTATACCACTGCCCTGCTGGTAACTCTGACTGCCGGCCCTGAGGTTCATCTTCTGCCAACGAGGAACCACGGTAAGCCTTTTTACCTTGTCATTGCGGCCCAAGGGTTCACCGATTCATTGATTCATAACAGATTGCAAGGCCATGAACCCGATGGACCTCTCCGGTCTGCAGGCTATTCCAGGCCTAGCATTCAAGATACAGCAGCAGCAACAATGGCTGGACTCCCTGGCAGCATCTCTGCAACATCTGAACTCTCGGCTAGATGCTTCTGGGCCCTCCAGTGTACCACCTACTGTTCTGGCACACAATACCTCTCCTGTGTGTCTACCGGCCCCTCCCCGGTATGCAGGTGATCCAGGACAATGCCGAGGTTTTCTTAATCAATTCTCAAATCATTTTTCACTGCAACCCGCACCGTTTCCTTCAGATACAGTTAAAACCACCTTTATACTGTCCTTGTTAGACGACAAGGCTCTGGCCTGGGCATCTCCATTATGGGAAAGAGGAAATCCCATTCTTCAGGACCTTCAACATTTTCTCCAAGTTTTTAAATGCACCTTTGATGATCCTGGGCGTTTGGTGGCCACTGGGTCAGATATTCTTCATTTACGCCAAGGTAGTCCTATGCTATCCGATTACGCCATTGAATTTTGGACAATGGCTACTAAATTGAATTGGCGAGAGGACAGTTTACGAAGTATTTTTTTGGAAGGACTAGCCACCCGCATCAAAGATGAGTTAGCTGCTCGAGATCTCCCTGACTCTTTGGATGATTTGATTGATCTAGCAGGCAAAATTGATCAACTCCTTCAGCGACATGCCAGAGAATTGCGCGGACCACGTAGACCAATCACTCTTGCACCCTCCTTCTCTTGGCCTCTGACAGGTTCTCAACCAACAGCTAAGAACCATCAGCCAGAAGAACCAATGCAACTAGGGAGGAGTCTTTTAACGACTGAAGAAAGACGCCGTCGCCGAACCCAAGGTTTATGTTTATACTGTGCTGACAAAGAACATTTTTTGGCCAATTGTCCCGAGAAAGGGGGAAACTCCAGAGCCTAGAACCAACAGGGGAGATGGTTCTAGGTTGTACCAGCTCTGCTCCCCAGCTCATCCTTCCAGTAACGATAATTCAAAACCAGCATGAATTCTCTACATTAGCCCTTCTGGATTCCGAGGCAGGGGGAAATTTCATTATGAGTAATCTGGTCGAACACCTTGGTCTACCTACCATGCCGCGAGATACACCTTTGATACTTTCTTCAATATCCGGAGACCCACTCCCTGGACGAATCCTTCAGACTACTCTTCCACCGCACCTAAGGACTGGTATACTACATAATGAAGAGATTTCTCTTCACGTCATTGACAAAGCCGTTCATCCGGTCATTTTAGGAATGCCTTGGCTCCAAAAACATTCCCCTGCGATCAACTGGGAAACACTTCAGTTAACCAAATGGAGCTCACATTGTCAACAGCAATGCCTTCTTCCAATAACACGTCCTCTTACTGTATGTCTTGCTACCACCTCAGGAGACCTCCCGTCACAATATGCCAGTTTCGCTGATGTATTTTCAAAAGAAAATGCAGAAATTCTTCCTGAACATAGACAATTTGATTGTGCCATCAACCTGCTTCCCGGGACCATACCTCCTCGGGGAAGGGTATATCCATTATCTCTCCCTGAAACTCAGACCATGGCCCAATATATCCATGACAATTTAGACCGGGGATTCATTCACCCATCTACTTCACCAGCTGGAGCTGGTTTTTTCTTCTTGGCCAAGAAAGATGGTATACTACGGCCTTGTATAGATTATCAAGGATTAAATGCCATAAGCAGGAAAGATCGCTACCCATTGCCTCTCATTCCTGAATTACTGGACCGGTTACAGGGCGCCCAAGTGTTTATGAAACTTGATCTATGAGGGGTGTATAACTTAGTTCACATCAGGCCGGGTGACAAATGGAAGACTGCGTTTAATACTTGGGATGGACATTTTGAATATTTAGTAATGCCTTTCGGATTATGTAACGCACCTGCAGTCTTTCAGTCCATGATGAATGAAATTTTTCGGGATCTATTATATAATAAAGTAGTAGTCTATCTGGATGATGTGTTGATATTCTCCCGACATCTGCAATCTCACCGTGGTGATGTCCAACAAGTACTGCAATGCTTGCGAGCCCACAAGCTCTATGTAAAATTGGAAAATGCATTTTTGAAGCGGAGTCCTTGACTTTTTTAGGATACATTATCTCTAATTCCGGGTTCCAAATGGATCCGAATAAAGTGGCCTGCATCCGGGAATGGCCCCAGCCTTCCGGCTGGCGCTCCCTACAACAATTTTTGGGTTTTGCCAATTTTTATAGACACTTCATTCCTTATTACTCTCAATTAGTTGCTCCATTGACCGCACTAACTCGCAAAGGAGCCAATACCAGAGAGTGGTCTGTGGAGGCGTTGGATGCTTTTTCCAGGCTTAAGAAGGCCTTCCTTTCTGAACCTGCCTTTACCACCTGGATCCTGCACGTCCTTTTGTCTTGGAAGTAGATGCCTCTTCCACTGCTGTTGGGGCTGTCTTGGGTCAAATTTCCACTAAGGGGGTTTTTCACCCCTGTTCCTATTTTTCTCGTAAATTTTCCCCAGCTGAAAAAGGATGTGGTATCGGAGATAAGGAGCTCCTGGCCATAAAACTAGCTTTTGAAGCCTGGCGACAATGGTTGGAGGGAGCTCAACACACTATTATGGTCTATACTGACCATAAGAATCTAGAACATCTCCGCCAATCCAACGACTAAACCCCCATCAAGCGCGCTGGTCCTTATTTTTTAACCGTTTCGATTTCCTAGTGAAATACAGGCCAGCCACCAAAAATGTCAGAGCAGACGCTCTCTCTCGCCCTTCCAAGGCCCAACCGCAGTGGATCTTCCAGACCCACTGCGGTTCATCATCGACCCAGCACGAATCCTGTTGGCCACTACCCATGTAGTTCCCCCAGGGAAGACTGTCGTTCCAACCCGGTTAAGACAACGCTTGTTGAAATGGGGCCATGATTCTAAAGTAGCAGGACACCCAGGCCAAGCTCGAACTTTCTTACTCCTCAGAAGATATTATTGGTGGCCACAGATGTACCAGGATGTGAAAGCCTATCTAAACTCGTGCCCAACCTGTGCCCGGCAGAAAACTCCAGTTGGACATCCTTGGGGCTTATTACAACCTCTGCCGGCGTCCAAGGATCCTTGGACTCATATTGCTACGGATTTTGTGGTGGAATTACCTGCTTCCAATGCTAATCGAGTAATTTGGGTGGTCATTGACCATTTTTCTAAAATGGCCCACTTTATCTCTCTCCCAACACTACCTACTGCTCCAGAATTGGCCAAATTGTTTCCAAACACATTTTTCGATTACATGGACTACCTCACCATATTGTGTCCGATCGTGGAACCCAGTTCACGGCCAAATATTGGCGGTCTTTGTGCAACAAATTTGGGCTTAAACTGGATTTTACTACAGCCTACCACCCCCAGGCCAATGGACAAACCGAACGAACTAACCGCACCTTAAAAACTTTTTAAAGAGCTTTTGTGAATGAATGACAGGATGATTGGGCTGACCTTCTCCCATGGGCAGAATTCTCCCATAACAGTCATGCCAATGCAGCTACGGGATCTTCCCCCTTTCTCTGTGTCTATGGGAGACAACCACTCCCTCCCCTTCCAATACCATTATCCGTGCCATCCCCAGCTGCTCAGATGACAGCACAGGATCTCCATGCGCTATGGACTCAGATTGAAACCATGATCAGCAAAGCTGCCCAGAGAACAAAGAATACTACAGACAAGCATCGGCGGCCAGCACCTCACTTTAAGGTTGGAGAAAAGGTTTGGTTTAGCACTTGCAACCTTCGTCTATGTGTGCCTTCCATGAGGCTTGCCCCTCGCTACGTGGGTCCTTTTCCAATCTTGAGACAGGTCATTCCTGTCACCTATCAACTACGTCTTCATCATTTAAAATCCATAATGTTTTCCATGTTTCGCTTTTGAAACCAGTGATACTGTCGTGGCCTGCACGAAAACCGCCCACTCCCAGGAAATCTCCACAGAGGAGGAAGAGACGTACCAAATCAGAGAGATCCTGAATGTCCACCGTCATAAGAGACATTGGGATTATCTCATAGCTTGGGAGGGGTATGGCCCAGAGGAAGATTCATGGGAGCCCATGAAGAATATACTCGACAAAACACTTCTTGTGGATTTTCATGCCAATCACCCGGAGAAACCTAGGCCTCCTGGAAGGGGTCTTAAAGGAGGGGGTACTGTTGCGATCGGTGGAGGCCTACTGGCAGTGGCAGAGGTGGGTCTCTTTGGTAAACTCTGCGTGGTCCTCATCATCGGCTAAGGCAGCAGGGAGCCAGCAGCATGGCTCCTGCAGGGGCAGCCTTAGCCCCAATCTGACACAGGTGCTTGGCTCCTCCCCCCACTTATAGGAGCAGCAACAGGAAGTAGTTCCAGGCTCCCAGGAACCACTTCCTCACCCAGGATTATATAAGGAGGCTTCTGAAGGATTGCCAGTGCCTTGCAATAGGTCTAGCTTGGTGTGTCTCCTGCCTTGCTTGCCTTACGTTGATTTCTGCTTTGGATACTGAACTCTGCCTTGCCTGCCTCTGACCCTGCTTTGAATACTGAACTTTGCCTTGCCTGCCGCCTACCTCTGACCCTGCTTTGAATACTGAACTTTGCCTTGCCTGCCGCCTACCTCTGACCCTGCTTTGGATACTGGACTTTGCCTTGCCTGCCTCCTACCTCTGACCCTGATTTGGATACTGGACTTTGTCTGCTGCCTGCCTTGACTCTGGACTGTCTCTACCACTGCCCTGCTGGTAACTCCAGTTGCCGGCCCTGAGGTTCATCTCACGCCGACAGGAACCACGGTAAGCCTTTTTACCTTGTCATTGCGGCCCAAGAGTTCACCGATTCATTGAATCGTAACACAACCCTACGATGATTCTCATCATACCTATCTAACAGAAGCTGCCAAGTAACAATTAACAATACCTTATCCAAAAAAATAAACCTAAACACTGGAGTTCCCCAAGGGTCCGCCCTTTCCTCAACACTCTTCAACATATACTTACTGCCGATATGCCATCTTCTAAATGAACTTGGCCTGACTCACTTCCTCTACGTGGACTACATACAAATACTAATACCAATTCAAATTTCATTGGAAGAGACCTACAAGAAAACAGCCACATACCTATCCTCAATCAAACAACTGCTAACTCGCATGAAACTCATAATAAACATCGAAAAAGCCAAAATAATAATCATGGAACGGAAACCCAGCCCCTCACCACCATCACCCCTCAAGCTTAAGAATCAAATGACCCCAATCTCCCCAGCACACATATACGTAACCTAGGAATCATCATTGACAACGAATTATCCTTCAAGAATCACATAACAACAAAAATTAAGGAGGGATATCACAAATTATTAACACTAAGGCATCTAAAACCATTTCTAACCCCAGAAGATTTCAGAATTGTACTACAACTACTCATTTTCTCCAACATTGACTACTGCAACTCCCTACTACTTGGATTACCGTTCTCCAACATCAGACCGCTCCAAATCCTACAAAACACAGCTGCCAGAATCCTAACAGGCACAAAAAAATACGAACATATAACCCCTATCCTTATATCCCTACACTGGCTCCCAATAAAATTCCGAATAGAATACAAGACATTGACCATCATACAAAAACTAATACATAAAGATCAAACAGACTGGTCAGGCATAAACCTCAGTTTCCATACTCCTCAACGAAACCTCCGATCAAACAAAAAAGGCCTCCTGACAATTCCCTCAGTCCGAACAGCACAACTCACAACAATCCAAGAAAGAGCATTCTCCCTCGCCAGCCCCAAAATATGGAACACGCTTCTGACTGAACTAAGATTGTAACCCAACTTAAAAACATTCAAGAAAGATCTGAAAACATGGCTGTTCACCAAAGCCTACCAAGACACCCTAGGACAACCTAACAACCTCCTCGCAACAGACCTCCCAACTGGACATAATCATATCCCTCAAACAACATAACGCCTTGAACACTTAGTATTGCCAAACTTTAACATAACTGTTCCCCTAATTACTAACTGCCATCTTACTGTTACCTGGCTCTGTACTTTTACCTGACTGAACTTGTACTTTTACCTAACTGTACTTTTACCTGAATCTGATTATGATCGTTTTACTACCCATTTAAATTGTCTATCACTGATCGAAATTTGTAAACCGTTGTGATGGTGAAACCGAATGACGGTATAAATAAATAAAAATCGCCACTGGAACATCACCATTCTCTATAGTCTATGGAAAACAACCTTGACCACCATTACCCATACCTCTCTCCGTGCCGTCTCCTGTGGAACAGGCTACTGCGGATACCCTTAAGACATTGTGGGAACAGATAAATCTTCGCCTGCGCCAGACCGCTTCCCGGGCCAAGAAAACTGCTGACAGTCATCGCCGCGCAGCTCCTGAATTCCTTCCTGGCCAGAAAGTCTGGTTGAGTACCAAGTATATTAGACTCCGAATTCCTTCGCAGAGATTTGCTCCAAGATTCATTCCCGATTACCCTACGCATCGGACCTGTGACTTACCAGCTCCAGTTGCCTCCTTCCTTGAGTATACATAATACCTTTCACGTTTCATTTCTTAAGCCGGTAGTGTTGTCCTGGCCTACCCGGAAGGTCACTGAGCCACCTGCATTGGTGGCAGAGACTGATATGATGTATAAGATCCATAAAGTACCTGACATCCGCCATAGAGGCCACTGATGGGAGTACCTCCTTTCTTGGGAGGGTTATGGACCCAAGGAAAATTAATGGGAGCCTGCTCGCAACACCATGGACAAGACCATCGTCTCGAGTTTCCATCGTGCCCATCCGGGCAAACCCTGACCTCCAGGAGGGGGGCATAAAGGGGGGTACTGTTAAGCTCGCCACCCACAGCAGCCCCACGGTGCGGCCCTCTCACCTCTCTCTACAAGCTTCAGGCTCCAGCTCCTCGTCGCTGGCAGCGGTGGGCCACCAGTCCCAACCTCAGGCTTCCACAAGCACCTCCGGCCCTGCTCCACTTCCTGGGACCTCCAGCCAGGATGCCTCCATCCTTCGGGCCTCTCCACGGGGTTCGCGGAGAGACGCCACCGGCAGCACTGTGCCCCTCCCTAGGCGTGTGCGTGCGCACCAGTGAAACCTTTTAAGGGCCCATGGCAGGAATCTGGCCACGGACCTGGATGTTGACGTCAGTTCCCTCAATATAAAAAAGCTCAGGCAGTGCTCCTCAGCATTGCTTTTGCAACAGGTCCCCTTGGTCTCCTGTTCCGGTTTCCGAGTTCTAGTTGCCTTGCGCTTGTCTTGTTCCTGTGATTCCTGGTTCCTGTTTCGTGTCATCTCATCTGTCTACTGGATCAACTATCTGGTTCTGATCTCTGCTATGCCTGACCTCGCCTGCCTTCTCCAAGCCTGATCTCTGCTACACCTGACCTCACCTGCCATCTCCAAGCCTGACCTCTGCTACACCTCACCTCGCCTGCCTTCTCCAAGCCTGACCATTGCTACGCCTGACCTCACCTGCCTTCTCCGTGCCTTGACCATTGCTACCTCTGACCATGCCTGCCTTTTCCGTGCCTTGACCACTGCTACGTCTGACCACGCCTGCCTTCTCCATGCCTTGACCATTGCTACGAACGACCGCCTCAGACTTTCTTGAGTCCAGAGTTCCATGTTGCTTGCTCCACCTTCCAAGTGCCTCCAGCTTCCATTCAAGCTTGACAGTGATGCCTCTGTCCCTATCCTCTGGACATGGACTATTAAGGCTTCGGCCTTCCTTTGCTCAGGCACCTTCAGTTCCTTCTTGTCCCTTGGTGCTTGAGTTCCTGTTCCACATCCCTTCCGGGATAGGACCACGCCACCTGCTGGCTACTGTCTCTGGGCTGAACCATCTCCTACCTGTAATTAACCTTGAGGCCCGTCTAAGTCCTGCCGGCCCTAGCACCCAAAGGCTCATCCCGAGGGGAACATGGGCTGGTATAGGTGAAGCTCCAGTGGCCTCCAGCTTCAGCCCATTCTGCCTCCTGACGGTGGGGACCCGTAGGGCCTCGCCTTTGGGTTACGTCAACCCCACCTCAGCCCAAGGATCCACATCCTACGCAACAGTAAGGTCCTATAAGAATATAAGAACATAAGAAATTGCCATGCTGGGTCAGACCAAGGGTCCATCAAGCCCAGCATCCTGTTTCCAACAGAGGCCAAACCAGGCCACAAGAACCTGGCAAGTACCCAAACACTAAGAAGATCCCATGCTACTGATGCAATTAATAGCAGTGGCTATTCCCTAAGTAAATTTGATTAATAGCCGTTAATGGATTTCTCCTCCAAGAACTTATCCAAACCTTTTTTGAACCCAGCTATACTAATTGCACTAACCACATCCTCTGGCAACAAATTCCAGAGCTTTATTGTGCGTTGAGTGAAAAATAATTTTCTCCAATTAGTCTTAAATGTGCTACTTGCTAACTTCATGGAATGCCCCCTAGTCCTTCTATTATTCGAAAGTGTAAATAACCGATTCACATCTACTCGTTCAAGACCTCTCATGATCTTAAAGACCTCTATCATATCCCCCCTCAGCTGTCTCTTCTCCAAGCTCAACAGCCCTAACCTCTTCAGCCTTTCCTCATAGGGGAGCTGTTCCATCCCCTTTATCATTTTGGTTGCCCTTCTCTGTACCTTCTCCATTGCAACTATATCTTTTTTGAGATGTGGCAACCAGAACTGTACACAGGATTCAAGGTGCTGTCTCACCATGGAGCGATATGGAGGCATTATGACATTTTCCGTTCTATTAACCATTCCCTTTCTAATAATTCCTAACATTCTGTTTGCTTTTTTGACTGCTGCAGCACACTGAGCCTACAATTTTAAAGTATTATCCACTATGATGCCTAGATCTTTTTCCTGGGTGGTAGCTCCTAATATGGAACCTAACATTGTGTAACTACAGCAAAGATTATTTTTCCCTATATGCAACACCTTGCACTTGTCCATGATATATACATCCATGTATACATATATGACATGATTATAGAATTGTTCTATAGGAATTTTCCTTTCATTATTCACAGTTCATTTTCAAAAAGTTTAATGTTTTTCTAGAAACTTCTGGTGAATGATTTTATCTTGTTTAAAAGTAACATGTTATTAATAGAATTTCATTCTTGGTGCACAACATTTGTTTTCTATTTAATAAAAAAAAATATTGGTGATTCTAAAACCCCCAACCTGTCAACATCATTTAAAACATTCCCAGTCTGTGCCTCAGTGTAATATATTAAACCTGTGTTTTAATTGTGCCCATGTTTTGCGGTTTCTGGCAGTACAAAAAGATTCTCTGTGAATGCACGTCTCCGAAACCTCCCTCCTGAGTGATTAATTACAGGTCTGGAAGATATAAATGTTCCTTTCAGTGGACTGCGGGAAGCTTCAGCTCTGTAGGGTGCTTTTATTCGGTACGTGTTCTCTTAATTCAGACAGGATGCCATCTCCAACAATGATGGCACAGCAGCTTTCTCTAACCATCTACGTAATTTAATATTTATTATAATTTGCACAGTTTCTTATGTAGCTTTAGTACATAGGGACAGTAACTTTCAAATGGGCCCCTGGGCGCACATACATGTGTATGACGCACAGCCAGATACGTAGCAATTTTATATTGTACGTGAACACATCCATGCATGTTGTAGAATAGCCCTGGCACGCGTATGTGTGTTCCTAATTTTAAGTTGTGTGTGCACAGCAGTGTAAGTCGACTTTGGGATGCGCAAGTGAGGGAATTTTATAACAGACGCAGGTTCAGCCCATGACCAGTTTCACCAGTTTGTCCTCCAGTTTCCCCAGTCTAGAGCTAAGTCCTCCAAACCTCCCTGGTTCTTTAGCCTGCACTCTCCCCAGTTAACCCCGACCCCCCTCAAACACTGCAGAGATACCTGTAAATAGTTTTATAAAGACTTACACCTCATCCACAGCAGAAGTAACTTTGCACCGAAATATACTTGGGCGCGCAGCCAGGCATGAAACTACCTGCGCGCATAACTCTTGGCCATGCCCTTGAACGTCCACTCCCCCTTTTTTCCCAATGTAAGATAGTCACACGTCGGACCTGTGCGCACATGTGGGCACCTTATAAAATTGGGTGGACATGCACATGTATCTCCCGATTTTGGCGTGTGCCCAGCTTTTAAAATTCACCTATATTTCTGTAGCCCACCATAATGAAGGGCCAGCTAAAAGTGGCAGTCAAGTCTGTAATAACAGGAAAGCTTTCTCCAGAGTTCTCAATCTGTCATCTGCTCCTTCTGAGAAACACAAAAGGGGCTGATGTTGTAAAGTGCGTTGAAATACCCGTCTCGCTGTATGCACTAAAAGGTAGATTTTCAAACCTCCATGCAAGCGTCCATGTACGCGCGGTTGCTGGTGCGCACACATGGATGCATCGATTTTATAACATGTGCGCATCAATGTGCACGTTATAAAATTTGCTACCCGTGCGCACATGCGCGCATGATTTTATATCGGCGCGCATATGTGCACACGAGTGCCATCTCATGCGCGTAAGTGAGGGGTAATTTAGTAGATGTGTGCAGCGACGGAATAGGCCTTTTCCCCAGTTCCCTCCCAGCCCACTCCAGTAAAGGAGTGGGCTGGGAGGGAACTTCCTAAACCCCCTACCTAACCTGTCTCCCTTTTACCCAACTAGCACCAACCCCCAAAAACCCCGCTAACTACCCTAAATTTTTTTGTTTTTTTACTTGCTCGCTCTCTGGAGCCGCAGCAGGTTGTGCGGGCCGGTCGGATCCCAGCACTCGCTTCAGTGGGACAGTGCCTAATGGCGCTGTCCTGGCCCGCCCCCAGCCCATCCACACCCTGTCCAGACCCCGCCCCCAGCCCGCCCCTTTTTTGTTTAGCCCTTCCAATGCACGTACCGGGAGATATGCATGTGGCTGTGTGCCTCTGAAAATCCGTGTGGATCGCGCATGTCCCAGCCATGCACATATCTCCCCAATTCTGCATGCGCAGGGCTTTTAAAATTTGGCCTTAAGCATTTATAATGTCTCTTAAGACATGATAAATAGGGTTGCCACAGCTACAATAACATTTATTGTGGTTGCCAATGTAAAAATAGTAATGAGTATGCAAATGAAAAGAATGAGCTGAGTAGGCCTCCATTGGTATATACTAAGGTGCAATAAGTGGGACCTGGAGGATGGCCTTTAGGCTTCTTGGGGACAGAAGCCCACAGCTGACAGGAGGAAGTGTTTCACTATTGTTTATGAACTTTTCTTCCAGGATCTTACCTAAACATTTTTTAAACACAGCTACCCTAACAGCTTTTACCACGTCCTCCGGCAACAAATTCCAGAGTTTATATGCTGAGTAAAAAAAATATTTTCTCCTATTAATCTTAAATGTATCACCTAGTAACTTCAATAAATGTCTCCTAGCCTTTGTACTTTTTGAAAGGAGAAGAGCCCTCAGCAAGCAGCATGAGCAGCACAGAGCCCAGGACTACTCTGCTCAGTCTTCTTTAGGTAAAATCAGCCCCAGGTACAGATTAAGCAAAATACCATTATAGTCTTATTTGAGAAAATTAAAGACTACCAAAAAAGGAGGTGATAATGTGTCTGAGACAGCATCTGAGACTAGCCCAATAGCCCTAAAATAGTTGCTTCCAGTGGGTAACAAATTTAAAACATAAATAGCTCCAAAAATACATAGACAAAACAGAAACAGTCTAAAACACAGGTAATTTTGTAACAGCCTATGTAAGAAAGTTGGCAAGAAAACAGTAAGAACCTGATTTTCAAAAGCATTTACATGCTTAAAACTGGGTTTTACATCTATAAATGTATTTTACACGTGTAAGTGGGCTTTTGAAAATTGCTACAAAAAATGCCATTGAATTGTCAATAGGTTTTACACACATAAGTGCAATTTAAGCTCGTAAATGGGCTTTTGAAAATTGCTATGATGTTATATTTACATGCATAATTCGTTTGAAAATTACCTCCATGTGATTAAATTTGAGTTAATGGCTGGAGGAAGGACATTAAGTAATCTATTGCTCTAGCATTTAAGTTTATAAGGGAGACTTTGAAAAAAATGAGGAAAATAAAAAAAAAATTGAAAGATGCAGCTACAAAGGTAAAGAGGTTACATCAGGCATGGACACAGTTGGAAAATACCATCTTGGAAGCTCAAACCAGATGTATTCCATGCAATAGAAAAAGCGGAAAAAAGCCCTAATGACTGCCAGCATAGTTAAAAGGTGAGGCGAAAGAGGCTATTTTAGCCAAAAAAAACTTCTTTCCAAAACTGGAAAAAGGATCCAACTGACGAACATAAAATTAATTCTAATATTACTGATCAGTTTTCTTTTTCTTTAATTAGATGTTACAGTTATATATTCTATTTTGATTTTACTAAAAAACAGAAAGTGATCTACAGAATGTCAGAATGCAAACAATGCATCATCATTGCACTAAGGGGTACATTTTTAAAAACTACATGTGCGTGCTACCAGGCGCGCACACATAGATGTGCGATTTTATAATATGCGCCCGCCAGTGCGTGCATGTTATAAAATCGCATCGGTGCGCGCAAGGGGGGTACATTTCTGTTATATTCACACGGCGATACATCGGGGTCTTCCCCAGTTCCCTCCCAGTCCGCTCCAATTTATGAGCGGACTGGGAGGGAACTTTCCTACCCCCTGCCCTAATCTCCCTTCTCCTTCCCTTCCCCTTCTCCTCTCCTCCCCACCCTCTAAAAACCCATTTCAAATTTTTTTACTTTTTTCCAAGTTACTTCAGGGCCTGACCTGAAGTAACTTGCACACGCCAGCAGCTGGTTAGCGCACGAGGCTCCGGGACAATGAACAATGGAGCTATCCTGGACCGTCCCCCACCCCTCTCTGCCCAAAACACGTCCTCCGGCCCGCCCCTTCCAAGAAGCCTGGCACTTGAGCGCATCCCGGCCTTTACGCGCGTGGCTATGCCTCTTGAAAGATTTGCCTGGCGGGATTTACGCGCACAGGGCTTTAAAATTCTGCCCTTAACTGTATAGTTCAGAGACATGCATGCAATAAACTTTAGCATTCAGATTATGACGGTAACTTTCAAAATGGTGCGAATGCACATTTGCACACATACGTCGGCCCACAGCCATTTAATAACATACGAGCTTATATAAAATAGCCTGCAGGTAAATGACTTTTTTAAATTGCTATTATGGTATGTTACATTTACACATGTAACTCCTTTGAAACTTCACCTGATGGAGCCCAATTTTCAAACCTATGCACTGTACAGCATTTACACGTATAAGTGAAAGCATGGAGATTTATGCTAGTATTTTATAAATTGTGTGATGGGAGTTGTATAGTATATAAAAAAAACCACATAGTTCTGCTCTGAAAGTACATGTGTATGCTTCAGTACATGCAAATATTTCCAAAACAAAAAAACACATGCTCTTTATAAACATACGTGCATATATTTTATGTGTTAAATAATTGTGACACTGCACAAACACCCAGAATTAAAGCGTGCACATAGACTGTGTTGAAAATACTTGCATACTTGGAATCACTAGTACGCTGATGCCTCTACCAGTTTACCCAGTCCATCTCCAGTTCACCTAAACCTTCTAGCACTTCATCCTGAACCCCCATCAGTTCACGCAGATTCCCCCATCCAAAACTGCATGCCGAGGGTAATCAGGAGTCAGGCACGCGGCGGCGGACGTGCCGTGGGGGGGGGGGGGAGGGAGAGAGTTGAGCGCGGGAAGGAGAGGGACGCAGAGATTCAAATCGATGCGTTCCTATTGGCTCAGGGTGCCTCAGCCTGCCGGTGACTTAGAATTCAGGGTCAAACGGTCACGGCAGGCTGAGGGGTGAGCTGTGCTGGCTCGTCGTCGCGCGTTTGGAGCAAGTTTAGTGAAGGTTTTTCATTAAAAACAAAATAATAACTAAATAAGTACTATATTCAATATAAGGCAACACTCTGATGTGCGGTGCAGTGAGATTATGCTTGGTGGTAGAGGCAGGGCAAATAAGACAGGATGCAGCGCCGTGGAAAGTGGGTTGGCCCTCGGTGGATGGGTTCAGTCTCAGTGGTGCCTGGAGCTGCTCCCCGGGCAGCTACAGTCCTTGGGCACCGTGCCAGGCCCCCACCCAACGTCTTGCATACCCTGTCCCTGTCTGAGGAAAGTGGCCCCGAGGCAGTGGGGTCACCCTCTTCCCCCTCTTCTGCGGGGTCGATGGGAGATTGCACTGAAATCTCGCTGCTTGTGGGAGGGAATTTTCCTTGCTGCTGTCCCCTTCGCCAGTTGTGCTCCCACACCCCCACGCCGCCAACGGCTCCCTCCCTTTGGGATATCGCTAGTGGAGCAGGTAAGGGTACAGTTCGTAAGGGCAAGAACAAGAGAAAAGCCCGAGCGGTGAGTGGTGCTTTCAGAAGGATGGATTTCACAGCTGAAAGCGGTGCAGTTAGGCTGTATGGGTTATGGGATGGGCTGCCGTGGTGTAGTTTAGAAGCAGCAGGCAGTAGGGCTGGCAAGTCCAAAAGCAAGAGGAAGGAGGCGAAGAAAGGGGCCAAAGGATCTAGAAAGGCAGAGAGTGGCCTTCCAGCAGCGGTGGTGGAGGTCGAAAAGCAGGGCAGCGGACCCAGGAAGGGAGTGAGGTGGAGGGAGGAAGACATGCCTGTGGAGCCTCCCAGGCTAGGTAGAAAAGGTGGTTTAGCAGGAAGGCAGACCCCTGCAGGGTATGGTGGGTTACAATGGTTTTTGGGGCTGGAGTGAGGAGAGAGGTTGCCCGGTGTGGTTCAGGGAGCTGCCAGCTGCTACAGGGGATAGATATTGCCGGTGTTTTAAGAATATGGAGGCCGGGGAGGGTACTAGTCAGCAGATGGTGGCGAATGTGGGGCGGGAAGGTTATGGAGGTCTGGTAGGCAGACAAAGCATGGGAATTTTGCAGAGGAGCGGGGCTGCTGCTGGTGTTTCTGTTTTTGCAGATGCAGAGAATGCGGTCTTTCCGGCACGTACATTCCAGGAGCAAGGATGGAACGTGAGGACAGGCGTTTAGCGGAAGCCAGAGGAAGGAGCAAGAGATCAGGAGCGAAGGGGGATACAGTACGGAGATCTGCGGGTGCCAATGGGGACAAAGTTGGTGAGTTGGACACGAAGAATGACAAAAGGCAAGGGGGTAGAGATAGGAAAGGAAAAAAGCAGGCTAGAAGATCGAGTTCTGATTCCGAGTCCAGTTTGGAGTTGCCTTCGACTTCTACTTCCAGCGGATCAGATGAGGGGAGACGAAGGGGGGAAGGGTTGGAGCTGAGACAGGATATGGGGCACCCGGCATTGGCATCCCTATCGGAGCTTTGAGAGGAAGTGCCAAGGAAGTTGAGAAGGAGAATTTGTAAGAGGAAATATGTGAACTTTTTTCGCCTGCTGGAAGGGAGAAGGGGGGAGGGGAAGGACAAAAAAGAAAGGCAAAAAGAAGGATAAGAAGGGAGCTCGAGGGCCCAAGGTTTCTAAAAATATCCTTAACTGGGTGAGAGGTTTTTTAAGGATGGCAAGCGTGGTGGGACATTATGAGCCAGTTCAATATGGGTCTTTGTTGGGATATGCTGACGGCATACTAGGGGCATTTAAGGACTATGAAGGTTGAGCATGGCTCAACTATGATGAGAAGTTCCGGGATAAAATGGTTTGGGGAACTCAGCATATCAATTTATGGCTCACTCAAATGACGAATAAGAGCGCAGGAAACATGAAAGCGAGGTTAGGCACAAGAGCGGGGCAATCGGGGTGGGCGAATGCGGGAGCAGAGGGGGAGGGACGGGGTCCTTTCGAGGATCCAGGAACAATAACAAAGCTGGAACGGGTAGCAAAGGTGTGGGAGGAGAGTCTGATGTCTGCTGGCGTTTTAATAAGGCCACATGCTTGTTCCCTAGCTGCAAGTTCAGGCATGTGTGCGGAGCCTACGGAGGTCCACACCCAGCTAGCAGATGCATACATGGGCAGGGAGGGGCTAGTCAGAAGGGACTTAAATGAGGAGACATGGCAGAGTAAAGTGTTTTCTCCAATTAACGTGGAGGTGTTATGTGAGGAATTGGCAGGGTATCCAGACAAAGGGGCAGCGGAATTATTGAGGGAAGGTTTTCAGGAGGGCTTTAGGATCCCTTATGGTGGTCCAGGGGTGAGGGTAAGGGCAAGGAATGCTAGGTCGGTGAGAAAATTGAGGGAGGTGGCTAGGGGTAAATTGGGAGCAGAAATTCAGTTGGGGAGAATTGCGGGGCCGTTTGATGTTCCTCCTTTCAATCAAATGCACCTTTCCCCATTAGCAGTGATACCAAAGAAGGCTCCGGGTAAGTATAGACTGATCCTGAACCTTTCATATCCAAAGGGATCATCGGTTAATGACTTTATCCCCAACAGTGTGTGTTCTGTTTGATATGCCTCTTTCGATGCAGTGTTAGAGCTGGTGCGTAGGGCAGGTAAAGGAGCTTTACTTGCCAAAGCTGATATAGAGATCCGCTTTTCCCTGTACGTACCAGGATCAGTCCAGGACACCTGGGTTGTGACTCCGCACAGTAGATGGAGACAGACTAAAACTTGTGGGCGGAGCCATATATAAGCCCCTGTGCCAGTCACAGCCCCTCAGTCTTACTCTGTCTCCAGTAGATGGTGCAGGTCCAGTCACAGCCCTGCCTGACCTGATTCTGGTTGTTTGTCAGGTTTGATTTTTGAGTTAATTTTTGGTTAGGTCTGATTGTTTGAACTAAATTGGGTTTTCTTTTTAATTCTTTCCAGGTTGCCCTGCCTCCCAGGGGAGTTGAGAGGTCCTGAGGGGACTACCCTCCCCCGGTTGAGGCCGCTGCCAGGGTTGAGGACCCGGCTGAGCTAGTGGCAGCGTCAGGGGTGACACCAGGGAGCCTGGTTCACTCACCCCTGCAGGAATAAGGGCTTTTCAGAACCAGGGACAGCGTTTTGTTTTTTTTTGTTTGTAAAAAAAAAAAAAAAGTTTTACTTTTGTTTTTGCGGCTCTCTGTTGCCTGGCGTCGCCGCTCCGTTTTAGTCGGTGGGGGGGCGTCGTTGGCAGGGGGGAGGTCGCCGAATTGCGCCGTTTGCTTATTTTGAAATTTTTTTTCTGCCTGTGGTAATTTTTTCGGCGCGGCCCCCGTTTTTTTTTCTTCCCGCGTTTTCGCCGGCATGCCGCGTGCTGCACAGTGCAGGGCCTGCGGCTCGGCGCGCGCGCGTCTCTCAAGGGACAGCCTTTGTTCGGCCTGCGTCCCGGGTGATGAGGGACCCTCAGTAGCGCCGCGGGGGGCTCGTTCCCGGGTCGCGCGTTCGCCGTCGTGCGGTGGTAGCTCCGCTGACAGGCCTCAGGAACTTTTCCCGGTTAGTGCGGGAGTGGCGGCCATCTTGGCCACCGGCCGGGAAATTTCGCGGGAAACGGTGGGGGCCTCTTCCTTTCCTCCCGCCCTTTCCCCGCAGCGTGTCACGGCGGGGGAGGTTCCCTCGGAGGGGCTTCGGTCCCGGGGGGCTTCCGAGAGTGATTCTTCGGATTCTGGTGAATTTTCTGAGGATTTTGCGCTGTTACTGCGCAAAGTCCTCAGATACAAGCGCAGCAGGCGCATCCAGGGGAATGGCTCGCGTGCGGCCGACCACGGGTCCCCTCTACGGAAAAAGAAGGCCAGGAAGGGCGCGGAAATCGCCCACGGTGCGTCCCGGGGGAAGCGGCCTCCCAGGGGGGTGCCGCAAGAATCGGATCCCGAGGATTCCCCTGGGGATGATACGGAGTCCTCCGAGGAGCCCCTGACGGGGGCCGGGAAGGCAGCAGTGGATGGTACTGCACAGCCCATTGCAGAGAAAGCTGCACAGGCTGCAGAAGGGGATGACCCCAAGGTGGTGCGGCTATTCCGCAGAGAGGAACTGGCACCTCTCATCCCGGCCATTCTCCAAGAATTGGGAATTGAAGCTCCTCCGGTGGTGTTCCGCCAGGAGGCGAATATGGATCCTGTTCTGCTCGGCCTCACAGGACCGGTGGTCGCCTTCCCTTTTCATTTCTCGTCCACGGATATCCTTTTCAAGGAATGGGATACTCCGGAGTTAGGTTTGAAAGTCAGCAAGGCCATGGATAAACTCTATCCTTTACCGGAGGAGGCGCTGGAGCTCCTCCGACTCCCAAAGGTGGATTCGGCGGTGTCCGCTGTCACGAAGAGGTCTACCATCCCTGTCACGGGAGCGACGGCCCTCCGGGATATTCAAGACCGAAAGTTGGAGGTACAGCTCAAAAAGATTTTTGAGGTTTCCGCCCTGGGAGTGCGGGCCGCCATTTGCACGAACTTCGCTATGCGAGCTAGTCTGCGCTGGGCCCAGGTACTGCAGGCGAATGCAGGTTTCTCTCCGGAGGAGGCTTCCCAAGCAGACAGGTTGGAAGCAGCTATCGCATATGGGGCCGATGCGCTCCATGATCTTTTACGCACTTCAGCTAGGTCCATGGTGGCAGCGGTGTCGGCACGCCGTCTCCTTTGGCTGCGCAACTGGGCGGCGGATGGTTTGTCCAAGGCTCACCTCGGGGCATTGCCCTTCAAAGGGAAATTGCTGTTTGGTAAGGAGTTAGATGACTTGATGGTTTCCCTGGGTGAGAACCGAGCGTTTAGGCTGCCAGAGTATAGGACCGGTCGCGCTCTTCGTTTTCCGGCAGAGCCCGTTTCCGGGGTCCCCGGAAGTCCAGGCCGCAAAGATCCACCGGACCCTCGTATAGGCCGGCCTCTTCTCGAAACACTCACTGGCAGCAGTCCTTTCGGGGCAAACGCTTTGGCAGGCAAGGAGGGGCCCCGTCGGGTGCGGGTTCCAAACCTTCGCAATGAAGTTCGGCCGGCCCATCCCTCGTCGCGCCCTCAGCACGCTGTTCCAAACGTGGGGGCGCGTCTATCCTTATTTCTCGAGGAATGGGCCAGCATGATGTCGGATCAGTGGGTCCTCGACGTGATAAGACACGGCTACGAGTTAGATTTTGCTCGCATCCCAGCGGACAAGTTCCTGGTCTCGCCTTGCAAGGATCCCAAGAAGAAGGCGGCGGTGCTAGACACCATCCGAAGACTAGAAAGCTTGGGGGCCATCTCTCCAGTTCCGGCCAATCAGTACGGCAAAGGCCGGTACTCCATTTACTTCATAGTTCCCAAGAAGGACGGCACTTTCTGACCCATACTGGATCTGAAAGGAGTCAACAGATGCCTTCGGGTCCCTCACTTCAAGATGGAAACCATTCGTTCGGTGATCGCATCAGTGCGGCCAGGCGAATTCCTTGCATCACTAGATCTCACAGAAGCATACCTTCATGTGGGCATCCAACCAGCGTTCCAGCGGTTCCTGCGGTTTTGCATTCTGGGAAGACACTTCCAGTTCCGGGCTCTTCCGTTCGGCATGGCGACAGCGCCTCGGACATTCATGAAAGTGATGGTGGTAGTGGCGGCGCACTTACGTCGGGAAGGCCTCCTGGTTCACCCTTACCTCGACGATTGGCTGATTCGGGCGAAGTCAGAGAGCCTGTGTCGGCAAGCGGTAGCCAGGGTGCTACAATTCTTGCAGTCCCTGGGCTGGGTGGTCAACTACAACAAGAGTCATCTGGAACCCACTCAGTCCTTGGAGTACCTTGGAGCCGTTTTCGACACAAAACGGGGCAGAGTGATTCTCTCTCAGGATCGGATATGCAAATTACAGTCTCAGGTGCGACGTCTTTTGTCCCAGCACCGTCCGCGAGTCTGCGATTACCTGACAGTTCTCGGATCTATGGCCTCTTCGCTGGCGTTAGTCCCTTGGGCGTTCGCTCACCTGCGGCCACTGCAGTCTTCATTGTTGTCCCGCTGGAAACCGATTTCAGAGGAATATTATCTTCCACTGCCTCTCGAGAGTCAAGTGCGCTCCAGCCTGGGCTGGTGGCTGGATTCCAAACATCTCTTCTGTGGAGTATCTCTTCTTCTTCCCAACTGGACAGTGGTGACCACGGATGCCAGTCTTTCCGGTTGGGGTGCAGTTTGCCAAGGGAAATCGGTTCAGGGTCTGTGGTCAGAAGATCAGACCCGGTGGTCTATCAACCGCCTAGAGTTCAGGGCGGTCCGTCTGGCATTGCAAGCTTTTCTACCCCTTGTACGAGGAAAGGCGATCCGAGTATTGTCGGACAACGCTACCACCGTGGCTTACATCAATCGCCAGGGCGGGACGAAAAGCCCTCAAGTAGCGGAGGAAGCGCGTTCCTTGATGGCCTGGGCAGAGCGGCATCTCAGCGATCTCGCTGCGTCTCACATAGCAGGAGCCGACAATGTCCAGGCGGACTTCCTCAGCCGACACCACCTGGATCCCGGAGAGTGGGAGCTAGCGGAAGAAGCGTTTCTTCTCATTTGCAGAACTTGGGGAACGCCCCACATGGACCTGATGGCCACGTGGAACAACTCAAAGGCTCCGAGATTTTTCAGTCGACGCCGAGAAAGAGGAGCAGAAGGGGTCGACGCGTTAGCACTTCCCTGGCCGGCGAAGGTGCTACTGTATGTGTTCCCACCGTGGCCCATGATCGGCAAAATACTGCGGCGCATAGAATTGCACCCGTTCGACGTGATCATGGTGGCGCCGGAGTGGCCGCGCCGTCCGTGGTTTGTGGACCTGGTTCAGTTGTCGGTGGCGGCACCCCTTCGTCTACAGGGGTTTCCGGGGCTCCTTCGTCAGGGCCCCGTCTGTTTGGAGGATGCGGATCACTTCTGTCTCGCGGCATGGCTTTTGAGAGGTATCGGTTGAAGCAAAAAGGTTACTCGGACGCGGTAGTTGCCACGTTGCTGAGATCCAGGAAGCAGTCTACGTCTCTGGCTTATGTTCGAGTCTGGGTAGTCTTTGAGGAATGGTGCGTGGAGTGGGGTCTTAATCCCACTTCCGCTGCTATTCCCGATATTTTGGCTTTTCTCCAGGCTGGGCTGGCCAAAGGCTTAGCGTGCAGTTCCCTACGGGTCCAAGTCGCGGCGCTTGGTTGTTTGCGTGGTAAGATTCGGGGAGTCTCCCTGGCTCTCCACCCGGATATCTCCCGTTTCCTTCGGGGGGGCGAAACACCTCCGTCCTCCTTTGCGGCTCCCTTGTCCTTCTTGGAACCTCAACTGGGTGCTCTCGTCTTTATGCTCAGCTCCTTTTGAGCCTCTAAAGCGTTCTACGATCAAAGATCTCACGTTAAAGACTGTATTCCTGGTAGCCATTGCGTCGGCTCGCCGGGTTTCTGAGTTGCAAGCTCTGTCCTGCAGAGAGCCCTTCTTGCGCTTTTCCGATTCAGGGGTTTCCTTGCAGACCGTTCCCTCTTTCTTGCCTAAGGTCGTTTCACCTTTTCATTTGAATCAATCGGTTGAACTTCCCGCTTTCGCGGTTGGGGAATCTTCCGACCCGAAGTTGAGGGATTTGAGAAAACTAGATGTGCGGAGGTCTCTTCTTCGCTATCTAGAGGTCACAAATTCTTTTCGGTTAACGGATCATCTGTTTGTGTTGACGTCGGGTCCGAAGAAAGGTTCTGCGGCGTCCCGCACGACGATCGCCCGTTGGCTCAAGGAGGCCATTGGTTCCGCGTACATTCTGCGCGGTAAAACACCGCCAGTGGGTCTTCGAGCTCATTCAACGAGATCTCATGCTGCGTCTTGGGCGGAATCTTCTCAGGTGTCGCCTCAAGAGATTTGCAGGGCAGCTACCTGGAAATCGTTGCATACCTTCATTAAACATTACCGATTGGATGTTCAAGCTACTGATGCTGGGGGATTTGGAGAGAGGGTACTCCGAGCGGGACTCTCTGCTTCCCACCCTCAATAACTTAGCTCTGGTACATCCCAGGTGTCCTGGACTGATCTAGGTACGTACAGGGAAAGGAAAATTAGTTTCTTACCTGATAATTTTCGTTCCTGTAGTACCAAGGATCAGTCCAGGATCCCGCCCACAGTGTGGCGCTATAGTAACGGAGAGTCCGCTCATTGTTGTTTTTTAATACGCTGACCCCTTGTTTTGTTCGCTCTCCCGGTTGGGGAGTCTGTTTTTCCTGTAGGGGTGTTGGAGTTATTTTCGTTTACTTAGTAAGTTTCTATGGTTAGCTATGTTGGCTTTTGGATTTTTCTACTTTGACATTACGTATGACTGAGGGGCTGTGACTGGCACAGGGGCTTATATATGGCTCCGCCCACAAGTTTTAGTCTGTCTCCATCTACTGGTGCGGAGTCACAACCCAGGTGTCCTGGACTGATCCTTGGTACTACAGGAACGAAAATTATCAGGTAAAAAACTAATTTTCCTTTAGGCTGTTGCCTATACATCCTGAAAGCGTGTCATTGCTAGGTTTTAAGTGTGAGGGGAAATATTACATGGATAGGTGTTTTACCCATGGTTGCGCCATTTCATGTGCAACACAACAATCAAATGGTTCAAATCATACCTAAATAATAAATACTTCCAAGTGCAAATCAAAGACGTAATGTCAGAAAAAATAAACCTTCAAACAGGAGTTCCGCAGGGATCAGCCCTATCCACCACACTATTCAACATATACATGCTGCCGTTATGTCACCTGCTAGCTGGTTTGGGCATCTCACACTACATATACGCTGATGATATTCAATTAATACTTCCAATTGATGACTCAATTGAGAAAATATTAAACAGCCAACATGTATCTAGATATAATAAAACAGCTCCTAAACCACATTGAATTAGTTATTAATATAGAGAAAACTGAATTCCTACATCTAGAATGAAAAAACATCATTCCCTGTACGTAGCAGGATCAGTCCAGGACACCTGGGTTGTGACTCCGCACCAGTAGATGGAGACAGACTAAAACTGGTGGGCGGAGCCATATATGCCCCTGTGCCAGTCACAGCCCCTCAGTCTTACTCTGTCTCCAGTAGATGGTGCAGGTCCAGTCACAGCCCTGCCTGACCTGATTCTGGTAGTTTGTCAGGTTTAATTTTTGAGCTAGTTTTGTTAGGTTTAATTGTTTTGTACTAAATTGGGTTTTGTTTTTATTCGTTTCCCGGGTGCCCTGCCTCCCAGGGGAGTTGAGAGGTCCTGAGGGGACTACCCTCCCCCGGTTGAGGCCGCTGCCAGGGCTGAGGGCCCGGCTGTTTCAAGTGGCAGTGTAGGGGGTGACACCGGGGAGCCCGGTTCACTCACCCCCATTGGCACAGGGCTCCAGGACCGTGGACAGCAGTGAGTACTTACAAAAAAAAAAAAAAAAGTTTTACTTTTCTCTGCTTGTCGGCTCTCCTTTTCGTCACGGCTCCGTCCTCTCTTCATCGGGGGGGGGGGCCGCTTGCCGTGGGGGCGAATTTTTTTATTTTTTAATTTTTTAATTTAATTAAGTTCTTTTGGGGCGTTTTTTCGCCGCTTTCGCGCCTCATGCCGCACAGGTCGGTCTGCCGAGCAGGCGGCTCGGCGCGCGCGCCTCTCTAGGGACGGTTTTTGAGCTTCATGTCTCCCGGGCGGGGAAGGGCCGTCCGGGCCGCGTGGGGGGAGCCGTTCCCGGGCGATCCGCTCACCGCCGCGTGTAGCTGCAGCGTCGGGGGGGGCCAGAGGAGCTCTTTCCGGCTAGCGCAGGAGTGGCGGCCATTTTAAATTCGGCCCGCGAAATCGCGCGGGTGCCGGCAGAAAATGGCGCCTTCCCTCCTCCGCTTTCCCCGCGACGGGTCCGACGGGGGGGGGCCGCTCCAGCTGGGGTGGTGCCCCTAGAGATGCTAGTTCTGGGCAGGAGTCCTCGGCTTCTGGGTCCTCTTCGTTTTCCACGGATTTTGCGTTGTTTGTTACGCGAGGGCCTTAAACATAGCAGGCGTAGGCAGGGGTCGGAGGCCGTTTCGGGGACCCACAGGTCGGGTCCCAAGCGGAAGAAACGCAAGGGGTCCTCGGACACCAGGACGTGAAGAACCCCGCGGGGAGTCACGCGGGGGGCTCCACAGGCCACGGATAGTGAGTCCTCCGTCTCGGATGAGGTGAATTCCCACGAGGAGTCCCCGAGGGGACGCCAGGGGGCGGTTCCACCCCGCCCGGAGCGGGCGAAGGGGCGCAGGCTGTGGAGGCCGATCCTAAAGTGGTCCGCCTCTTCCGCAGGGAGGAACTAGCCCCGCTTATCCCAGCTATTCTGGCGGAGCTGGGCCCGCCGGTGGTCGCTAGACAGCAGGCCAACATGGATCCGGTACTCCTGGGGACTCACTGGCCCCGCGGTGGGTTTTCCCTTCCATTTCTCGTCGACGGATATTCTGTTTCAGGAATGGGATACCCCGTAGTTAGGCCTCAAGGTGGCAAAGGCCATGGACAAGCTTTATCCTCTGCCGAAGGAAGCATTGGAGCTGTTAAGGATCCCGAAGGTGGATGCAGCGGTGTCGACGCTGACCAAAAGGTCGACGATCCCTGTCACAGGAGCCACGGCCCTCAGGGATATTCAGGACCAGAAGCTGGAGGTACAACTCAAGAAGATTTTGAGGTAGCGGCTTAGGAGTCCGGGCCGCCATTTGTACCAACTTTGCGAGGAGAGCCAGTTTGCGCTGGGCTCAGGTCTTCCAGGCAAATGCGGGTCTCTCGGAAGAGGAAGCCTCACAGGCGGATCGCTTAGAGGCGGTGATAGCATATGGGGCGGATGCTCTCCACGATCTCCTTCAGACTGCTGCTAGATCCATGGTCGCGGCGGTCTCTGCGCGTCGTCTCCTATGCCTTCGCAACTGGGCGGCGGATGGTTCCTACACGGCTCACCTCGGTTCGCTTCCATTTAGGGGAAAGCTTTTGTTCGGTAAGGAACTAGATGATTTGATGCTTTCCTTGGGGGAGAACAGGGTTTTCAAATTGTCTGAGGACAGGGCTAGGTCCCGGTCCTCGTTGTCCGGTAGGCCCCGTTCTCGTGGAAGCAGAAAGTCGCGCCCTCGGAGATCCTCGGGTTCCGCATACCGGTCGTATTCTGCTCGCTCCTCCCCGTGGTCGCTGTCCTTTCGGGGCAAAGTTCCAGTAGACAGGGGAGAACCCAGTCAGGCGACGGGTCCAAGGTCTCGCAATGGGATGAGGCTGACCAATCCCTCGCCTCTGCCCCAGACCGAAATTCACAACGTCGGGGCGAGGTTGACGTGGTTTGTCGAGGAATGGGTCAAGGTAACCTCGGATCACTGGGTTCTCGACGTCATAAGACATGGCTATGCTCTACACTTTGCTCGAATACCGTCAGACAAGTTCCTGGGGTTGCCCTGCAAGCATCCAGAGAAGAGAGCGGCCGTGCTCGGGACCCTCGGACGGTTGCAAAACTTGGGGGCCATTTCTCCCGTGCCTCCAGATCAACAAGGCACGAGACGTTACTTGCTTTACTTCATCGTTCCGAAGGAAGACGGCACGTCCAGACCAATCTTGGACCTGAAAGCAGTGAACAGGTGCCTTCGGGTTCCCCGCTTCAAAATGGAGCCAATTCGTTCAGTACTTGCCTCGGTGCGGCCCGGCTCTTACCTGGCCTCGCTAGATCTCACGGAAGCGTTCCTCCATGGGGGGATCCAGCCATCTTTTCAGAGGTTTCTCAGGTTCTGCATCCTGGGAAGACATTATCAGTTTCGGGCGCTCCCCTTCGGACTGGCGAGGCTCCTCGTACGGTCACAAAGGTGATGGTCGTGGTGGCAGCTCAGCTTCGGCGAGAGGGCTTCTTGGTATGCCTTTACCTGGACGACTGGTTGATCCAGGCCAAGTCCGAGAGTCAGTGTCGGTTGGCTGTGGACAGAGGCCTCCAGCTGCTGCAGTCTCTGGGCTGGGTCGTCCACTTTTTCAAGAGTCATCTTGTTCCCACCCAGTCCTTGGAATACCTGGGAGCCGTCTTCGATGCGAAACAGGGCCGAGTGTCCCTGTCCGGAGAGCGTGTGCACAAGCTGCTGTCTCAGTTTAAGTGGTTATTGTCTCTTCGGCTACCGTTGGTTTGCGTCTACCTGATGGTTCTGGGGTCTATGGCGTCAACGCTCGCGTTGGTCCCCTGGGCGCTCGCTCACCTACGTCCATTTCGATCCTCCTGGCTATCCCGTTGGAAGCCGGTGTCAGGGGAAATCCACCTTCCGCTGCCGCTTCCGGATCCGGCGAGGGACAGCCTACTATGGTGGCTAGTGTCGGAACACCTGTCTTGTGGGGTGTCCCTGTTGGTTCCCAACTGGACGGTAGTGACCACGGACGCCAGCCTCTCTGGTTGGGGCGCGGTTTGCCTAGTGGTCCGCGACGCAAGGGCAGTGGCCCATCAATCGGCTAGAGACCAGAGCGGCTCGCCTGGCACTGCAGTCCTTCCTGCCGTTGATACGGGGAAAGGCGGTGCGGATATTGTCGGACAACGCGACCACCGTAGCATACATCAACCGTCAGGGCGTGGCACGGAGTCCACTGGTAGCGGAGGAAGCGCAGCTCTTGTTAGGCTGGGCGGAGCAACTTCTCGGCAATATCGCAGCATCTCACATTGCCGGAGTCGACAATGTCCAGGTGGATTCTCTCAGTCGTCATCACCTGGATCCAGGGGAGTGGGAACTGGCGGCGGACGCCTTCCTTCTCATCTGCAGCCGACGCCGGGGGAGAAGGGCCAAGGGCGTCGACGCTTTGGCTCTTCCGTGGCCGACGGACGTGTTACGGTGATGGGAAAGACCCTGCGGCGCATAGTGCTGTGCCCATCCAAAGTGATCCTAGTGGCGCCGGAGTGGCCACCTCGTCCGTGGTTTGCCGATCTCATTCAGTTGTCGGTGGTCGCCCCCCTTCGTCTCCAGGGGTTCGCGGGGCTTCTTCGCCAGGGTCCCGTCTGTTTGGAGGATGCGGATCACTCCTGTCTCGCGGCATGTACAGCAAAGGTTACTCAGATGCGGTGGTGTCCACGCTGTTGAGATCTAGGAGGCAGTCTACGTCTCTGGCGTATATCCGAGTCTGGGTGATTTTTGAGACCTGGGGTCTGCAGCATGGTGTGGTCCCCTCTTCCGCCTCCATCTCCGAGATCCAAGCTTTCTCCAGGCTGGTCCCGCCAAGGGGTTGGCGTGCAGTTCCCTGCGTGTACAGGTGGCGGTGCTTGGTTGCTTGCGAGGTACGGTTAAGGGGTCCCCCCCCGGCCCTGCTTCCAGATATTTCCCGTTTACTTCGGGGGGCAAAGCACTTCCGTTCCCCATTGCGTCATCCCGGTCCGTCCTGAAACCTCAATTGGGTTCTTTCTTTTGAGCCCTTCAAGCGGTCAACGGTTAAGGATCTCACGTTGAAGACCGTATGCCTGGTGGCGATTGCGTCGGCTCGACGTGTTTCGGAATTGCAGGCCCTATCCTGTAGGGAGCTTTTCTTGCACATTTCCGATTCGGGGGTTTCCTTGCGGACTGTTCCTTCCTTCCTGCCTAAAGTCGTGTCGGTTTTTCATTTGAATCAATCGGTCGGGCTTCCTGCTTTCACGGTTGGAAACTCTTCGGACCCGAACTCGGGGGGAATTGAGAATTCTGGATGTGCAGAGATCTCTTCTTCGCTATCTAGAGGTCACTAATTCCTTTCGGGTGACGAATCATCTGTTTGTATTGACGTCGGGTCCCAAGTAAAGTTCTGCGGCGTCCCGCACGACCATCGCCCGGTGGCTCAAGGAGGCCATTGGTTCCGCGTACATTGTGCGGGGCAAATCACCGCCGGTGGGGCTTCGGGCTCATTCGACACGGTCTCATGCGGCGTCTTGGGCGGAATCTTCTCAGGTGTCGCCTCTAGGGTTTGACAGGGCGGTTACCTGGAAGTCGTTGCATGCCTTCTTTAAACATTACCGGTTGGATATTCCGGCTACTGAAGCTGGGAGCTTTGGAGAGAGGGTACTCCGAGTGGGACTCTCTGCTTCCCATGGTAAGTTTGCTCTGGTACATCCCAGGTGTCCTGGACTGATCCTGGTACGTACAGGGAAAGGAAAATTAGTTTCTTACCTGATAATTTTCGTTCCTGTAGTACCAAGGATCAGTCCAGGATCCCGCCCGCAGAGATACGCTTAAGTAACGGAGAGTCCGCTCATTGTCGTTTGCCGTACGCTGACCCCTTGTTTAGTCGCTCTCCTGGTTGGGGAGTCTGGTTCCTGTAGGGGTATTGGAATTTTTCCGTTTACATTGCAAGTTTTTGTATGGTTAGCTATGGTTGCCTTCTGGTATTTTCTACTTTGACATTACGTATGACTGAGGGGCTGTGACTGGCACAGGGGCATATATGGCTCCGCCCACAAGTTTTAGTCTGTCTCCATCTACTGGTGCGGAGTCACAACCCAGGTGTCCTGGACTGATCCTTGGTACTACAGGAACGAAAATTATCAGGTAAAAAACTAATTTTCCTCTATCATTCAAAACCCAATCACACTCAATAACAACCAAAACATACAACTAGCTGAGAAAGTATGAAACCTTGGAGTGATAATCGATACGGAACTAAGTATGAAACAACATATATCTCTAAAAGTAAGGGAAGGATACGCCAGACATATGACTCTTAGAAGACTTAAACCACTACCAACAACAAACGACTTTCGGTCAGTATTACAAGCATTAATTTTTGCGAGTACTGACTACTGTAATGCCCTTCTACTGGGCTTACCCTACACCACGATAAGACCACTAGAGGTATTACAAAACACAGCTGCAAGAATTCTAACTGGTAAAAGTAAAAGAGACCATATCACCGATACCCTAATTGAACTACACTGGCTACCCATTGAGCAAAGAATACAATACAAGACTCTATGCACCATACATAAATTAATACATGACGAAAAAGCAGAATGGCTGAACACGGCCCTTCGCATACACGTCCCTAACAGAAACCTGAGATCAGCAAACAAAGCACTGCTAACTATTCCCTCAGTAAAAACAGCTAGACTAACTCAAGTAAGGGATAGGGCCCTAGCAGGACCTATAATATGGAACACCATGCCTTTAGAAATCAGAATGCAAAGAGACATCAAAACATTCAGAAAAAGTTTAAAAACATGGCTATTTAAGCAAGCATACTACAAAGAGAATGGAGAGTAGAATCCAGGGAAATATAGGATGTGGTCAGCAGAACTCCCACACACACACACCATCTTACTCGAATTGTGTGTATTTTATTTTTATTTCAACAACAAATACTAGATTTAAGTATTAATTTACCTTATAGCTGATATAGATAGAAGTAGACATGACTTATCACACCCACCAATTAATATTTAATATGAAACTGTTACAGTATTTGATGGCACCTGTTTAGTTGATATAATTTAACACATCATGAAGTTATGTGCCTTATTGTGAACCTTTGTGACAGCATCTAGCTTAACGTCAGTATAGAAAATATGTTAAATAAATAAATAAATACTTCGAGGCCTTTAGTTCATTTATTCAGTGGGTGACCAAGAGACATATGGGCTCTACAAGTATGATCCTTACTTGGATGATTTTTTGTTTGTAGGGCCAGGGCAGTCACAGTGCTGTCAGGGGCAGTTACAAGGGTTTTTGGAGGTGGCAAAGAGGTTAGGCATGCCAATTGCTCAGGACAAGACGGAAGGGCCGTCTACGAGGTTGACCTTTTTGGGCATCGAGCTCGATTCAGAGGAAATGGTGTTGTGCTTGCCAGGGGACAAAGTTCAGAAGCTACGGGAATTGGTGGTGAGGGTACAGCAAGTGAAGAAAGTAACATTGCGGCAGCTGCAGTCATTAATAGGGTCTCTGAACTTTGCATGCAGGGTCATTCCAGTGGGCCAAGCATTTATTAGAAGGCTCTCGGCATCCACAAGGGGGATTCGAGCTGGGCATCACTTCATCAGGGTAACGAGGATGATAAAGGAGGAATTGGGAGTTTGGGAGGGATTTCTCACTAACTTTAATGGGGTGCGAATTATCCCGGAAGGGGAAGTGTCAAATGTCGAGTTGGAGCTGTTTTCAGATGCGGCTGGCGCATCGGGATTTGGTTTTTATTTTAAAGGCCAATGGTGCACGGAGCCGTGGCCCGAGTGTCATGATCTGCTATGCTGATGGGAGGAGCAAGCAGATGGGAGTTATCAATCTGTTAGGAACTGGCTGCTGGATACTCCCGATGAAGGAGGAGTTAGCAATCTGATATAGTTTGCTCCTCCAGAGGGGAGACGTTAGCACACTTGTTATGGATCTGCTAAGGAGATAGCAATCTGTTATAGTCTGCTCCTGTAGAGGGAGGAGTTAACAATCTTGTTGTGCTCCATAGGCAGAGTAGTAACGTAGTTAGGATATAGACTGCGGAATTAGCAATTGGTATCAGCGGAGTGTTAGAGAGGGCACTCAGCTGTAGAGGAATGTAAATAGGTGGATTCTTGGGCCGATGGCAGATGACAGCGCCCCCAGGAGGATGTCCTGAGAGGGACCACCGGCTAGGCTTGGTTATGGAGACAGACACAGATAGTTCTTTTATTAGACAGGTTAGTAGAACCACCAGAGGTGGCAGAAGTGAGCTGTTGTGCCCAGCAGGGCTGAAGTCCCTCAGATACTGGAACAGCGCTCCCAGGGTTGCTGAGCTGTAGAAAGACTATAAATAGTGAGTAGACAAGATATGCTGTATTCATAGCCAGAACTAGATGACAAATCTCACATAAGGTCTTAAAGAGGCTCAGTAGCTGGAAAGAGTTAGGCCCTCGAGGAGCGAGTACCTGGTTCCAGGGAATAGCTCTGAGAGAGCGAAGATAACTCACAAATGTCTGTATCTGCGATAGCTTCCAGGCAGTAGAGAATCTTCAGAGTGTCCAGGAACATGGGCCCTCGAGGAACGAGTACCGGTTCCTATCTGTAATCTGAAATAGAGAAAAGAGAGCGAGGCCCCCGAGGAGCGGGTACCCCTAGTAAGTCCGAGGAGGCAGAGTAGCTTGGATGAATTCATAACGAGTCCGTATTCTTGTCCTTGCTAACTCAATCTGTTAGCAAAAGTATGAGACCTTTTATACTGGAAGCAGATGACGTCATCTCAGGGGACGCCCCTGAGGTTCGCGCCCTTGCTGGTACATACATCAGAGCACGCGCACACGTCCTACGTCATGAGGGACATGGTGGTTCCACAGCGTTGAGCCGGTCCGGGAACGCCGGAGAGAGGCGGCATGGAGACACTGCGGCAGCAAGCCATCCATCAGACCCAGAGGGAGTCGCCACAGAGGTAGAAAGGGTGGAGTGAGGGCAAAGAGCAGCCACGAACGCAACAGTACCCTCCTTCAAAGGGCGGTCTCCTCTTCGGGTACCAGACTTCAAAGGATGCGCGAGGTGAAACTGATGAAAAATCTCTTTATCCAAGATATTGGTCTGAGGCTCCCAAGTGATCAAATCGGGGCCGAAGCCTTCCCAAATCAGAAGGTATTCAAAATTCTTGCCTCTGTTACGAACATCCAGAATCTCTTTGATCTTGATTTCTACTTCATCTTCTGCAAAGATGACAGGTGGATCTTGAGATGTGGAAGAATCTTGCAGAGTGTATTTGATGGTATCAGCAGCAATGGTTGGAGCTACTGTGGATGTCAGTGAGGAATTCAGTGGAAGTGGTGATGATGAAGGATGTCCAAAATCCACTTCTAAGGATGACTCTCCAGTAATTGTAGCTGGATGAGAGTTGATAATATTTAGCAGCAATAGCTAACTGCTATATACGCCACTGACTTCAATGGAAGTGGCGAAGTTAGGGTACGTCCATCCCCATGTCTAAAGGTATCTCTTCAGTACGCCACTGAGACTTCAATGAAAGTGGCGATGTTAGGGTACGTCCAACCCCACTTCTAAGGTAACTCTTCAGTGAGTAACTGGAAGATATGAATTCAGCAGCAATAGCACAGCTGCTATGACGTCAGTGAACCTTCAGCGAAAGTGGCAATGTTGGTGAACGTCCAACCCCACTACTAAGGGTAATCTCGTCAGTCATGAAACTGGATAAAGTGTTGAATTCAGCAGCAGTAACTCAGCTGCTATAATGTCACTGAAACTTCAACAGAAATGGCAAGGTTGGGGTACGTCCAATCCCACTTCTAAGTGTAACTTCTTCAGTAAATCACTGGATGAGATGTTGAATTCAGCAACAATGGCTTAGCTGCTATGACGTCACTGACCTTCAGCAAAAGAGGTGATGTTGGGGTACGTCCACCCCACTTCACAAGGAATTTCTTCAATGCCAGAGGGAGTCGCCACAGAGGTAGAGAGGGTGGAGTGAGGGCGAAGAGCAGCCACGAACGCAACACCGAGGCATGGATAACAGAAGGTATAACGAGGAATATTACTTTCCTGGAGCTATTCCCTACAGTAGTGGCTTTGGAGATTTGGGGGAGGCAGTTAAGCAATAGGCGGGTAGTGTTATGGTGTGATAACCTGGGGGTAGTACAGGTGATCAACCGGTTGGCAGCGAAGGGTTTAATGGTGGCTGCCTTGTTGCGGGAGCTTGTTGGTTTATGTCTAAAATGGAATGTTACTATTAGGGCCAGGCATGTTCCGGGTGTGCAAAATGTAATCGCAGATGCTTTATCTCGTTTCAAGTGGACCGTATTTCGAGAGCTAGCGCCGCACACGAGTTTGATGGTGGAAAGTTTTCCGGAGCGACTATGGAGGCTTGGTCTGATGAAGAATGGCAAATGATAAGGAATTCGGTGGCTCCGGCTACGTGGAGAGCTTATGTGGCAAGATGCGGTATGGTGTCTCGTTTTATGAGCGAGAAAGGTTGGCGAGGAGGACTGGCGTGTAAGCGAGAGGTAGTCAACTTCATATCTTGGGCGAAGGTCGCAGATAGCTGGATTTTCTTTCAGAAATTAAAGGGATGGGGAAATCCAGCAGTGAGCTTCGTGGTAAAGCGTGCTATGGGAGGTTGGCAAAGGGAATGAGGGGGGTGGTAGATAAAAGGCGCTCGATCAGATACGACGACTTGATCAGCATTGCTAAAGAGTTAGTGGAGGTATGCTGGTCAGGATATGAAGTGTTATTATTTAGGGCGGCCTTCTCACTCACTTTTTTTGGGGCACTGCGAATAAGCGAACTGGTGTCAAGTTCAAAAGCTAACAAATAAGGGGTGGGATTGATGGTCAACCAGGTGCAAGTGCGGGATGAGACTGTTTCGGTGTGCGTGCAGCGGTCAAAAACAGACCAGAAAGACAGAGGACAGTTCCTCAGGCTAGTTCAAGTTGGGCAGGCAACAGTTTGCCCAGTGAGAACCTTTCGAGCATATTTGCAAGTGCGTCCCAGGATTGGGGGTTCCTTTTTAGTACATGTGGACGGAGTTCCGTTAACATGTTTTCAGTTCACGAAGGTTCTCAAGTTAGTGGTTGGTAGATTGGGATGGGATACTGACGTTTATTCATTTATTTATTTATTTATTTTGAGTTTTTCTATACCGGCATTCATGATACAATCACATCATGCTGGTTTACAAAATAACAGGGGGAGTGATAACTTTGAACCTTGAGCAAGTGAAGAGAGACAATGCAGTTACAATAAAAACAAGGCTGTTCAACTGGGGTAAGAAGAAACAAAGCTATAGTAACTTAACAGACAGAGGTATAATTATTTATAGTATACTGAAGTGTCTTTCTATGGTTGATGCTAAGAATCAGTTAGGGTCTGGAAAGGCTTGTTTAAACAACCAAGTCTTAAGCCTTTTTCTAAATGTTAGAAGGCATGGTTCTTGTCTCAGATCAGGGGGAATGGAGTTCCATATCGAAGGTCCATCTGTAGAGAAAGCCCGGCCTCTATATGCTCAATAATGTGTGGATTTGGCTTGTGGTACATGTAGTGATCCTCTGTAAGCTTCTCTAATGGGTCTGGAGGAGGTAAGTTGTCTAAGCGGGATTTGTAGGTTAAGAGGAGCATGATGATGGATGGCTTTATAGATAATGGTGATGGACTTATGAATAATCCTGAAATGTATTGGCAGCCAGTGTAAGTTTTTGAGAATGGGAGTGATGTGGTCTCTTCTCCTGGAGTTGGTCAGTATTCTAGCTGCTGCATTTTGGAGCATCTGGAGGGGTTTGGTGGAGGAGGCAGGGAGACCTAGTAGGATAGCGTTGCAATAGTCTATTTTTGAAAAGATTATTGCTTG